>NC_069501.1:895517814-895885673 GCF_027579735.1 Bombina bombina | reverse complement strand
TGAAGAAGATATGAGTGCTGGGTGGCTGCCTGGCACAGACCAATTAACCAAAAGACTGAAAAAAAATGAGGTATATTAATGCTGAGTGAGCCTGACAGACACAGGCCTGATAGTAAATGTAATTAGATTACACTAGCAAAATATTTTTTTATTTTTTTTTTTAAATTTAAAATAATGTTATAAACGGATATTAACACTGGTGGCTGGCACAGAGCAATGAACCAGAGTATATGCTGTGTGACACAGGCCTGATAGAAAATGAAAAAAAATTACACTAGCAAAATAATTAAATTTTTTGGTTAGTTAAATTTAAACTAATGTTGTTAGGGAGATATCAGTGGTGGCAGTGATCACAGCATATGCTGTGAGCCTTAAACACACAGCCTGAAAGCCAGGCAAATGCTAATAAAAAAAAAACGAAAAAAAAAAAAAAAACGGCACAAAATATAGCCCTAAAAAGGGCTTTTTGGGGTGCTGTGCTTGCAGCAGAGATGAGTGGAGTCCTTCTGGACTGTAAATACACTAGCCTAGCTATGTTTTTTCTATTAATGTCAGGAGCAAAAACACAACACGTCCTCTCATTAAAAAAGCAAGGTCGTTATGAGTCTAAAATGGCGGATTCCGAGTAGCTGGGAGGGTCTGTGAGGGAGTGTCTGATGTTGATTGGCTCTAATGTGTCAGGCGGCTGTGACATAAAGGGTCAAAGTTTCCTCAATGATGACACATAGGGGCGGATCGAACATCCCCATGTGTTCGCCCACAAATGCGAACAAGCTATGTTCGCTGTGAACCGTTCGCGGGCAAACAGTTCGGGACATCACTACACATCATGTCCGTCTGGCCTATGATAAATTGAGCCCAATATCAGTAATATACTATCTGGTGTCCTTTCTGCTTGTTTGCTTTTCCATCGATGTGCTTATGTTTACCTAGATCTTTGAAGAGTAGCTGCTTTCAATTTACAAGATTAGATATTTAGATAAAATATGGTATCATTTTTTCATTTATCATTTCATATGGTATCATTTTTTTCCCACAATAGAGTGCCTTAGTGGTTGTTTGGTTTTGTAAAGCTTGTTCTTCATCTGCTTAACAGTCAGTGGGGTTAAAAATCCCTTAAAAACATTTATTTTAAAGGGGCAGTCTATTTGAAAATAGTTCTTGTTTAAAAGACAGATAATCCCTTTATTACCCATTCCCCAGTTTTGTATAACTATCACTGTTATATTAATATGTTTTACCTCTATGATTACCTGTATCTAAACCTTTGCTTAGATGAGCTGAGACTGCCCCTTATCTCAGTGCTATTTACAAACTTGTATTTTAGCCAGTCAGTGTTGGTTCCTGCATTACTCCACGGGAGTGAGCACAATGTTATCTATATGACACACATTAACTATCACTGTATGGCTGTAAAAAGCTAATAAAATACACTGAGATAAGAGGCGGCCTGCAGGGTCTTAGAAACAGGCAGAGCTTTAGAGGTTATAAAGTATATTAATATAAATATGTTGGTTATGCAAAGCTAGTGAATATATAGTAAACGTGTTATCTATCTTTTTAAACAATAAAACAAATCAAGTTTCCTTTTAATTATTTTTCTATTAAATTCACCATTAAAACATATTTGGAGATAAATCATTTGATAAGCTTTTTGAAAGGATTTTGGTTCACCCCAATGTTAGACTGTGCAGTGGATTCAGGGTTGTTTGGCTAACAGTTGTTAGTCCTGCTTGGCTTATCTGTTATTTAAATATATTGTTATCTTTTAAGTCTTTGCCTTTGAAATTTTGCCTAAACTTTTAGTTATCAATGCACTGTAAAAAAATTACATAAACCTTCAGTTCTTGAAGACAATTTACATTCCTAATTATGATGCTGAGTACCAAAATAGCAAAATTACAATTTTATGGTAATTCTCTTTTTTATTAGCAAAATCACTCATACACACTCCATGTCAAGCATGTAGATTGAAAATAAAAGTTTTTTTCTTTTAAAACTAAATGGTTATATTGTAATTTACTTACGCTTCTTGAATGTGAAATTTACTGTTTAAATGGTATGCATTAGTAGAGCTGAAGATAGTATGCTCTCAAAACACTTATTAACTCATTCAGGGGCCTAATGATATAAAGCTCTCTGCTCAGATGAGATGATATAAAATGATGCGCTGCAAGATCCATTGCAAGATTCTAAAAAGGCAGATTTTGCTATACTTCTCCAAGGGGTGTTCCTTGCATTTCTGTATGTGAAGAAGAGACAAGACCAGTGCAATATAGCACTGCATGATACGGGAGTTCTGCTGCATTTAGACTTTGTGCGTTGCATTTTATATTACATTACAATTCACAAGTTTTATTACATTTCAACTTCACACTTTCTTTCTTCTGTTTTAATGAATATAGATTCTTTATACAGCAGTGTATTTTGGGTTGTGATTTTACAAATAATGATTATGCTTTAACAGTTTGTGTAACTTTAACACATTAGGGTCATTCTTGGTATATTTATTTGTAACTTCTACAAATTACATAACACTTTGTATTTGTTCTATTTTAAATAAAACTGAAAACTGACAGCTTTAGTTTCCCAGAGAGCTTCATTACTTTCTTTGAAAAAGGAAAGATTTTCTAGTTTGGAGAGAAATTATAGTGCAGACTTTGCATGGGCTGAACTCACTGAACCTGGAAGTCCCAGAGAGATGCCTTACATACGGCTAGATTTGTGTTGCGGTACGGCTTTTAATGCTAAAAAAATGGCCATTCCAGTGTAAAGGCCAGTAACGCATATTACGAGTTGTGTCGGTATAGCTATACCACAAGCATTTTAGCCTGTAATGCAACGTCCATTCGGCACTCAAAAAATGTGTGTGGGATTTTCATAGCACCGGTATTACAGGTTTGTGCGTTCAGGCTAAAAAGCTTGTGTTACAGCCAGTGTTCCCTCTAAGGACAGTTTTGTGTGCGGCCCAGCAGTGAAACAGTTAATTAGGTAACCAGACCCTGCAATTAGCAAACACTGCACAATGCAGATGGCAAGGTATGGTTCTCTTGTTAACTGTTTCACTGCTGGGCTGCACACAAAGCTGTCCTTAGAGGGAACACTGGTTACAGCCTATACTGACACCATCTGAGAGCAGTAGTTATGGATTTTGTCTAACAAAAATGTTTCACAAACTCATAACTAAAATGTTACAAAGTACACTAACACCCATAAACTACCTATTAACCCTTAAACCGCCACCCTCCCCATCGCAAACACTATTTAAAACGTATTAACCTCTTATCTGCCGTCCACCCACATCACGACTATTAAATACATTTATTTACCCCTAATCTGTCACCCACCAACATGGCCAACACTATTTAAATATATTAACCCATAAACCGCCAAACCCAGACATCGCCAACACTAATAAAAGTTATTAACCCCTAATCCGTCGCTCCCCGACATCACTGACACCTAAATAAACCTATTAACCCCTAGACCACTGCCCCCCACATCGCAAAACAGTAAATTAAACTATTAACCCCTAAACCTAACACCCCCTAACTATAAATTGACACTATCAATCAGCCAATAGTATTGAGCTTGCATTCTATTGGCTGATCGGAACAGCCAATAGACTGTGAGCTCAATACGATTGGCTGATTGGATCAGCCAATCGGATTGAACTCCAATCTGATTGGCTGATTGCATCAGCCAATCAGATTTTTCCTACCTTAATTCCGATTGGCTGATAGAATCCTTTCAGCCAATCGGAATTTGAGGGACGCCATCTTGGATGACGTCATTTAAAGGACCAGGCATTTGTCGTTAGTCCGTCGGCCAGGAAGGATGCTCCGCGCCGGAGGTCTTGAAGATGGAGCCGCTCCTCGTCGGATGGATGGAGATAGAAGATGCCGCTTGGATGAAGATGTCTGCCGGTCGGGATGTCCTCTTCTGCCCAGATAGGATGAAGACTTCTGCCGGTCTGGATGTCCTCTTCTGCCCCATCGGATGAAGACTTCGGCCCGGCTGGGTGAACACGGCTCAAGGTAGGATGATCTTCAGGGGGTTAGCGATAGTTTTTTTTAAGGGAGGTTTGGGTGGGTTAGAGTAGGGGTATGTGGGTGGTGGGTTGTAATGTTGGGGGGGTATTGTATTTTTATTTTCAGGTAAAAGAGCTGATTACTTTGGGGCAATGCTCCGCATAAAGCCCTTTTAAGGGCTGGTAAAAGAGCTGATTACTTTTGTAGTTTAGAATAGGGTAGGGCATTTTTTTATTTTGGGGGGATTTTTTATTTTATTAGGGTGCTTAGATTAGGTGTAATTAGTTTAAACTTCTTGTAATTTTTTTTATTTTTTGTAATTTAGTGGGGGGGGGTTTGTATTATAGAATAGTTTATTTTATTGTATTTTAGTTTAGCTAATTGTAGTTTATTTATTTAATTAATTTAATGATAGTGTAGTGTTAGGTGTATTTGTAACTTAAGTTAGAATTTATTTTACAGGTAATTTTGTAATTATTTTAACTAGGTAGCTATTAAATAGTTATTAACTATTTAATAGCTATTGTACCTAGTTAAAATAAATACAAAGTTGCCTGTAAAATAAAAATAAATCCTGAGATAGCTACAATGTAATTATTAGTTATATTGTAGCTATATTAGGGTTTATTTTCTAGGTAAGTATTTAGTTTTAAATAGGATTAATTTATTTAATTTTAGGAATATTATTTCATTTGATTTAAATTATATTTATTTTAGGGGGTGTTAGGGTTAGGGTTAGAGTTAGGTTTAGGGGTTAATAATTTTATTATAGTAGCAGCGACGTTGCGGGCGGGAGATTAGGGGTTAATAATTGTAGGTAGGTGGCGACGATGTTAGGGAGGGCCGATTAGGGGTTAATAATATTTATTATAGTGTTTGCGAGGCGGTAGTGCGGCGGTTTAGGGGTTAATACATTTATTATAGTGGCGGCGAGGTCCGGTCGGCAAATTAGGGGTTAATAATTGTAGTTAGGTAGTGGCGACATTGGGGGGGCAGATTAGGGGTTAATAAATATAATATAGGTGTCAGTGATGTTAGGGGCAGCAGATTAGGGGTTCATAGGTATAATGTAGGTGGCGGCGGTGTCCGGTCGGCAGATTAGGGGTTAAAAAATGTTATTATAGTGGCAGCGATGTGGGGGGGCCTCGGTTTAGGGGTACATAGGTAGTTTATGGGTGTTAGTGTACTTTATAGCACAGTAGTTAAGAGTTTTATATTCCCGCGTTAGCACATAAAGCTCTTTACTACTTACTTTTTTTGTCGGTAGGAGTCTTGTCGGTAGAGGGTCTACCGCTCAGTTCTTCCAAGACTCCAAATACTAGCGTTAGGCAGATCCCATAGAAAAGATAGGATACGCAATTGGCGTAAGGGGATCTGCAGTAGCCTGGAGTCGCGGTAAGGAAGTGAGCGTTAGACCCTTTCCTGGCTGACTCTGAATACCAGCGGGCGGTAAAAAGCAGCGTTAGGACCCCTTAACGCTGCTTTTGACGGCTAAAGCCAAACTCTAAATCTAGCCGTATATTTGGTTGTGGGGGGACTTTCGGTTTAGGGGTTAATAGGTTTAGTATAGTGGCGGCGGTGAAGGGCTTAACAACTTTACTATAGGGGGATGGCAGATTAGGGGTTAATAATATTTATTATAGTGTTTGCGATGCAGGAGGGCCTCGGTTTAGGGGTTAATAGGTAGTTTATGGGTGTTAGTGTACTTTGTAACACTTTAGTTATGAGTTTTATGTTACAGCTTTGTAGTGTAAAACTCATAACTACTGACTTTAGATGGCGTTACAGATCTTTTCGTTTTAGGCTATAACGCTCGCATTTTAGCCTCACCACAAAACTCGTAGTACCAGCGCTATGGGAATCCCATGAAAAAATGACATTTTTAGGAGTGCGGTACTGACGTTGCAGTACAGGCTAAAAGGCTTGCGGTACACCTATACCAACAAGACTTGTAATGGCTGCGTTAGGGAAAATAAAGCGTTATGGGCCACAATGCTGCTATTTGACTCATAACGCAAAACTCGTAATCTAGGTGATTCTGAGCTGAGCACTCTATTACCCAAAATGGACACACAGGCATTGTGTATGTGGGCAAAGGGGACAATTTTATTTTTGTCACTGGTACAGTTGTGCTAATTCATACAGACCGTTAATGACATCTGTGCTTTAAGTGTCACATGATGATCACCCAGTGCTGTGTAGTAAGGAGCTGAAAATAGCAGCACAGTCTACTCCTCCCCCAGTCTCTCTTGGCAGCTTCTTCCTTCCAGGAACTGAGTTCCTCCTGCAGCCTCCTCCCTCTTCCTTGTACAGGATGAGTAAAAGGTAAGCAAGTTAGGAATTTATTATGTCCTCCATTGTTTAAATGCATTATCTGTAGCATAAGGAAGTGAGCGTTAGACCCTTTCCTGGCTGACTCTAAATACCAGCGGGCGGTAAAAAGCAGCGTTAGGACCCCTTAACGCTGCTTTTGACGGCTAATGCCAAACTCTAAATCTAGCCGTATATTTGGTTGTCGGGGGCTTTCGGTTTAGGGGTTAATAGGTTTAGTATAGTGGCGGCGGTGAAGGGCTTAATAACTTTACTATAGGGGGATGGTAGATTAGGGGTTAATAATATGTATTATAGTGTTTGCGATGCAGGAGGGCCTCGGTTTAGGGGTTAATAGGTAGTTTATGGGTGTTAGTGTACTTTGTAACACTTTAGTTATGAGTTTTATGCTACAGCTTTGTAGCGTAAAACTCATAACTATTGACTTTAGATTGCGTTACAGATCTTGTCGTTTTAGGCTGTAACGCTCGCATTTTAGCCTCACCACAAAACTCGTAGTACCAGCGCTATGGGAATCCCATGAAAAAACAAAATTTTTAGGAGTGCGGTACTGACGTTGCAGTACAGGCTAAAAGGCTTGCGGTACACCTATACCAACAAGACTTGTAATGGCTGCGTTAGGGAAAATAAAGCATTATGGGCCACAATGCTGCTATTTGACTCATAACGCAAACTGCGTAATCTAGGTGATTCTGAGCTGAGCACTCTATTACCCAAAATGGACACACAGGCATTGTGTATGTGGGCAATGGGACAATTTTATTTTTGTCACTGGTACAGTTGTGCTAATTCATACAGACCGTTAATGACGTCTGTGCTTTAAGTGTCACATGATGATCACCCAGTGCTGTGTAGTAAGGAGCTGAAAATAGCAGCACAGTCTACTCCTCCCCCAGTCTCTCTTGGCAGCTTCTTCCTTCAAGGAAGTGAGCTCCTCCTGCAGCCTCCTCCCTCTTCCTCGTACAGGACAAGTAAAAGGTAAGCAAGTTAGGAATTTCTTATGTCCTCCATTGTTTAAATGCATTATCTGTAGCATAAAACTTAATTTCCTGCTAGAGATTGTTGCCACAAACAAGCAAAAAACTGTGTTAAATGTTCTAACAGAAACAGCTAGAGATTGTCACATATTTCTGCTGGAACAACCCCTGCAACAACTCCTGTCTCCTGCAAAAAGGGATCCTCTAAGCTTACAGAATAGGTTCCCCTGCCATGCTACACACAATGCATTTACAGCCCTTACAGCAAGCAAGGGGTTAATAGCTCAGTTTTAGGGAGCCAAATAGAGCTTCACCATCCCTCTGATAAGTATTATCTTTAGTTACCTTTATTGGGCATTTCAACTTGGGACCTATCTTATATGCATGATTACTGCAGAGTTTGCTGCTGGCATAAAAATCTGTTTAGAGTGCTGATTTACACTTTCTGCGCTGGGTTTTTGTAAGCTCCCAGAACCAAAGTACCCCCTCAGGTACCTTAAAGTCAAAACAGAAAGAAATATAGGAAAAGGAAGTGCTAAACTAAGCTATTTACAAAAAAATGGATCGGTGGACTAAGATAGTAGTTATAGTATGTTAATAAAAAGCGATAAGATATGTCAACAATAATTACAAAACTGCTGTGATACCTAAATACCCAGCTCTAGGGGGTGCTATAACGGAATATGGTACAAAGCTGTGTGATATAAGATCTAACCAATAAAATGTTCAAAATGAAATTATATTCATATCATATATGACAATGATATGTATGCAGAAAAAAATACAATCATAGATTCATATCTTATCTGAGTCTTTAAATATCAAAGGGTCCTTATATTGCAGGAAATCCAAATGGATTTTTCATCTATAATTGATATGCAGGATTGTAGAATGCAGGCAGCTCCGCTCATAGACAACAAACACAATCCAGAGATCTGTGAAAAAGAAGAGGGCGCCTCCTAGTACAGTATTGCAATGATGATGGCATATAACAGTTCTTGTATTGAAATAATACTCACAAGGCTGGCAGCCCCAGGTGTGCTAATTGACGCAGGCTGGGAACTCACAGTGGCCCAGCAACACTGATCTGGCAACCGGATAACAGGAATACAGGAACTCCAGGTGAAGGAAAATCAAACCAGGCTGCCTGAGGAAACAGCTAGACCAGGCTGCCTGAGGAAACAGCTAGACAAGCTGAGAAACGCGTTGCAATCTGTTTCCACCTTTGTTTTTATACTTTTTGGGTGAATATAATACCCAATGTTTTTTTTTTTATTTTATTTAAATCCAGCATTATATTGAGAAAAAAATAAATCAAATTACAAATGTTACACCACGCAGGGCCTGATGTTACATATTACAATTAATGTAGACAATACAAGAAAAATAAAAAAGTTGTCAGTATTTCACAGAATTATACCAAAACATAGATTCTAAAATAAATTATATTCTCTGCTGGAGTATTTTATTTCCTTTTTTATTCCATTCTCTCAACATTACAACAAAAAAAAAAAATAACAAAAAAATTAAGAAACAAAACACATACAAACAACAAAAAAAAGAGGAAGAAAAAAAAAAAAAAAAAAAGAAAAAAAAAAGGGGGGAGAGGGAAGGAATCTTGACCCACCAGTTTGAGGCTTGAGCAGAGCGGATTACCAAACCCCCAGCAAAACTAGCTCTGAATTTCTGAAAGGGTAAATCATATATTCTATCTCATTCGGTGACAGCGTTTTAATAAGTACTGACCATTTTTTAAAGAAACCTTCGATATCCATTTCCTTTTCCATATTGGTATCTTTTTGCTCTAGTATACACTGTTTTTTTAGACAGTTTTTAAGCTCATTTATACTAGGGTTCCTACTTCCTTTCCATTTCTTAAAAATCAAGTACCTTGCCGCTAAGATAATCATATTCACTATTTTATTATACATCCGCAGATTTTTAGTCGCGTCCCATAGAAAAATTACATCAGCCACTTTTAATTTTAAAGGGGAAATTTTTAATACTTGATTGATCCAGTATTCAATCTTAAGCCAAAAGCATTTGATTCTGGGACATTCCCAGATCATATGAATGAGATCTGCTGATAAAAATGAACATTTTGGACATTTACAGAAATTAATGTTCCCATATCTAGACCCCTTCTTCGGGGTATAATAGGTCCTATATAATAGCTTTATATGAGTCTCTCTCCATGTAGCTGATAAGGTAATTTGTAAAACTTTTGAAATGGAAGCATGATTTTTACTTACATTTATATCCTCTTGAAGTATTATTAAATTCCATGTGGTTGATAAGTTTCCTAAATTCTTTTCCCCTTTGTTAGAAATTAAGAATTGATAACATGGGGAAATTGACATAAATCCGTTCCTTGCTAACACAAGCCAGTTCTCCAACTTTCCCAGGGACCAAATCCAGCCCGATTCATTTACCATCTTGGAGATAAAATGCCTTATTTGTAAATATGCAAAGAATTCTTTGTTACAAAGGTTAAATTCTCGTTTCAAGTTCTCAAACGTTTTAATGCAAAGTCTATTCTTATCTATCATCTGAGAAATATTATACAAGCCTAAGGTGTGCCAGTTCTGAAAAGAAACCGATTGTAGTCCCGCTTGAAATTTAGGGTTTCCTTTAATTGGCATATAGTCAGAAATGCTGCTTTTGATGGATAATATCTTACAGATCTTCCACCATGCTTGTAAAGGATACATTAACGTTTTGAGTCTTTTGATTTATTGGGGAATTAATTTGATATTACAATGTATTAAAGCTAGAGGAAGAAAGGGAGAGCTTACACTTTTTTCAAGTTCATTGTTTATTGTATAATCTTTATTTAAAATCCAGTCGACCACTATTCGAGCAAGAAAAGCCAGGTTATATAATTGTATGTCTGGCAGTGCCAATCAGTAGCGATATTCTGGGCTTTTTGTTCTGCCATATAAAGTTTCTTATCATGCTGTTGATTCTACCAACATCCTTCCGTTTAAGCATTACTGAGGTATTCTGCAAAATATATAATAATTTCGGGAGAAGTATCATTTTATATGCAGCAATACGCCCTGAGATTGAAAGTGGAAGGTTCTGCCATACTTTCATACTATCCCTGATCTCGTTCATCACTGGTATTATATTAAGATCATAACATTGATCTATATCAGGTGATATTATTATCCCTAAGTATCTGAAAGATTCAGAGACTCTGAAGGGTATATCTAAAAGGGAACCCGAGGTCTTTCTGATCCAGAGTAACTCCGACTTGGACGCATTGATCCTGTAGCCCGAGAAGGATCCAAATTGTTCTATAATTGACATAATTATAGGTATACTGTTTTGTGTATTGGAAACGTATAGAAGAATATCATCAGCGTACAACGCGATTTTGAGCTCTGTTTTACCTGCTTTTATACCTTCCATTTGATCCCTTATCATTATTGCCAGAGGTTCAATTGAAATATCGAAGAGAAGAGGAGAGAGGGGGCACCCCTGACGCGTCCCTCTTTCAAGTGGTATCTCGAGAGATAGAATATTATTAACAATTATCTTTGTATGTGACTTATTATATATGTTCTCAAAAAATTTAAGTAAGTTTCCCTTAAGACCAAATTTAACTAGAGACGTGACCAGATGATCATGATGAATTGAATCAAACGCTTTCTCAGCATCAATAGAGACAATTGCTAAATCTGAGGGATCCCCCTCTCTCCCCAATCCCACCTTCTCTGCGAGCTTAAAATAGTCAATTGTAACTAAAACTTCTCTGACTTTTGCTGATGAGTTCCGTTTCTGCAGAAACCCTGCTTGATCTTTATGGATTATTTCAGGGAGTACCAACTGCAATCTTTTAGCTATAATGGAGGTCAGAATTTTGTAGTCAGCATTCAATAGTGCTATGGGCCTATAGGACTCTTTATTGTTAGGATCCTTCCCGGGCTTCAAGATCAAAGTTGTATAGGAGGCACAGAATTGAGGAGAAACTGCATTCCCTTCTGTATAGATGTGATTAAAAAGCTTACTCAGGGGTGGAGCGATCAATGGCGTGAGAATTTTGTAAAATTCGTTGGGCAGTGCGTCCGGCCCTGATGCTTTACTTAATGGGAGATCTTGGATAACTTTTTAAGATTTATGCCTCAGATATTGGAGAGTTTACTATTGTCATCTTTTCACTATTAAGTGTCGGATGAGTGATTTTACTCCAGAATTCTTCAGATTTGATCTTGTCTGAATTTTTCAAGGAGTAGATCTTTCTGAAATAGTCTGAAAAAATATTAGAGATATCTTCCGTATTTACATAGTTTTTCTCTTTGTGACGGAGTTTATCTATTAATGGGGATCTTCTTTCCCTTCTCATCAAGTTAGCCAATAGTTTTCCGGCTTTATTCCCATGTCGGTAGAGTCTTGCCTGAAGCTTTAACTCCTTCTGCGTCTCTTTATAAATTTGGAATGTATCTCTTTCACTTTTTGATCTATTATACTTAATCCAGTTTTCTTGAGAATTATTAAGTAAATAATTATTATATGAGTTAATGACTGATTTTGTCACTTCTGTCTCTCTCATCTTTAGTGTTTTAAGTCTATTAGAACTATATGAAATGATTTCTCCTCTGAGAACTGCCTTTGCGGTCTCCCAGAAGATATTCAGACGATCGACGTAGTCTTTGTTTATCTCCGTATATTCTTGAAATTTCTCTTTCAGCCAAATTTTAAGTCATTTACCAACCATACAGGAAAGAAGAAGAGAGAAGATCCTGATTTGGAGTTTTTATATAAAATTTCTATTGTAACAGGACTATGATCTGATATGTTGATAGGGAATATTTTAGCTTTAATTTGCATTTTTCAAAGTCTTTCGTCTATAAGAAATAAGTCTATCCTAGATAGAGTTTTATGAGCTCTGGATAAACAGGTATAGTCTCTTACCTCTGGATTCTGCAATCTCCATATATCCCTTATTAATAGATTTTAAACATTTTCTTAAACATTTTGGTTTCCAGATTATCTCGCTTGTTCTTCCCTGCCATTGGCTTCTGTCTTAACCTGTCTAATGGATAATGTGGAGCCATGTTAAAGTCCCCGCCTAAAATTAGATATCCTACTGATTCAGTGAGAATTTTTGCCTGCAGATTATCTCAGAATATTGGGTCAAACACATTGGGCACATATAGATTGCAGAGTGTATATAAAGTTCCCTCTATTTTTAGTTTTAGGATTACATATCTCCCTTCTGGGTCTAGAATACTATGAAGAATTTCATAATTAATATTTTTTCCTAACAGAATTGCCACTCCTCTCTTCCTTTCTATGCCTGTGGCAGCAACTACCTCTTTTACCCAAGAAGACTTCAGTTTCAGCACTTCTTCTAAATTTAAATGAGTTTCTTGCAGTAGAGCTATGTGGGTATCAATTTTTCGTAGATGTGCTAAAATTGACTTTCGCTTAAAGGGACAGTCAAGTATAAATTAAACTTTCATTATTCAGATAGGACTTTTAATTTTAATTGACTTTCCAATTTACTTTTATCATCAAATTTGCTTTTTTCTCTTGGTATTCTTAGTTTAAACTAAACATAGGTAGACTCATATGCTAATTTCTAAGCCTTTGAGGGCTGCCTCTTATCACATGCTTTTTAAATCTCTTTTCAAAACAAAGAGACAGAAAGTACACTTGGGCTAAATAGATAACACTGTGTTCAGGCACAGAGGGTTATTTAAGATCTAGCACAATACAATGCTAAATATAAGACAATAGTTAATAAACAGTCACAGTCATGTGATCAGGGGGCTGGAAGAAGGTTCCTAGATACAAGGTAATCACAAAGGTAAAAAGTACATTAATATAACTGTGTTGGTTATGCAAAACTGGGGAATGAGTAATAAAGGGATTATCTATCTTTTAAAACAATAACAATTCTATGGTTGACTGTCCCTTTAATGGGGGAGGTGAGACCTCCAATATTCCAAGAGGTTATTTTACATTTATCCACTCTGCTCATTCCTCACCCATCAAGGCCAAAAAACCAACAGAAACAGAAAAAAAGAAAAAGAAAAAAGAAAAAGTAAAAATAAACACAACGCCCCCCTGAAGGGAGACCAACTAACACAAAAACATAGCGTAACTGAGGAATAATAAACCATAACAAACAAACAACACCCCCCTGTTGCTGAAGATTCCCTGGGGACCCCGCATGGCCCCTTGTTGGCCCTTGAACCTTGTAACCTATATCAACCGATAAAATTCAAAATGTAAGGCTATTTTACCCAATGTTTTTATATAACTTTTAATAAATATTTATAGTACCATATGGAAGCCCGAGCCTGGTTTGCTTTTCCCTCATCTGGAGTTCCTGTATTCCTGTTATCCGGTTGCTGGGCCACTGTGAATTCCCAGCCTGTGGCAATTAGCACACTTGGTGCTGCCAGTCTTGTGAGTATTATTTCAATACAAGAACTGTTATATGCCATCATCATTGCAATACTGCAATAGGAGGCACCCTCTTCTTTGTGATCTTTTTTAAAGATCTCTGGTCAGCAATAATTAACCTGATTAGGTGAATATCCTGCCTAGATGCGGCAATAGTGTAGCATGAGGTTCCTGGGCGCGAACGTGTCTTTCTGACGTTGGCTCTACGGCTAGTGCGGGTGTTCAAAGTGGAACACTGGGATCTGTATGGTTCAAACTGGTTGTTTCACACTCGTGTATTGCAACGTGTTTCAGCTAAACTCTTAGCCTTTATCATTAATGATCCCTAGATTTTTTGCCCCATCTAGGTGATGTTTAAGAAAAAATGTGTAAACTTGTGTAGGGTTACTTCTGAGTTTTTTGTAAGTGCCTTCTTCATTGATCAGGGCTACTACCATTTTATTGTATTTCATTTTGTCTAAGATGACAATACCTCCCCCCTTTTTGGCCGGTTTTATTATAATTTCTCTGTTTTCTTCAAATTCTCTAATTAGTTTTCTTCTTTCTGTTTTAGACTCACATTTTGTTTACTTTTGGTATTTTGTTTCATTTTGTTAATATAATTTAAAACTAATTTCTCAAAAGTTTCTATGAAGTTGCCTTTGTCTTGTTTCGGGTAAAAGTTAGAATTGATTTTTAAACCTTAATGTAAGTAGCCATCTGTGTTAGGCTCTTTATTTACGGAATCACCACTGATTGTTGTATTTCTTTCTAGTGGAGTTCTCATAAAGTATTTTTTTAAAGTAAGGTTTCTGATAAACTTGTTTGCATCAATGTATGCATTGAACCTATCTAATTTTTTAGTGGATGCGAAAGTGAGGGCTTTGGAGGGTATTTCCATATGATTCTTTTCTAATTAAATGTTACTAAGATTGTATATTCCATTCATGTTTTTCTCATTCTCTTTATTCTCTGGTTGTGAATTACTCTGGGTTCGTTTGTTCTTTCTATTAGTTCCTCTCCCTTTATTTCCTCTTCTTCTGATAGGTATCTTTTGATTCTTGTTCCTTGTCTCATGTTGCCTACCCCTAAAAAATGAGTATTATCTTCCTGTCTATAATGATTAGATTTAGGTGTATTCAATTCTTGTGTGTGTTCTTTATTGGCCTCATCATTATAATTCATAAGGGATCAAACCGGTTTGTAGTTGGCATATAAGTCAAGTTTATACAAATACTATAATATGTAACTGGAAGGTTATCCTTTAAGCAGAACAACAGACTATGACTTTGATGTCAATCACAAATTTGCCAATTATTATCCAATTAAAATAAGAATCCAATCAACAGGAAAGGGTATAAAAGGATCCCTATGATTTACAGGTGTATGCTTGATAAAGGCTAAGAGTTTAGCTGGAATGCGTTGCAATACACTAGTGTGAAACAACCAGTTTGAACTATCCAGATCCCAGTGTTCCACTTTGAACACCCGCACTAGCCATAGAGCTGATGTCAGCATGACACGTTAATGGCCAAGGAACCTCAAGCTATGCCATTTCCGCAGCTCCATAATCGGCAGAAGAAATCAAAGAACAACACAGTAACTTCAACGACGATCAAAGGACCAAAACAGCACGGGGAAGTGAAACAGACAGAGATCGGAACACTGTCTCCTGTTACAAGGTTAGATTGTTCCCTTTCCGTACTTTGGTGTTCCCAAAAAACACAGAGGAGTCACGAACATATTGTGAATGTTATGAATCTGTCTAACACTTAATAGTTATGACCAGATTTGGATACTAATAGAAGGTTCTCTAAATATATTAAACTCAGATATCCAAACTAATTCAGGCACCTTTTTATATTACTTTTGATGAACTATTTACCAAAGTTTGATTAATTATTTATCGAACTTTGATTCGCATATTATCTCTGCATTTTTGCATCCACATGACTTTTATTAGACATCCGTTTTTTAGCTATTCGGGAATCTATTTTTAGCAACTTTAGAATCTATTTTTATATGTTTTAAGGTTGGCCAACCTCTATTGTATTATATGTATTATTCCTTTACTACTATACTATATATTGTATTATATGTTTTATGTGCACTATATAGAGATTTCTCCCTTTTCGTATACTGACTTTTCTGTATACGGACTTTATTGAATTTACTGCATACATACTAGTTTGTATCTTTCATATTCATTTTGATACAGACAGGATATTCACCTAATCAGGTTATTATTGCTGACTTATCGTATCGATTTTTATTAACATACTATAACTACTATCTTAGTCCACCGATCCATTTGTTTGTAATTAGCTTAGTTTAGCGCTTCCTTTTCCTATATTTCTTTCTATAAAAATCAGTTTAGCAAAACTTTGCATTTCAGTGCTTAGGAATATTTCAACAAAGGCTTTAAAAGAGTATGGGCAGTAGTTTTTTTTGTAACTCTCTAGAGTTAAATTTGGTTTCTAGCTGTATTAAGTGTATTAAAGGTCCAGTGAACACTGTAGATTTGCATAATCAACAAATGCAAAATAACAAGACAATGCAATAGCACTTAGTCTGAACTTCAAATGAGTAGTAGATTTTTTTTCTGACAATTTTAAAAGTTATGTCTTTTTCCACTCCCCCTGTACCATGTGACAGCCATCAGCCAATCACAAATGCTTACACGTACCATGTGACAGCCATCAGCCATTCACAAATGCATACACACTTATTCTTGCACGTGCTCAGTAGGAGCTGGTGACTCAAAAAGTTTAAATATAAAAAGACTGTGCACATTTTGTTAATGGAAGTAAATTGGAAAGTTGTTAAAAATTACATGCTCTATCTGAATAATGAAAGTTTAATTTTAATTGAGTGTCCCAGTGAACTGTGTGAAATGGCTTTCGCTAGGAGTTTTAAAGATGCAGTGGGCTGAGTTGGGTAAGCTGAGCAGCAATTAGTGGAAGTGTATCCCAGGAAAAGTTGGTAAGATGGAGTTTTATGAAGGGACACTTTGTGGCTCTACCTTAATGTACCTTTATTTTCAGTAAGGTAACCAATGGAAAACTAGAGTAACAATGTGGCCCAGTCCGGCAGACTGCTCAGTTATACAGGGAGTGCAGAATTATTAGGCAAGTTGTATTTTTGAGGATTAATTTTATTATTGAACAACAACCATGTTCTCAATGAACCCAAAAAACTCATTAATATCAAAGCTGAATAGTTTTGGAAGTAGTTTTTAGTTTGTTTTTAGTTATAGCTATTTTAGGGGGATATCTGTGTGTGCAGGTGACTATTACTGTGCATAATTATTAGGCAACTTAACAAAAAACAATATATACTCATTTCAATTATTTATTTTTACCAGTGAAACCAATATAACATCTCAACATTCACAAATATACATTTCTGACATTCAAAAACAAAACAAAAACAAATCAGTGACCAATATAGCCACCTTTCTTTGCAAGGACACTCAAAAGCCTGCCATCCATGGATTCTGTCAGTGTTTTGATCTGTTCACCATCAACATTGTGTGCAGCAGCAACCACAGCCTCCCAGACACTGTTCAGAGAGGTGTACTGTTTTCCCTCCTTGTAAATCTCACATTTGATGATGGACCACAGGTTCTCAATGGGGTTCAGATCAGGTGAACAAGGAGGCCATGTCATTAGATTTTCTTCTTTTATACCCTTTCTTGCCAGCCACGCTGTGGAGTACTTGGACGCATGTGATGGAGCATTGTCCTGCATGAAAATCATGTTTTTCTTGAAGGATGCAGACTTCTTCCTGTACCACTGCTTGAAGAAGGTGTCTTCCAGAAACTGGCAGTAGGACTGGGAGTTGAGCTTGACTCCATCCTCAACCCGAAAAAGGCCCCACAAGCTCATCTTTGATGATACCAGCCCAAACCAGTACTCCACCTTGCTGGCGTCTGAGTCGGACTGGAGCTCTCTGCCCTTTACCAATCCAGCCACGGGCCCATCCATCTGGCCCATCAAGACTCACTCTCATTTCATCAGTCCATAAAACCTTAGAAAAATCAGTCTTGAGATATTTCTTGGCCCAGTCTTGACGTTTCAGCTTGTGTGTCTTGTTCAGTGGTGGTCGTCTTTCAGCCTTTCTTACCTTGGCCATGTCTCTGAGTATTGCACACCTTGTGCTTTTGGGCACTCCAGTGATGTTGCAGCTCTGAAATATGGCCAAACTGGTGGCAAGTGGCATCTTGGCAGCTGCACGCTTGACTTTTCTCAGTTCATGGGCAGTTATTTTGCGCCTTGGTTTTTCCACACGCTTCTTGCGACCCTGTTGACTATTTTGAATGAAACGCTTGATTGTTCGATGATCACGCTTCAGAAGCTTTGCAATTTTAAGAGTGCTGCATCCCTCTGCAAGATATCTCACTATTTTTGACTTTTCTGAGCCTGTAAAGTCCTTCTTTTGACCCATTTTGCCAAAGGAAAGGAAGTTGCCTAATAATTATGCACACCTGATATAGGGTGTTGATGTCATTAGACCACACCCCTTCTAATTACAGAGATGCACATCACCTAATATGCTTAATTGGTAGTAGGCTTTCAAGCCTATACAGCTTGGAGTAAGACAACATGCATAAAGAGGATGATGTGGTCAAAATACTCATTTGCCTAATAATTCTGCACTCCCTGTATATATCTGTAGCTCTACAATTACAATACTTATAGTTCACAGTAGACCCTACAGGTCTAATGTGAGCATGTATGCTTTTTTTCTAATAAGTAGTGAGACTTTAATGAATTGACCCTTAATATTATGTGGTTAAAAGCTTGGTAGTTATTATATTGGGTCAGTCCCTGTGTTTCATATTTTCCGTAATGCCCTTTTATGACTTATTTAAAGTGGGCACCTGTTTCTTTAGAAAGCAGCAATGTTGCACATATTTTTATATCTTGGCAACTTATTTTTCTTCTTAAACTGAGATCAGCACCACTTGCATGGGCATTAAAACTGGCTAACAAAAGTTGTAAAAAAAAAGAGATGATGTAGGAGGCACGTGCTTTGTCTGGGGGTCTGCTTATGATAAAAAAATATATGTATAGGTAATTTAGCTATTTTAGAGCACCTGATATTTATATAGTCCCACTATGCATTATATAGAATTGTCTAATATTTAATAATAAAACATGCCTCTAAGGGTTCCTTTTTATATTGGCCATCTTTCTGAAAAATTGGGCTCTTTCATTGCGAAATTTGTTGACTTTAACATAAATTGACCAGTCTTGAAAAATATACATTAATAAAACGCTCAAAGATGTATATTTGATAAGCAGTCAGTTTGTGTGTGTGAGAGTCTCTGAGAGAGAGTGTCTTTTTATGAGAGTGTGTGTGTGTAAGAAAAAGTGTTTGTGTGTGTGTGTGGTATGTTGCTTTAACATAATGTAATGTAAGATGTGTAAATAAGAAAAGATGTGAAAGAAAAAGAAAAGATGTGTCTAATAAGAAATGTGTCTAATAAGAAAGTAAAGTGAGAGTAAATATACATGATAGTTTTACAGTGTTACAACTTCCAAGTCCAGATATATTTGTGCTTGACTTGTAAAATCTTATTTTATTATACATGCCCTTCTCTAGTAAATCTAACATGAGTTATTGTTTGTGTGTATGCTTTCATGTGTATGTATGTATGAATATATGCACGTAGGTATGAGTGCACATGTATGAATGTCTGTGTGTATAGATGTATGTGTTTATGAGTGTATGTATGTGTGCATGAGTGAGTATGCATGTGTGTCTGTATGAGTGAATGAGCATGGATGGGTGTGAGTTTATCTATTTCTATTATATAACAAAGATTACTGGTTGCTTTGCTATTGGCCGTGTTGCAACAAGATAATCTGCCACATTGTCCCTCCCGATATTGGGCTCTGGAAGTATATGTGTGTGTGCTTGCATTTGTGGGTATGCTGCTGATGCACCATTGAGTTACCTCAATAAAAAAATCTTGCACCAGGGCCCTCTGTTCATTAGGTCCGCCACTGCTATAAAGCACTGGGCTTGTCTCTTCTTCACATACATAAATGCAGAGAGCACCCCGTAGAAAAGTAAAGCAAAACTTGCCTGTCTAGAATCTTGTGCTGGAGAATCATTTCAGATGATCTCATCTGAGTAGGGAGTTTTATGGGAGGCATCCCTCATCTCTCTGGGACTTTCAGGATCCACACTTTTTCTTTTAGCATTCAGTGAGTTTGACCCCTGTGAAGTCTTCACTACAATTTCTCGCCAAGTAGGAGAATCATCAGACCCTAAATGACAGCATATCTATCATCACAAGTGCAGAAAAAAACAAAACTATGAATGCTGAGTTAAATATGGTTAAACTGTGTGGTAATATGGCATTAGTATTTTATCTGGTGCTTTAGAGAACAATAATTAAAAGAGAGAGTATACTGTAGGTAAAAAAACAAAAAACAGAATATATATTGCTTATCAATGGTATTAAAACCTTGTTTGACGCATGTGGCCTTCATTAGTGAGAGTTTTGTGGGCTTTAGTGCAATTATTTTCTTTATTTTTATACAAATATAAGATGTTTTTTTAGTTATAATACACAGACTTACACATATTCCTTCCCCTTCCCCATTAACCTGCCCACAGACTACAAGCTTACACATTTTTTATACATGTAACTCCAAATCTCTCCTTACATTTACAACCTCAAAACCCCAAAATTCCCTTTTTCCTTAAAGCATTGCCACACCATTTTCTTCGCATCCATCCGTAATTATCAGAAACATTATTATCTATTTATTCTAAGCTCTTTTTTCCCTTCATATTTCTATTCTCATAAGGGTTTCCTTGCCATTACACCCTCAAATCCTAACTTTAGTTTTGTGACCACCACTGACAACTGTTTTTTCTAGCAGTATCATACAGTGGGCTCAATTAGAAGTGGCATGCTAATGATAGTACAGAACGCAATAAGCAATATTACAGGACCACACTAACATTAGTAGGAAACTTGGGAAATCACATTTACGAGAGAAGGTTTACCGAAGCCTATAGTATCAATGGATATCGCAACAGTGCTAAATAGCGTTGACATTACAATTTGAAAGTTAAAGGTTGAGCTCGAGAGAAAGCCGAAATTGCTCTGCAATATTTAGTGCAACTTGAGACCTGTAGTAAAGTGATACGGTTAAAAAAACACATCTAAAATATATTAAAATAAAGTATTACACTTATATATACACTTTTTAATTTAAATATAATTTTAATATTGATGAAATATTGATGAAAACATTTTAAAAGGGTTAAAAAAGGATATGGTAAGGTGTTTGACAGGAAAGGGCTTCAAAGCATATGTCTAAAAATGTGTATGTGTGTATGTATACATATTTATATATATTTACTGTACATGTGTATATACGTTTATACTTGTGTATTTATGTTTTTATATGTGCAAATATGTATGTGCACACATAAACATACATACATACATACACACACACACATATATATATACTGTGTATATATATATATATATATATATATATATATATATATATATATATACACATACATACATACATACATACATACATACACTTTTGAGCCCTTCCTAATTTTATTTTTTTTATTTAATGTGTTTTTTTATAGAATATATATATATATATATATATATATATATATATATATATATATATATATATATATTTAAAAATAATAATTTCTTTTAAAAGCTAAATGAAGAACACAGGAACTTAAATTATTCGGAACGCACTTGGATTAGCACATGAGCGCTAAAATTCGAAAGCTTTCTTTAATGCAGCACAATTGAAGTGTATGGGGAGAGGGAGTTACCGCATTTGCAATAACCAAAGTCCTGAAGTTAGCGTGCATGAGACTTTTGCTTGTGTGCTAACTTTTTACTGTCAAATTGTAATATCAGCGCTAATCCCACCCTGTTAATTGTTTACTTTTAGCAAAGTTACTGCTCAAAAGCGATAAAAGTTAGGGTGCCACTTATAATCTAGTCCTGTATGTTTTTCCTCAAATTTGTTATGTATTGGAGGGGGGAGTAGAATACTCTGTGAGATATACTGTATATCCTTTTTAGTTTATGTGTAAAGAGGTATGGTACATATGATCTGTGAACTAAATTTCCTCTATTAGAAAAAAAAATATTCTGTAAAGAAATCTTTTAATTTATTGTGCCTGCATTGTGCTATTTTTATTTATTTATTTTTATTTAAAACAAATGATACAGCAGAATGTCAACATTGATAAACAACTTTTGCCATTAGATCTGTTTCTTCTGGACGAATTTATGGGTAATGACTAAACACATAATGAATTTAGCAGTATATGGTCACCAAGATATAAACTAATTATTGGTCAGATAAAATTAGAAACAATAAATAATAATATTAGCTTTATGTTAAAGGTGATTCACCCACTGTTAACATGCAATGTGTTTCAGCTGCAGATTTTTTCAGCTGTTTTTATAGCCGAAAATGCAACTTTTCGATTTGATACAATTGCAATAGCATATTTTTGGCGCTTTACCTTAATCACAAACATGTCTTGGTTCCTTGCATAGAAGTCCAAAAGGTTCTATGTGATTACAGTCCATTTTTTATATTTTCAATTCACTTTCCAACACATTTTCGAGGCTAGTTTTCACTTTTCGAATTCAACACCTCTAGGCACTTGAAAAGTCCTGAAAAGGGCATTTTGGACATCTTTAAAACTATTTCACGGCTATGTGGAAACAGTCTATTATCTTGCACATGCAAAACTCTCTGAAATGGACACTGACATTGTAGATGTCTATTAACATACATGGGGGCCGATTTATCACGGCCTAAATTGGGCTGTATACCCCTATTTCCGCGCAAGCCTTGAGGCTCACCGGAAACAGGAGTTAAGAAGCAGCCTTAAGACCGCGGCTCCTTAACTCATCCGCTGAAAGTTTTCAGTAAAATAGCAATAAAACAAAGCATGACCTCAGCACTGCTGATGCTGATTGGCTAATGTTGTTTGGTTTTTTTTGTTCATCCTGTAGCTGGACAGTAGCTGAAGGATTACTGTCCACTGTGCACTTACTATTGTGAGCTGAAGAAATTTTGAGGTATAATTAATTAATTAATTAATTATAATTGCTTCCTTTTTTACATAGAGATGTTCATGTGATATTTCCCAGTCAGATTTTTACAGTTATATGCTAAATGACTTGAAAGTGATGCAGCATACCTATCTTGTCTCTTTAATATATTTTATGCCATTTTTATGTATGTATTTTTTTATTGCACTATTGTTCAAATTAAGACAGATTATTCATTATTAGCATAAAGTGTGAAATGCAATTTTATTGCAACATATGCCTTGTTATCTTCCTGTTTTCCTCTTTCTTTTTGTAAAGTTCATTTATGGGGGTGGAGGTTTTGTGGCTGCTAAATAAATTCATCTAGTTGTTAACACAGATATGCTATTCATTACACAGCAAAATAAATTACTATAATTTAAATTATCTCCCTCTAATCAACACTGGATTTCCTGTTTCTTACTCATTATAAAGAGATATGAACCTACATAATGTATCATACTGTTAAGTACTAAAGCTCTGATCATTTATTTATCCCTTATTTTTAACATTCATTAGAGGCCTGTTACAATCAAGTGTTATTAATCATTGCTAATTGACAAGATAAAATTTGACTCATGAGTTATAAGCAAACATAGACCCCGAGCAACAAATTTGCTGCAGTAGCATGAGAAAGGAATACAAAATAACTTGTCAGTTCACTTCTGCCTTTAGATCTTCCAAAAATTATTCTACCTTTAGTGAAGATAGTAATCAATGCTAAGTAAAAAAGCAAGTACAATAGATACTAAAATGATTAACATTATTACCCCCCCCCCCCCCCCCCCACACACACACACACACACAAATTACTAAAGCCAAAAATCAAAATAGATTACTACATTTTAAAAACCTCCAACAATAATGGTCTTCAAAATTAGGGAAGAAGTCTGTGGGCTGGGAATAAGAAGTCATTGTTGTTATAATTATAATTTATTTGTAGAGTGCCAACCTATTCTGAAGTAAAGTGAAAGGTTTAGGAAGATTAATGAAGAGAATGAAACAGAGACAGGATGTAAGATTAAGTGGTAGAAAAAAGGATGTGTAAGGGTAATAAAATTAATTTGTAAAATGCTGAGTATTACTTTATAAGTTTTACATACTTTGTTTACAAACTTCTTCATTGCATAACTTTTGTAGTATATATTGAGTAAATACAGCTGGACTGATATACTGCAGAAAAGAGACCAGTCTATAAAGATTATTACGGGCTATATACAGGGAACAAATAAAACACAATTTGGATATCCCTTAACAACATACAAGTTAGAGTAGTCTGTGTTAATCGATTTTCAAATGATTGATAAACTAATTTGATTGAAATGTAGCACTTTTGTTAGGCTTTTTAGTATCTATAGCCATGAGAGCTTGAATTAAATAAGATTGTTTTTTTCCTAGTTATTAAAATATGGAAAAACATTTAATTAAAGGAAGGATTTTTTGACAAAACTACAGCAAATATTACTTCCCACATTTTTATGAAATTGTTGTAGAGGATAGTGACCTTATATGTCAGAGTATCTCTTCCTTGGTTTGTTAAATGTTGCTTAAAACAACAATAAACTTGAAATCTTGAAGTTATAGTGATATTACACAGCACAAAAAATGCATTTTAGAACTAATGAAATTATAAAACTATTAATACCCCAAACAGGTGTATTATTCCCTAGCTAATCTTCTCATCTATGCATTATTATACATAGCTATATTTAGTGTACTGAGAATGCATTTTTATACCTAGCTATATTTAGAGTGTACTGAGAATACATTATTATACCTAGCTATATGTAGAGTGTACTGAGAATACATTATTATACCTAGCTATATGTAGAGTGTACTGAGAATACATTATTATACCTAGCTATATATAGAGTGTACTAAGAAAGCATTATTATACCTAGCTATATGTAGAGTGTACTGAGAATACATTATTATACATAGCTATATGTAGAGTGTACTGAAGATACATTATTATACCTTGCTATATGTAGAGTGTACTGAGAATACATTATTATACCTAGCTATATGTAGAGTGTACTGAGAATACATTATTATACCTAGCTATATGTAGAGTGTACTGAGAATACTTTATTATACCTAGCTATATGTAGAGTGTACTGAGGATACATTATTATACCTAGCTATATGTAGAGTGTACTGAGAATACATTATTATACCTAGCTATATGTAGAGTGTACTGAGGATACATTATTATACCTAGCTATATGTAGAGTATACTTAGAATACATTATTATACCTAGCTATATGTAGAGTGTACTGAGAATACATTATTATACCTAGCTATATGTAGAGTGTACTAAGAAAGCATTATTATACCTAGCTATATGTAGAGTGTACTGAGAATACATTATTACACCTAGCTATATGTAGAGTGTACTGAGAATACATTATTATACCTAGCTATATGTAGAGTGTACTGAGAATGCATTATGATACCTAGCTATATGTAGAGTGTACCGAGAATACATTATTATACCTAGCTATATGTAGAGTGTACTGAAAATACATTTTTATACCTAGCTATATGTAGAGTGTACTAAGAAAGCATTATTATACCTAGCTCTATGTAGAGTGTACTGAGAATGCATTATGATACCTAGCTATATGTAGAGTGTACTGAGAATACATTATTACACCTAGCTATATGTAGAGTGTACTGAGAATACATTATTATACCTAGCTATATGTAGAGTGTACTGAGAATACATTATTATACCAAGCTATATATAGACTGTACTGAGAATGCATTATTATACCTAGCTATATGTAGAGTGTACTGAGAATACATTATTATGCCTAGCTATATGTAGAGTGTACTGAGAATACATTATTACACCTAGCTATATGTAGAGTGTACTGAGAATACATTATTATACCTAGCTATATGTAGAGTGTACTGAGAATACATTATTATGCCTAGCTATATGTAGAGTGTACTGAGAATGCATTATTATACCTAGCTATATGTAGAGTGTACTGAGAATACATTATTATGCCTAGCTATATGTAGAGTGTACTGAGAATACATTATTATACCTAGCTATATGTAGAGTGTACTTAGAACTGCTGAGTATGGCCATGGTACTGCTTGTTGGCCATATACGAAGGCATCTGCATTTATAATGGATAGACAAAGGTAGCTAGTCCATTTCTATTCATATCAACAATAAGTCCTGATTATGCCACATATAAAGTTTTGAAAATTGAAATCTGATTGTACAGTTTCCAGATCTAAAATATTCCAATTCATATTTCTCCCTTACCGCATAAAGGGAATGTTCTAATGGGCTAAAACAAGTATTTGCATCAAAGCTTCGCCCAGAATAATTGAAGACTCCAGACTATCTTGCTTTTTATGCACTCTGCTCTAGTGGGTTTTGTTAATTCAAGTGATTTTTCATTTCATCATGTCAAAGATGGACCAAATGAAACAGGTGGAGACTAAAGGGATATAAAAAAAAATAGCTCATGGAGTATCACAAGAGTTGCAGCACTCAATAGTGCTGATTTAGGTAAGTGGCACATTAACAGTACAGTAGCACAGAAAGTGAATTCTCAGTCTCATCAATCCAAATACTCAGGAGATGGCTTGTTTATAGGTGAGACACACTTTGCAAATACACACTGGGCTAGATTACGAGTGTTGTGCTAACGTTAGCCTGTGTATTACAAGTGGATAGTAAATGCGACCACATGAGCACAAACTAAATTTCAACTTGTTGGGTTAGTGCTACTGAAGTCCTTGCAAAGAGGGTTAGGGTTGAATTAAAAGATGCACTAAACACAACATAAATACATTAAAATAAAGTGTTATACACCTATATACACTATCCAATAATCAAATTATCCATATGAATATTACAAAAAATTATAAGGGTTTAATATGGTATATGACAAGGTATTTGAATGGGAAGGGCTATAATATGTATATATACACACATATACAGTACATGTGTATGTGTGTATATATACATATGTAAGTATGTCTATACATGTGTATAGGTATATTATTTTTATATATATATATATATATATATATATATATATATATATATATATATATATATATATATATATACACACACACATACTTTGGAGCCCTTTCCACTCAAATACCTGAAAACATGAAGTAATTTTTAATACATTTAAATATTTAATAATGTGTTTTACTGTGTATGCACTGTAAATATTTAAATTCCAATGTTTTTCACATAGGGAAAAATGTTCTATGTATTTTTAAATATATATTGTTATATATATATATATATATATATATATATATATATATATATATATATATATATATATATATATATATATATATATCTGTATATACCTATATACAGTATATTCATACATCAGATGTATATAGAAATATATCTTTAAAAATAAATAGAACATTTTCTTTTATGTAAAGAACATTAAAATGTAACATATGATTAACTACCTTCAGGTTAGCGCAGTTGGTCTAATGCTTGTCGGGTTAGTGCTTCAGTGAAGTCTATGGGGAGAATACGTTAACACAGTCGCTATAATGGAAGTAAGTGAGTGCCGGCTTTCACTTGCACACAAAAGATTTACTTTCAACTTGTAATACGCGCTAACCCACACGCGTTAAAAGTTTACTTCTGCCAGTGTTTGCACACGAGCAAAAGAGCTGTCAGGTCCCCACACACACTTACCTGTCTCTCACTCGCCGCATCTCCATGTGGTGGACTCCTCTATACTGCACCCCTCTCTACACCAAGGACGGTGTTTAGGGCATTCAGCCAGGCTCCATGGATCTTTGCAGTACATACTGCGCAACACACCGCCGCTTATTACGCAAACCAGACAATTACCTGCAGCCACCACTCACATACTTGGAATTCACACACGCCACCTCTTAAAGGGACAGGAATCCAACTTAAATTAAAGAGCCACGCCACATCTGACACACTTAAGAGGGAGGTTCCTATAAAAGGACACCTGGTAGCCCTGCTCAGTGCTCAGATATACTGTGTTCCCAGTGCTATTAACTTCTATCTTGATACCTGCATTCCTGATATTGACCTTCTGCTTGTTTTACTGACTACGAACCTACGCTGCCTGAACTGACCCTCTTGCTTGTCTGACCTCGTTCCTGCCTCATCCTTGTCTGTACTGCGATATCGGTAATCTACCAACAGCTTCTACTGCATCCAGGGCTACCTCTGCTAAATCCTTACAAGAGCTAAATAGCACACCACTTGTAATCTTGTCATTTGTCTTTATAGGGCTACTAGGATCCCATTTTATCAGTTTTAATGAATATCTTATTCTACATGTGAAGCCTTGCTGAGGATTTGGATTGCAGTGACCAGGAATCCAGTAAGCTGTACCACTGTGAGTGTGCTGCCTTCCTGAATAAAAGCCTCTGGTGCGCTAACATCTGGAGGTCGGATAGCACGAGTACACTAAATTCCTCACATAATAGATTATGGGGCACGTTACTTTACTCAGATCTGGCTTTTGCTCAAGAGCTCACCCGAAGATGTGTAAAAAAAGAAGTCTAGGAAGGGCTCAAAGGTATGTGTGTGTGTGTGTTTGTATGTGTGTACATATGGCTTTTTAGCCCTTCCCAGTCCAACACCTTATAGAAAAACATATCCCTTTATATCACTGTTAAAAAATGTATTTTAATAATACGCATACATTTACTTTTAATATGTATAAATGAGTGAAATAGTTTATTGTAATATGTTTAACATGTGTTTTTAATCTACTTTTATTTTAGCCCTAACACTTAACTTCAGTTGTGCAGTCCCGCTAACTTTTTAGCGCTATTATGTGTTGCGCTCAAAAGCAAAAAAGTGTCACAAAAATTACATCAAATATACATTACAAAGTACAGTTACACTCATAATAGCACTTTCTAATAAAAATTATTTAAAAACAAAGAAGGCATGCAAGGGGCTTTAACACAGAGATAAATACATAACTATGTTTTAATATGTATATGTGTTTATATTTATTTTTATATATATATATATATATGTGTGTGTTTATATGTGTGTACAGGTGTATATATGTATTTATATGTGCAGAAATGTATTTACAAACATATATAACCACATAAATACATTTGTATACTTTTATAGACGTGAAAAAGCATATTTATGCAATGTTCATATTTAATAAAGTGTTAAACTGTGTATTTACTGTAAATATTTCCCATTCCAATGTTCTGCACGTAGCAGAGCATGTTCTAAGTATTTTTAAATACTTATTCCTATATATATATATATATATATATATATATATATATATATATATATATATAGTTCTTGACATAAAATATGTTCTATTTATTCATAAATACACATTTCTTCATATATCTGATGGTATTTTGGTAAAATATATATCTATACATATATATATATATATATATATATATATATATATATATATATATATATATATATATATATATATATATATATACCTTTATGTAATTATATATATATATATATATATATATATATATATATATATATGTATAGATATATATTTTACCAAAATACCATCAGATATATGAAGAAATGTGTATTTATGAATAAATAGAACATATTTTATGTCAAGAACTTTGGAATGTGAAATATTACTTGAGAATATGCGATCAGGTTTGCTCCATTGACTTCTATGGGGAAATATGTTAACGCGTTCGCTATATTCTAGCGTCGGCTTTATGAGCACATCGGGTGAGCACTGGATTGAAAACTTTTCACTTTCACTTGTAATACAAGCGCCACCCGACATGTGCAAAAAGCTTACCTCTAGCAGCGTTAATGCGCAAATGAGTGTTAAATACCCCTCCACTTGTAATCTGGCCCTTAATAGGTTGTGCTGTTAATGAGAAAAAACAAACAGCTATTTAATATACAAAAATAAACCTAAAGGATCAGTTTCTGATAGATTTTATTCTCTACAGCTGGTATAACCAATCACTGGAAACACATCAAAGGAAACCAGTTTTGCAGTACAATATCCTTTCAATCAAGTTTAAATGATGAAAATATATTATATATACGTTGTAAAACTATGGCCAGGTGGAGTAAAAAGCATCAACAGTTAAAGGGACATAAAACCAATCCCTTTAACATTTAATTGTAAAATTCCTGTAAAAAAAGTTATGTTTATCGAATATTTTGTAAATAAATCTTCCTTTACCCTCATTTACCTTATATGTACTCCCTGCTTGGCCGTCGGATTTGATGGTTGTCCAAAAGAAGTGCATTACAGTTCATCAAAAGCTGTAAGGCTCACTTTGATTGACATTGAAGACTCACATTTATTCTGCCTTCAAATCAGTCTCTGCATAGTGTTGGGTCAACATAGGTTAAGTGGAGGCATAGTGAGCGCATGCCATCAGTGTTAGTTGACAGAGCTTTACAGCTTATAATTGTTGTGCTCTGCTTTTAGTGGAGGCACTGTGAGCGCATGCCATAAGTTTCACTTGACAGAGAGGGGGGATATCTATCAAGCTGTCAAATGTGTTGCATTACGCTCGCCTAACATTGCGGCCGCGTATCTCAATACGCTCTCCTTAGTTATGAAAAAAGCTGGCAAAAAGACCACACCAAGTACGGGACGATGAGCATCGGACTGTTGTTAACTAGCAGTCATCAATCTCGCGTCTATCCCGCCGCTCCCCACCCCTGACGCAAGCTAAATAAAGTTATTAACCCCTATCCCGCTGCTCCCTGACCCCGCCGCAACCTATATAAAGTTATTAACCCCTATCCCGCCGCTCCCCGACCCGGCCACAACCTAAATAAATTTATTAACCCCTATCCCGCTGCTTCCCGCCACTGCCGCCATTAAATAAGCTATTAACCCCTAAACCTAACAACCCGCTAACTTTAAATTAAAATTACAACATACCTATCTTCAAATAATTTTAAACTTACCTGTAGAATTAAAATAAACTATTTTTAAAATATTAATTAACCTACCATATTATACTACAATTAAATTAAACTACAAATTAAATTAACTAAATTACATATTGAAAATACGTAAACCTACTCAAATTATGTAAATATACTATTAAACCTTATTAAAAGTACTACATTACCAAAAGACAAAAAACTAAGCTACAAAAAAAACAAACACTAAATTCCCCAAAAATAAAAAAACACATTATCAAACATAGAAAAGAATTACTAATAGCCCTATCAAAATAAAAAAGCCCGGGGGTGGAGCAAGCTCTGCATCTGAGTGGTCGCAACTCATAATAGACCGGTCCGGATTATTTACACACTTATGACCGCTCAGTGCAGCTAAATTTTCTACTAAGCTGGGGTGTATGATCTAGGAAGACTACACAAGTACCCTGAACACCTGACTATAGAGGATTCGCATTAGACATTGTTGAAACTACGATCGCAATAACTACTGGGGATCGGCCATTTTGATACTCACGTGGAGCCCCAATCATACTCTGCAGTGAATCATGGAGGAACTCAATGCTGATATACTCACTCACCTAGAAGCTTTCAACAATTTGATGTCCCTCAGATTCGCTGACCTGAGGGGAGTGCTCGGGGACTGCTTAGCACCGTCAGCATCCTTATCGGAACCAAAGGTAGACTTAAAATCCCCAATGACCCACCTCCAAATACCACAGCAGTTTGAGCTAGAGCTTATTAGGAGCCTAAAAAAGCTGAGTGATCAGCCTAATCTGACAGTGTCGGCAACAACAAAGAAGACCCTCCCAGACCTGCTGGATACAGCCGGAGTGATCTTACCCCCAACTGCTGTAGTTGGGGATGCGGCCTGCCTCCCTGGTGGGGTCGGGGACTTTACTTTTCTTTATGAACTGGAGGCTTACCTGCAGGGTCACGAGAGCCTAGATGCTGCTGTGCGGCCCACAACTACATTCTGTTTTGTAGCTGAGATCTCGCAGGTCACCGCAGCTCATAAGCCAGTCTCACTGGGTCTAGGGAAGAGGGATCAAGACAGCCTACAGAGCAGAGGATGTCAGATGGAAGGCCAGAGTCTAGCCGCCGGACCTCTTATGCAAAGATGTCATCTATGTCTGAGGCCCCTTACACAGCGAGCATGCATACCAAGAGATAATCCAGCGATGTTTATTTTCAAAACTGGCGTGGGGTAACAGCTCTATTATAAAACCTGGAACTTTAGCCAATTGGCTGGACAGTCCTTTTAAGATAATTATATTATGACACTTTAATGAGAGCAACTCTATCTGAGAAACGTGTCTAGTTCATAGTTATTGATTCATGTTTATCACATACTCTGTTAGTCCCGTAGTTTTTATTTACACAGTTAATGCTATTTCTTATATGTCTCATTTGAGCTGTTGGTTCTATCATGTTTAGGATTATAACACCTATACAAATCCAAATGTAAATATTTATTACATGGCTTTAGGTAGGCTGAGTCAGAAAAGCACTGAGCTTCAATCACAGTGAGATGCTATATCAATCGAGAAGCTCTAAACTACTATACATAATAGATTATGACTTCTGTTAGTTTTACCCTTACCACCTTACTAAGGACTGTAATGTTGGTTGCTTTCTATGTACATCAAAACTCTATTAACTAGTGACCCCATTGAGTGCCCATTACACCTATTACAAGGGAAACAGATAATATGAGGCTAAATACAGCTTATGGAGTATATGGAGCGCATTCATCAATTAATATTGAGCTCTACAAAATTTCCTTGTGCTTAAATAATGTAAATGGGATGGTAATGTAACGCCCTGCTTATAGTTCCGGAAGTGTTAATGTGGATTATATAGATGAAGCTGTCCATATATCCTGCCTGGAGCAGACCTTCTGTTATAGATAGACGCTTATCCACGCCATTTTACTAATTAACAGCGCCTTCCCCATGGTGGTCCTTTAGGGTCTTGAGGATTATATTGATAAGTGGTGAGGGGTGAAAAATCCAACTCTGTGACACCCATTAATTTTTATTGTATGTATGGACATGTCATAAACCAACTATGAAGATCCTTCACTATGTTTTAGAATACCTAAATGCCAGGTCATATTTGTACAGAAACACACCTACTTACTGACTTCACATTACATTTGACAGTGCAGGGTGCAGCTTTGAAAAATGTTATGAGCTTCACTAAAGTCCCCTAGAGTCAAATCCTGCAGTACTCCTCATTATTCACTAACATATTCCTTATAGTTATCCCTTAACTTGACGGTTTAACAAGGACACCCTTTAGCATTTGACTCTAGTTTATCCCTCAACCCTCATTTGCAGGTCACAAGATACATATCATAAGAAATAATTACCCCTCTAGTTAACCTACAGACCTTCCCCCCCCCCACTGTATACTCTACAGATTTGTCCAGGTTTGCATTTCACATAAAGCATTATTGGCAATTCTTAATCAAAGCTAGACTTCTGCTATTATACTTTGGGCTCTCTTGTTCCTCCCATACGTAACAGATATAATCTACTATAGTGTGTATGTCGACCCTGACCTGCATTTTTAGCCATATATGTAGTAAAGCTCCCCTCCTGGGGTTCACTTATCTAGTCATGTAATATGGTGTAATATGGCCTACATTTATTTCCTTCATTTCTCTACTCCGGCACACTTAATAGCTCCACCCCCCATTCCCCCCCTTTTATTTCAATCAGAGCGGCTCTTGCCCGCTTAACTTCCTCTCTCCTCCCTTATATATCTTGGTTCAAGAGCGACCAAAATAAAAAAATAAAAAAATTAATAAGCTAACTCCCCTCCTGCCTCAATCCTATTAGAATAGACAACTTCAGGAAAGCTCTATCTGGCAATGTGGGGACCATTTCCCTATTTAAATAATACAAAACTGAGGTCTCCTTATAATTTGGATCATCTCCTAGCTGACATACTAGTTAAACATGTTTTGGAACATCTCTTTCAGTTTTATATTGTAGACTTTATACTTCCACACAGGCAGTTGGAATTTCTGATATAACTATTTAATACATGGTTTATGGTACTTACATTCCTATAGAACTGTTCAGAATTTATGACTAGAGCGGCTATCCTCCAGCTTCTCTGCTTTGTGTATGTTTTAATACTGTATGTCTTATTACTATGTTATTATTGCTTCTGGTTGAGTTCTGTTTGTAACATATCTTACAACCGCATTTAGTTTTTTTACCGCCCAGACCCTAATCTAAAAATAAAACCCACCCAAAAAAACCTTTAAATAAACCTAACACTAACCCCAGACGATCCACTTACAGTTATTGAAATCCCGCTTGAAGGATCCATCCAGCCGGCAAGAAGTCTTCATTCAGACTGCCTCTTCGATCTTCATCCAGCCTGCGAAGTCCTTATCCAGGTGGCAAGATGTCTTCATCCAGACGGCATCTTCTATCTTCATCTATCCGGCGCAGAGCGGGTCCATCCTGAAGACATCCGGTGCAGAGCATCCTCTTCATACGGTCGCCGTCGTAAACTGGAACTTCAATGCAAGTGACGTCATCCAAGATTCTATCAGCCAATCGGAATTAAGGTAGGAAAATTCTGATTGGCTGATGGAATCAGCCAATCAGAATCAAGTTCTATCCGATTGGCTGATCCGATCAGCCAATCAGATTGAGCTTGCATTCTATTGGCTGTTCTGATCAGCCAATAGAATGCGAGCTCAATCTGATTGACTGATCCAATCAGCCAATTGGATTGAACTTGAATCTGATTGGCTGATTCCACCTTAAAGGAACCTTCATTCGGATTTAGGATGTCGCAAGAAGAGGATGGATCCGCGCCGGAGGTCTTCAACATGGAGGCGCTTGTCACCGCTTTGAAGAAGATGGTTGCCGGTCCGGATCTACTCTTCTGCCCGGATAGGAGGAAGACTTTGGAGCCTCTTCTGGACCTCTTCAGCCACCGCTTGATAGAAGACTTCAGCCGGATTATGGATCGCCAGCCCCCGCTTGGGCTTGGATGAAGACTTCGGAGGCTTGGATGAAGACTTCGGAGGACGGATCGGTGAACCTGGTATGGTGAAGATAAGGTAGGAAGATCTTCAGGGGCTTAGTGTTAGGTTTATTTAAGGGGGGTTTGGGTTAGATTAGGGGTATGTGGGTGGTGGGTTGTAATGTTGGGGGGGTATTGTATGTTTTTTTTTACAGGCAAAAGAGCTGAATTATTTGGGGCATGCCCTGCAAATGGCCCTTTTCAGGGCTGGTAAGGTAAAAGAGCTTTGAACTTTTTTAATTTAGAATAGGGTAGGGCATTTTTTATTTTGGGGGTCTTTGTTATTATATTAGGGGGCTTAGAGTAGGTGTAATTAGTTTAAAATTGTTGTAATATTTTTCTAATGTTTGTAAATATTTTTTTATTTTTTGTACTTTAGTTAGTTTATTTAATTGTAGTTATTTTACAGGTAATTTTGTAATTATTTTAACTATTTTAGCTATTAAATAGTTCTTAACTATTTAATAGCTATTGTACCTGGTTAAAATAAATACAAAGTTGCCTGTAAAATAAATATTAATCCTAAAATAGCTACAATATAATTATTAGTTATATTGTAGCTATATTAGGGTTTATTTTACAGGTAAGTATTTAGCTTTAAATAGGATATTTCGTTAGATTTAAATTATATTTAACTTAGGGGGGTGTTAGTGTTAGGGTTAGACTTAGCTTTAGGGGTTAATCCATTTATTATAGTAGCGTCGAGATCCGGTCGGCAGATTAGGGGTTAATAATTGAAGTTAGGTGTCGGCGATGTTAGGGAGGGCAGATTAGGGGTTAATACTATTTCTTATAGGGTTAGTGAGGCGGGAGTGAGGCGGATTAGGGGTTAATAACTTTATTATAGTAGCGGTGAGGTGCGGTCGGCAGATTAGGGGTTAATTATTGTAGGTAGCTGGCGGCGACGTTGTGGAGGGCAGATTAGGGGTTAATAAATATAATATAGGGGTCGGCGGTGTTAGGGGCAGCAGATTAGGGGTTCATAGGGATAATTTATATGGCGGCGGTATACGGAGCGGCAGATTAGGGGTTAAAAAAAATATGCAGGGGTCAGCGATAGCGGGGTTGGCAGATTAGGGGTTAATAAGTGTAAGGTTAGGGGTGTTTAGACTCGGGGTACATGTTAGGGTGTTAGGTGCAGACTTAGGAAGTGTTTCCCCATAGGAAACAATGGGGCTGCGTTAGGAGCTGAACGCTGCTTTTTTGCAGGTGTTTGGTTTTTTTTCAGCTCAAACTGCCCCATTGTTTCCTATGGGGGAATCGTGCACGAGCACGTTTTTGAGGCTGGCCGCTTGCGTAAGCAACTCTGGTATCGAGAGTTGAAGCTGCGTTAAAAATGTGCTACGCTCCTTTTTTGGAGCCTAACGCAGCCTTTATGTGGCCGCGTCCGTAAGCACCGCTGGTATCGAGAGTTGCAGTTGCGGTAAATATGCTATACGCTCCTTTTTTGGAGCCTAACGCAGCCCTTCTGTGAACTCTAAATACCAGCGGTATTTAAAAGGTGAGGCCAGAAAAAAGCATGCGTAGCTAACGCACCCCTTTGGCCGCAAAACTCTAAATCTAGGCGTATGTTTTTGTGGTTTTACATGGAAAATACGCTGTATGTCTGACATTAATGTTGTTTCCTACTGACAATTATGTTGTTTTTTTTATTCTTTAACCTCAATAAAAGAAAAATTTAAAAAAAAATTGTGTGTTCTGTCCAGTTTCCTGTCCCTTTAAATATATTTAGAAAAGAAGAAAATATATGGTATTCCAGTTTTTTATTATTAGGTTGTCCCTTTAGTGAGATACACAATTTCCAATATAAAACAATCCCTGAGGTACCTCATAACACTGATGAGGCATTTTATAAAATGGTGCAAAACCAGCAACTTTTAGAGATGCAGGCCTAAATACATAATTTCTTTACTCCCTATGAAAATTCCTTCTATATTCTGTCTTAACGTTATGGGAAGGGGTTCAATTGCCAAATCAAAAAGTAAAGGAGAAAGTGGACAGCCCTGACAAGTTCTGGAAGCTAATCCTATTACATCTCATTCCATTAAATAAAAGTGCTGTAGTTGGATTATTACATACACATTTTAAATAATTAGTAAAGTTACCACAAAATAAATTGCTGTGACAATGTAAAAAGTGATCCCACACTACTAAGTCAAAGGTCTTCTACAGCTAAATAGCCATATCATTATCAAAATGTTTCTTTTTGCTGCACATTAGATCTAGCAATTAATAGTATAATATAAAAAATACTTTGCTTTAATTTGAAGAATTCCTACCATTGTTGGATCCTCATGTATTAAAGTACCCTAGATAGCTTGACGCTCTCAAGCTATAATACTTGCTAATAATTTAGTCAGTATTAAGTAGGGTAATGGGCCTATAAGAATCAAGATTACTAACTTCTTTACTAAGTTTAAGCATCATGGTAGTTAAAGAGCTAATCATTTAATTTTACATAATTCCCCCTCTATATAATAACTATTAAAAAACATTTTTAATGTTAGGATTATATTTTCTGCTAAGATTTTTTAATATTTAGATGGAAGATAGTCAAGTCCTGCGGCCTTATTTACATGAAGATAATTTAATTGCTAATCATATTTCTTCCATATAGGTGAGTTAATTTCATTCAACTGCTCTTTAGATATTTTAGGTAAAAAAACATTAGGCCAAAAGTCCTTCTTATTATCAAATTGTATTTTGTGATATTAATATTTTTGAAAATATATTTGACTGAAGAATACCCTTTCCCATTAGTCTGTACAGCATCTCTAAAGCTAGACCTTCTGAGGTTTTTTGCTACACTTGCTAAATATTTGCCTACTTAATTTCCATATATGTAGAAATTGGCTCTTGTCCTGACATCTCTCTGCACTGTTTGTTGTAGAAAACATGTATCTCTTTTTTTCTAACTCTTCCAAATCTATTTAGTTGGTTGTAATAAGCAAAGATTAGAGGTTTTAGTCGGATGATTAGTTAAATCCTTTCCCTGATCTTTTTTTTATATATGTTACAAGTGTAAGCTTTAATTTCACCTCTTAGAACAGCCTTAGAGGCTTTCCATAAAATTTCTGGCCTATATACATAGTTTCTATTAAATTCTAGATATTCTTTCACTTTATTATTGAGTAATTGGGAGGAATTTACATCACATCTAAATATCTTTGAAAAAAAAAACTATTTTATTGACTATTTTTCATATCTGACATTTAAACCGAGAGAGTAATTGATGCATGGTCAGGTATGGAGAATTGTTCTATACTAAAATATTTAAACTCATACATTTTTTTTATTAAATAAAAACATTTTATTCTAGAAAAAGTTTTAAAAGCTTTGTGATCACACTAACATTTCTTTTGTTTATATGTGAAATTCTCCAAATATCTCTATAGCTTCTTTTATAAATATTCTCAATATTTTTGTTTCAGCATTATTTCTTTTAACTTTTTTTGTGATTTGAGTAAGTCTAAATCTATCTAACCAGATCTCTGCTGCCATGTTAAAATTGCCTCCTACAATAAGCTTTGTGTAGGAGAAATCTCAATTTATGCCAAAAATTGACAATTGATTTGTCTCATATATTACATCAAACCATTTGTATTCTCGCAATCTCTAGTTTAATAATAAAAATTCTCTGTGGTTGCAAGTTTGTAAATAGCACTCAGATAAGGGGCAGTTGGCAGAGGCTTAGAAGGTAAACACAGAGGTAAAAAGTATAATAATATAATTGTGTTGGTTATGCAAAACTGGGGAATTGTTAATAAAGGGATTATCTATCTTTTTAAACAATAAAAAAGTTTGGGTAGACTGTGCCTTTTAAGGGATGCTAGCGTCAAAATTAAGCTATCATGATTCAGAAAGATCATGTAGTCAAACAAAAACATCATTTATACTTACCTGATAAATTATTTTCTTTCCTGGCATGGAGAGGTCACAAATCCATTCAATTACTAATGAGAATTCAACTCCTGTCCTGGCCACTAAATGGAGGCAAAGAACACCCCAGCAAAGCTTCATGTATCCTCCAACTACCCACAATCCCCAGTCATTCAGCTGAGGAATTATGTAAAGAGAAGAAGACACAAAGGGTATAGAGGTGCCTGAGGTTTAGAAAAAGGACAAAAAGCCATCTTAAAATAAGGGTGGGTCATGGACTCTCCATGCCTGGAAAGAAAATAATTTATCAGGTAAGTATAAATTATGTTTTCTTTCTTTTTTTTAATTTTATTTTAAAGCTTTTATTTATAAACAAAAAAGATAATCATACATATTTCCAATTGCAGTGAAAAAAGAATAAAGATACCAAAAGTACAAAATACAGACAATTATTTGCCATTTTGTTACATTAATTTGTTGCATAGGATCTTCTATACAAACTCAGATGTATATATTTTATCATATACTGCTAAGATAAAATAAATATCAAAAAAAGAAAAAAAAAAAGAAAGAAAGAGATACAGCCACAAAAGAGTAAATATAAATGAATTAAACAAGTATCCTAATCTCAAATGGTACTCTGACAAATATAATTTTTTTTTTTTCTTCCCCTTTTCCTTTTTAATTCTACCTGTCTTAATATACACCCTTGTCTCTCTCTTCTCCGGGAATTATGTGATGGGTTCACCATCTTTGAAGAATTGAAATCTTAGAATAGAAATCCTATCTAATCTCTGAGTGGTAGCTTGTGGGAAGAGAGGGGGGCCGGGGAGGGCAAAACAAGGAGGAAAAAAAAGGGAAAAATGGGGGGGGGGGGGAGACCTGTTATTCGTTCCTAAACCACGATCTAGGGAAGATACCACGGTCTATTTGCTGTTGTACCCAAGTAGATGATTTGTGTTGGAGGACCGCCTGTCTCTGCATCTCAACAGGGAGAGCAAGAATATAGTTCTTCCATTTGTTATAAAATCTAATAATCTGTTTCGGATTGGTAGCTCTTAAGTTACATTGTTCCATCACCATTTGATGTTGCACTTCTTTCAGGAAGTCTGTGAGTATAGGTGAATTATGGTTTCTCCAATTTTTCAATATTAAGTTCCGACCTGTCAGTATAAGTAAGTTAATGAATCTGTTGTTTGGAACAGCCACATTATAGTTACCTAGAAAGAATATCTGGTTTAGAGTCAGTTTAAACTTTACCCCCATTGTCTTGTTAGCCCAAAAATTAATCTTCTGCCAAAATTGGGTTATTTTAGGGCAATCCCAGAAACAATGTATTAAGTCTGCTTTTTCCTTACAACACTTAGGGCAGTTACTTTTAACCTGACTCCATTTTGCCAGCCTGGCTGGCGTGAGATAAACCCTATTTAATATTTTCAAATGCGATTCTTTCCATGCACTCATACATGTAGCACCAGTAACAAGTATAATACTTTGCTTTAAGATCTCATCTCACTCTCTACCCTCATATTTGCTTCGACCCACTTATTCATAATCGTATCATAGAATTGAGAGATAGTGTTCACCCCCTCACGATAATGTATTATAACTTGCTTAACCTTGCTATTGTTTATCTCAGGACCTGTTTCTTGTCTCAATTCCTCAAGCCAATGCCTGAGTTGCAGGTATGCAAAAAAGCTTGACCTTGGGAGTCCAAACTGTTGAGAGATACTCTCAAACAAACGGAGCCTGAAATTATCATTTTCACATAGCTGTGATACATAGATCACTCCTCTTTCCGCCCATGCCCCAAATGTCGAAGGAACCAAGGCCGCTGGAAAGCTTGGATTACCTAAAATTGGTAGAACTGATTTCCAAAAGTCTATTGCCAGCTCCTTACAGATGTTCTGCCAAGCCTGTATAATATATTTGAAGGTCGTTAACTGATTAATTTTATCAGGTAGTTTGCTAGCTGTATGGTGTATAATAGCCTTTAATGTGAAGGGTTTTATCAGGCTAGATTCCATCTCATAAAATGAGACGAGATTCTTTTCAGTTATCCAATCTAGAGCGAACTTAGCTACCGCTGCATAGTTGTAAAATTTCAGATTGGGACAGGCCATCCCTCCAAAAGCTTTTGGTAGAGTTAACTTAAATATAGAAATCCGAGGTTTCTTACCTTGCCAAATAAATTGATTGAAAGCCTGATTAAGGAAGATCAAATCTTTCTTATATAACAGAAGTGGGAGATTCTGCAAAAAATACAGGAGTTTGGGAAATAACACCACTTTAATCAGCATAATTCGCGCTGTAAGTGAGAGCTGGAGATTGCTCCAACTCTGTAACTTGGTAGCTAGGGCCTTAATGCATTGTTTGAAATTAAGCTCATACCAGAGATTAGGATCCCTAGCTAGCTTAATTCCTAAATAAGAAATCTGAGTGGATTCTATAAAAGGATGGTTATTTTGACCTATAGGTTTACGTATTCATAAAATTTCTGATTTTCCATAATTTATTTTATACCCTGAGAATGAGCTAAACAAATTACAGATATTTAATAATCGCGGGATAGACGTCACCGTATTACTGAGAAATAATAATAGGTCATCAGCAAAAAGAGATAGAACTAACTTATGCCTTCCTAGCTGAATGCCCTGCAATTCTTGCCTTAGGTAAATTGCCAGTGGTTCAAGGGATAAATTGAAGAGAAAAGGCGACAGGGGACACCCTTGCCGAGTACCACGACCCAAAGTTATCTTCTCGGTAGCTTCTCCATTAACTATAATTGAAGAAGATGGCTTATTATATAACTGCCTAATAAATTGATGGAAAGCGCCTGATAAACCAAATTTACCTAATACCGTAAGTAGATGATCCCAAATGATGGAATCGAACGCTTTCTCAGCGTCGATTGTGAGAATTGCAAGATCTGGCTTAGGAGAATGTCTCTGTCTTTCAAAATTATTCCAGTAATAATCAAGGACCAGCTGGACTTTCCTTAAATTTTTAACGGGATTTCTACCCATCATGAAACCGGTCTGGTCAGGATGCACCATATATCCTAAAGGGACTGTCAGTCTACTAGCCAGAATATATGTAAGAATTTTATAGTCCTGATTCAAAAGTGAGATAGGCCTATATGATAAAGGAAGTTCCAAATCTTTACCTTTCTTGGGTATCAAAAATACGTTAGATGCTGCAAATAAGGGGGATTGGGACTTACTCCCTATAAAGTATTCATTGAATAGATTAAGTAGAACTGTTGGAATCTGTTCGAGCAGGAGCTTATAAAACTCTGCGGGCAAGGAGTCTGGTCCAGGTGCCTTCCCCAATTTTAATCTTTTTATCGCATTGACAACTTCTTCTACTGAAATCGGTTCGTTAAGCCTATGTAAATCTTCTGTCTCAATTTGGGGTAAAGTCACCCCTTGCCAAAACTGCTGCTTCGAAGAGAGATTGATCTGCTTAGCTGCATATAATTCTTGATATGTCTGAAAAAAAGCCTCTCTTATTTCTAAGGGATCTGTTACTCTGATATCGCGAAATTTGACTACTGGAATATAATTTTTCTGCTTCCTAATCTTAACAATTCTAGCTAAATATTTAGCTGAAACCCCTTGTGCTCCTGAATAGAGGGCCTTCAGTTTCACTTCTTCTGAAACCGAATGTTGTTTCAAAAACAAATCATAAACTGACTTGCTATCTTTATAAATTTGCCATCGTTCAACCGAAGGGTTGTTAAGATATCTCCTATAGTTATTAGCTAGAGTGTTTGAGAGCTGCTCCTCTCTTTTCCCCCAAATAACCCGCATTTTTGCAATATAGGCCTTAATTTCCCCTCTAAAAACTGCTTTGGCAGTTTCCCAGAAAATTTCTGGTCAGTCTATATAATCCTTATTATCGGCTTTAAATTGAAACCATCTATTTTGGATCCATTTTTTAAAGTGGAGATTATTAAAAAGATGTTGGGGGAAATATAATCTATGATTCCCTGAAGGGGTTGTATCACTCAAACCTATCTCCAATGTAATAACCAAGTGATCCGAGATCACAATGTCTCGAATGTCTGCACGGACCTTCATCTTTAACATATGTTTAGCTATTAAAAAGTAATCAATTCTAGAAAAGGAAGAATTCACGCGCGAAACGCATGTGTATTCCCGGCGATCCGGATTATGTGCCCGCCATACATCTTGTAATACTAATTTCTTGCTAAAATTTTGGAGAATATCTGTTTCCCTAGCTTTCCTGGGTGCGTACCTGGATCTTGACCTATCTAGAACATGAGAAAAGGCCATATTGAAATCGCCAGCTACCACTAAGTTTTTCCCTGCATACAGAAATAGTTTCAAACTAATATCTTCCCAAAATTTTTTATCTATCCGGTTTGGTCCATAGATATTACAAAACACAAAGTTAAAACCATTGATTTCAATCTCAAGAATTTGATATCTCCCATTGAGGTCATTATCCACTGCAATTATATTATAATTCAGCTGCTTACGAATCAAAATAGCCAGTCCTCTTTTAGCTTTATTGTATGGGGTAAACACTACCTCCCCCACCCACTTACTTTTAAGTTTAACGGCTTCTTTGGGTTTAAGATGGGTCTCCTGTATAAATGCTACATCTGGTTTTTGAAGACCAAGATGTCTAATTATCAGCTTCCTTTTACTTGGGCATGATATCCCACCAGTATTCCAGGATAAAAATTTTAACTTAACCATTTAAACTAAGGAAGAATTAAAACATGTGGTAAACCAACCTTCATGAAGGGGTGGGGGAGAAGGATGATTCCCATTCCTCTACCTTTCCCTCTCAACAAATCATAAATTTCTTTGATCCTTTTCAGGGAGTCAATTGGGTCTTTATTATCTATCTCAGTTCCCAGTACCAAAGGCAGGGTTATTTCTGTTGTTTTAATTTTTTTAAGTTTGTTTTTTGAGGCTATTTTGCCAACTACTGTGTATGTTATTGAAGGCCTAAACTGTGGCAATATGTCTTGATCTCTTCAAGCTTAGTAAAGCTGTGAGATTCGCCATCTTTATCCAGAATTACCTTTGCAGGGTATACAAGTCTCGCCTTAAAATTAGCTTTTATTAGTTGGGAGCAAAATGGGGCCATTTCCCTTTGCTTGTTTTGGGTCTCCATTGAAAAGTCTTGGAATAGAAGAATTCTATTTGCTCCTATGGTAATATTATTATTTTTCCGATAGAGTCTAAGAATATGGAATTTGTCTTGGAAGTTTAGGAATTTAATAATAACTACTCTAGGTCTTGTGTGTCCGTCTGAGTTTCTTCTAAGTGTTCCTAGTCTATGCGCTCTCTCTATTGGTATTCTTATATTCTCAATGTTGCTTCCTACTAATTTCGGAAGCTGGATGGCTGCAAAACTTAACAGATCCTGAAACTCAGGAGTTTCTGGCAACCCAACAACCCTTAGGTTGTTGCGTCTGGACCTATCCTCCAACTCTTCTATTTTAGCTTGAAGCTGAGAGAGCTTAACTTCGTGTGTGTTACTCGTCTGCTCTTGTATTACTGTTCTATCTTCAACTTCTGAAACTCGAAACTCTATCTCATTCATACGCGACGAGAATTGTTTTATTTCATTGGTAACTGATACCATTTCTTGTTTTAGAGCTTCAAATTGTGGCATAACAAGCTCTGAGATCTGTTGTATTAAAATAGTGTTATCTGAAATGCTCGCACCAGATTCATTCTGAATCTGTAATTCTGGGCTGTTCTCATTAGGTTTGAGCTTTTTATCTTTTGTTTTAGGTGGCATGCTAGGTGATGAAAGTCTAGAATGTGAGATATATCTTTCCATGTAGTTAGTGAAAGAGTGAGAACGTGAAAAATGCAGACCCCTTGGTGAATATTATAAAGAAGAGGAGGAATAAATAAAAAAAAAAAAGTGTCTGTCTGCTGCTATTCTGTGCTTAAATCAACCAGATCTACAGTGAATAATACGTGGCCATAAATAAAACCTCTAAATATAATTGTGTAGATACACACGGCAAAAAACATGAAGTGAGAAGACCAGCCTTCTATACTGCTGGATTGGAACTTAATAAGTGTAGCTAAATTTGAGTGTAACAAATAGTCCACATAGGACTAGGACAAAATATATAGTGAAAACCAAAACACTGTATATAATCTGTTCAGCCTAGATTCACATTGAAACACACAATGGCATGGAGAGTCCACAAATCCATTAAATTACTAATGGGAACCAATGCCAAAGCTAGAGTCCACTGAATGGAAGGGAGGGATACACAAGACAGGTGAACCTAAACAGAAGGCACCACCATTTGAAGAACTTTCCTCCCAAAAGAAGCCTCAGCTGAGGCAAAATCATAAAATTTGGAAAAAGTATGCAATGATGACCATGTGGCCGCCTTGCAAATCTGCTACATAGAAGCATCATTTTTAAAGTCCCAAGAGGAAGTGACAGCCCTAGTGGAGTGAGCCGTAATCTTCTCTGGAGGCTGCTGTCCAGCTGTCTCATAAGCCAATCAAATAACACTTCTCAACCAGAAGGAGAGAATAGAAGAAGTGGCCTTCTGACACCTCCATGTACCAGAAAAGACAACAAAAAAAGCAGAAAATTGACGAAAATCTTTCATAGCCTGCAAATAGAACTTCAAAGCACACACAACATCCAGATTGTGCAACAACCATTCCTACTTATAGGAAGGATAAGGAAAAAATGAAGGAACAACAATTTCTTGGTTAATATTGCGTTCCAAAAAAAAATCTTAATTTAGTACGGAGAGCCATCTAATCTGCATGAAGAATAAGATAAGGAAAATCACACTGTAGAGCCGAAAGCTCCAAAACTCTACAGGCAGAAGAAATGGCCAGCAGAAACAAAACCTTCCAGGACAATAATTTAATATCAACAAAATGCATAGGCTCAAATGGAGCCTGCTGCAGAACTTTAAGAAGCAGATTAAGACTCCAAGGAGGAGCAATTGACCTAAACACAGGCCTGATTTGTCAAAGCCTGGACAAAAGATTGAACATCTGGCAACATTGCCAGACGCTTCTGCAGAAGAATCGACAGAGCCGAAATCTGACCCTTTAGGGTACTGACTGATAATCCCTTTTCCAGGCCCTCCTGAAGAAAGGACAGAATATGGGGAATTCTCACCTGACTCCAAGAAAACCTCCTAGAACCACACCAATGAAGATATTTACGCCATACATCTTGCGAGTAACAGGCTTACGAGCCTGAATCATAGTCTCAATAACCTTCACAGAAAAACCTTGCCTGGACAAGACTAAGCGTTCCCACAGGGGAAATGATGACATCTTCACTAGGTCCGCAAACCAAGTTTTGCAAGGCCATGCTGGAGCTATTAGAATCACAGAAGCATGCTCCTATTTGATACAAGCTATCACCCAAGGAAGGAGGGCAACGGGAGGAAACAGATAAATTAAACCGAAATCCCATGGCACTGGCAGGGCATCGTCCCGAACTGCCTGAGGATCTCTTGATCTTGCTCCGTATTTTGGAAGCTTGACGTTTAGACGAGATGCCATCAGATCCAGCTCTGGAACTCCCCATTTGAGGGTTAACATTGAGAAAACTTTTGGATGGAGAGCCCATTCCCTTGGATGAAAAGTCTGCCTGCTTAGATAATCCACTTCCCAGTTATCCACCCCTGGGATATGAATGGCAGAGAGATGACAATTGTGAGACTCTGCCCACTGAAGAATGCAAGTCACCTCCTTCATAGCTAACAAGCTCAGAGATCCTACTTGGTGGTTGATATACACCACCGAAAGTGATGTTGTCTAATGAAAAAATGATAAACCAGACTAAACTCAGTTGAGGCCAAGCTGTTAGCGCAACTGCTCTCAATTCTATGATATTTATAGGGAGGGCAGACACCTCCTGAGTCCAAAGTCCCTGAGCTCTTAGGGACCCCCAAACTGCTCCCCAGCCTAACAGGCTGGCATCTGAGGTCACAATCTCCCAAGATGGTCTCAGAAAACAAGTGCCCTGAGACAAATGGTCTTGTGAAATCCACCAAGACAGAGAAATCCTTGTCTGAGAGTCTAAAACTATCCTCTGAGAGAGATTCCAGTGGTCTCTGTTCCACTGATTGAGCATACATAACTGTAGAGGTCTCAGATGGAAGCAAGCAAGCAGAATAATGTCCATGGATGCCACCATGAGACCAATTACTTCCATACATACTACCACTGATGGACAAACAGAGGACTGAAAAGAACGACAGGCCTCCAGAAGCTTGAATTTTCTGCCCTCCATCAAAAAAATCTTTATTGATATTGAGTCTGTGATTGTCCCCAGAAAAACATACCCTGGTACTTGGCACCAAGGAACTTTTCCCTAGATTTACCTTCCACCCATGAGAGTGGAGAATAGCTAACAGAAAATCTGTATGGGATCTTGCTAACTGAAAAGATGGCGCCTGGACCAAAATATCTTCTAGGTAAGGAGCCCCGCAATCCCTAGAGATCTGGCCACAGCCAAAAGAGTCCCTAGAACCTTCGTAAGGATTCAAGTAGCAGTGGTGAGGTCAAAAGGCAGGGCTACAAATTAGAAATGCTGATCCAAAAAAGCATACCTCAAGAACTTGAAATGTTCCCTGTGGATAGGCGCATGAAGCTACTCCTCATTTAAGTCTATGGTGGTCATAAACTGACCATCCTGAACTAGAGGGAGAATAGAATGAATAATCTCCATTTTGAAGGATGGGACCTTGAGAAACTTGAGAGACTGGAGGGCTAGAATGGGTCAAAAAGCATCCTCCTTTTTGGGAACCACAAATATATTTGAATAAAATCCCTGACCCTGTTCTGCTAGAGGAACTGGGATAAGACTTCAATCCTATCCTGTATCCCTGGGAGACTATATCCACTGCCCAAGGATCTGGAACATTGCAAATCCAATCCTGCTGAAAGATGGAAAGCCTGCCCCTACCTGATCCAGAACTGGATTGGGGGTAGCCCTTTATGCTGACTTAGCATCAGCGGAAGGCTTTCTGGATTGCTTACCATTGTTTCAAGTCCTTGCTTGCTCAGATTTAGAAGATGAGGAAGATCGCTGTCCCTTGAAGTTACAAAAGGAACGAAATTTAGAAGTCTGACGACCTTGGGTCTATTCTTCTTATCCTGTGGTAAAAAACTCCTTTTCCATCAGTAACCATGGAAAGGATCTCTGCCAGACCAGGACCAAATAAAATCTTACCCTTAAAAGGTAGAGACAGAAGCGTGGATTTTGAAGTCGCATCCGCAGACCAAGACTTTAACCAAAGGGCTCTGCAGGCTAGTATCGCAAAACTTGAAATCTTGGCTCCCTGCATACTGGCATTGCAGATAAAAGTATTAGCTAGCTTTAGAGCCTTGATACTATCCTTGATTTCCTCTTTAGCAGTCTCCTCTGAAATTAGATCAGACAATGAGTCACACCAATAAGAGGCTGCACCAGCCACTGCAAACCCTGATGAAGAAACATCTTTCTTAAATAACCCTCCAGTTTCTTATCCATAGGGTCTCTAAAAGAGGAACTATCCTCAAGAGGAATAGAAGTTCTCTTGGCTAATGTAGATATAGTGCCCTCTACTCTAGGAACAGTGAACCACAGATCTTGCACAGGAAACATCTTTTTAAACACAGGGTTAAAAGGATCTGGAACAGGAAAAACCTCCACAGATTTAGGTTTGACATCAAAAACTCTATTCAGTTTATTAGCCCTTTTAGGGGCCTCTGCAACTGTTTCAGAGTCATCCAAAGTAGCTAAAACCTCCTTCAAAAATAAACAGAGATGCTCCAGTTTAAATCTAAAATTAACCTCCTCAGAATCTACTGTACTAGGAACTGCAGATTCCGAATCAGAGATCTTGCCCTCAGAAGCTGCAGAGGAATGATCCTCGGTAGATAACTGAGAAAGACTAACCAATTGAGTCTTGGCGGAATCAAAACCCATAGAAATGTTCTTACATTTCCTCTTCCTTTTACCAGAAATAGGTAAAGCACTTAGGACTGCATAAACTGCAGAGGTCAACTGAGCAGCAAAATCTTTAGGCAAACAAACACGCCCAGAAACTGACTGAAAGGAACAGCAGGGCACTGCATGTGAATCTGTCAAAGACTGGGACATTTAGAAGAAGGCTGAGCCAACCCCTGAACAACATTATCCTGAGAAAAAGAAGGCTTGGATAAGGAATCCTTATCCTTAGATAATACAAGCTTATTAAGGCAAGGGGAACAAACTTGCACAGGACGTATAACCTGGGCATCTGCACAATAAAGATATTTATCAAATGATAGAGAAAGCTTGGGATCGGCATCCATAGTGCGAATTGATATACAAAATGTTCGGTATCATAGTTCATACTTTTTGATATTCTGTTATATCTTGTGGCACACTGGAGCTGTCTTAATAGTGGATAATTGTGTTATATAGTTTGCATTGTCTACTGTTTAAATTATCTTCTGGATATATGTCTGTTGATGTGTATTTCCCCTTATTCCATGTTAATAAATGACCTCAAGCAGTATGTATGTCCTTCTTATATTTTCTGTGTTCTCTGAGGCTACAATTCATTTGTCAAATGATTACTTTGTATTATCTGTAAAACTCAATAAAAATTATTTTAAAAAAAATAAAAAAAAATAACTAAATTACAATTAAAATAAAAAAACCTAACATTAATTTAAAAAACTAAGTTTAAATTAAGCTAAAATTACAGAAAATAAAAAACTAAATTATCAAAAATAAAAATAAAAAAATAAAACCTAATCCATATGAAAATAAAAAAGCCCCCCCCAAAAATAAAAAACATCCCCTAATCGAATACTAAACTACCAATAGCCCTTAAAAGGGCCTTTTGTAGGGCATTGCCCTAAGCTAAACAGCTCTTTTCCTTACAAAAATACTAAGTCCCCCCTCTAACAGTAAAAATGGTGATTTGGTGATTTGAACAGCCAATAGGATTTCAGTAGCTCTCATCCTATTGGCTGATATGAATTTAAAGAATCAAATCAGCCAATAGGAATTCAAGGGATGACATTTTTATTCGTGTACCTTGAATTTACTATTCAGTGTACGGCGGCGCGATCGTACGAAGAGGATCTTCCACGCTCCATGGCTCCGTGGTCACCGGTCTTCAGTTCCGCGGTCCTAGATGAAGATAGAAGAGGTCACCGCTTGGAAGACTTCACCGCCAGACTTCAGGAACCGTGAGTACCTATCTGGGGGTTAAAAGTGCTGAATGCCCTTTTAAGGGCAATGCCCATACAAATGCCCCTTTAGGGGCAATGGATAGTTTAGGTTTTCTTAGTGTTATTTTTTTTTTTTTATTTAAGGGGTTTGGTGGTTGGGGGAGTTTTACTGTTAGAGGGGGGACTTAGTTTTTTTTTTTAAGGAAAAGAGCTGTCTAACTCAAAAGGCCCTTTAAGGGCTATTGGTAGTTTAGTATTAGATTAGGGGGTGTTTTTCATTTTCATAGGGATTAGGTATAATTTTTTTATTTTTGATAATTTTGTTTTTTATTTTCTGTAAATTTAGCTTTTTTATTTTCTGTAATTTTAGTTTAATTTAAACTGTTTTTTTTTTTAAAGTAATGGTAGGTTTTTTTTTTAATTGTAATTTAGTTTTATTTTAATTTATGTAATGGGGTTAATTTAGGGGGTGTTAGGTTAGGGGGCTTAGTGATTAGTTATTTGCATTTTGGGCTTTGGCGGTTTAGGGGTTAATAGATTTATTAGCATTATTGCGTTGTGTGGGTTTGGCGGAATGGGGTTAATAGTTTATTAGGTTTATTGTGTTGTGGGTTAATGGTGGATTAGGGGTTAATAGTTTTAATAGGTAGTTTGCGATGTTTGGGTTGGCGGATTTAGGGATTTATAGTTTTATTAGGTAGATAACGATGGGGGTGAATTGCGGATTAGGGGTTAATAGTTTAAATAGGCATATTGCGTTGTGGGGGGGGGTTGTCAGTTTAGGTCTTAATACATTTATTATTAGTTCTGATGTGGGTTTGATGGTGGATTTAGGGGTTTTATGTGTCGGGTTTATTTTTGGGAGGCGTGTTAGACTTTTACTGGAGATTTTATGTTTTTTTTTTTTTTATTTTCTTAGGCGCCGGCAGTTTCTAAAGTGCCGTAAGTCACTGGTGACTCCAGAATTGTGTATTTATGCACATTATGAACTGCCAGCGGGGTTTAAGTAATACCCTGATGTGCAAGGTGAAATTACGGGCAGCGCAGGCTTCAGAGCTTGCACTGAAGCCTGCGCTGTATATGTAATCTCGCCTATGTTGTCTTTATTTATATAAGTAAAAGCATTACTCATTTTTACATGCTTTTTTTTTACAGAAACACTCATTATCTTGTTACCAAATGTTAGAATTCATAAAACCTTTGTAATTATTGATATTATAAAGAGAGGAACTAAAACAATGAAAAGGAAGTCCTTTTACACATATTATAAAAATGCTTTTGTTCAAACAGTTCCTTTTTTATTTAAACACGTATAAATCAGTTGTTTATTTTATACATATTAATGGCTAGATTTAGAGTTTTGTCGGTAAAGACCCGCTCAGCTAACGCAGCTTTTTTTCCCAACGCACCCTTAAGACAACGCTGGTATTTAGAGTTGTCTGAGGGGCTGCGTTAGGCTACAAAAAGGGAGCGTTGAGCCGAATTTACCGCCACTTCAACCTTCAATACCAGCGTTGCTTACGGTAGCGGTAAGCTGGCAAAATGTGCTCGTGCACGATTCCCCCATAGGAAACAATGGGGCAGTTTGGGATGAAAAAACACCTGCAAAAAAAGCAGCTTTAAGCTCGTATAGCAGCCCCATTGTTTCCTATGGGGAAACAGTTTCTAAGTCTGCACCTAAACCCTAACATGAACCCCGAGTCTAAACACCCCTAACCTTACACTTATTAACCCCTAATCTGCCGCCCCCGCTATCGCCGACACCTGCATTATATTATTAACCCCTATCTGCCGCTCCGTACACCGCCGCAACCTACATTATCTCTATGAACCCCTAATCTGCTGCCCCTAACATCGCTGACACCTACATAATATTTATTAACCCCTAATCTGCCGACCGGACTTCGCCGCCACTATAATAAATGTATTAACCCCTAAACCGCCGCACTCCCGTCTCACAAACACTATAATAAATGTTATTAACCCCTAATCTGCCCTCCTAACATCAACTCCACCTAACTTCAAGTATTAACCCCTAATCTGCTGACCGGACCTCACCGCTACTATAATAAATGTATTAACCCCTAAAGCTAAGTCTAACCCTAACCCTAACACCCCCTAAGTTAAATATAATTTTAATCTAGCAAAATAAATTAAATATTATTAACTAAAGTATTCCTATTTAAAACTAAATACTTACCTGTAAAATAAACCCTAAAATAGCTACAATATAATTATTAGTTATATTGTAGCTATTTTAGGATTTATATTTATTTTACAGGCAACTTTGTATTTATTTTAACTAGGTACAATAGCTATTAAATAGTTATTTACTATTTAATAGCTACCTAGTTAAAATAATTACAAAATTACCTGTAAAATAAATCCTAACCTAAGTTACAATTAAACCTAACACTACACTATCAATAAATTAATTAAATAAATTACCTACAATTACATACAATTAAATAAACTAAACTAAATTACAAAAAAACAAACACTAAATTACATAAAATAAAAAAAGATTACAAGAATATTAGGCTAATTACACCTACTCTAAGCCCCCTAATAAAATAAAAAAGCCCCCCAAAATAATAAAAGTCCCTACCCTATTCTAGTAATCAGCTCTTTTGCCTGTAAAAAAAAATACAACCCCCCCAACATTAAAACCCACCACCCACATACCCCTACTCTAACCCAAACCCCCTTAAATAAACCTAACACTACCCCCTTAAAGATCTCCTACCTTGAGTCGTCTTCACCCAGCCGGGCCAGAGTCTTTATCCAATGGGGCAGAAAAGGACATCCAGACCGGCAGAAGTCTTCATCCTATCCGGGCAGAAGAGGACATCCGGACCGGAAGACATCTTCATTCAAGCGGCATCTTCTAACTTCATCCATCTGATGAGGAGTGGCTCCATCTTCAAGACCTCCAGCGTGGAACATCCTTCTTGACCGACGACTACTCGACAAATGAAGGTTCCTTTAAGTGACGTCATCCAAGATGGCGTCCCTCGAATTCCGATTGGCTGATAGGATTCTATCAGCCAATCGGAATTAAGGTAGGAAAAATCTGATTGGCTGATTGAATCAGCCAATCATATTCAAGTTCAATCCGATTGGCTGATCCAATCAGCCAATCAGATTGAGCTTGCATTCTATTGGCTGTTCCGATCAGCCAATAGAATGCAAGCTCAATCTGATTGGCTGATTCAATCAGCCAATCAGATTTTTCCTACCTTAATTCCGATTGGCTGATAGAATCCTATCAGCCAATCGGAATTTGAGGGACGCCATCTTGGATGATGTCACTTAAAAGAACCTTCATTGGTCGGGTAGTCGTCGGTCAAGAAGGATGTTCCGCGCCGGAGGTCTTGAAGATGGAGCCGCTCCTCATCGGATGGATGAAGATAGAAGATGCCGATTGGATGAAGATGTCTGCCGGTCCGGATGTCCTCTTCTGCCCGGATAGGATGAAGACTTCTGCCGGTCTGGATGTCCTTTTCTGCCCCATCGGATGAAGACTTCGGCCCGGCTGGGTGAAGACGACTCAAGGTAGGGAGATCTTCAAGGGGTAGTGTTAGGTTTATTTAAGGGGGGTTTGGGTTAGAGTAGGGGTATGTGGGTGGTGGGTTTTAATGTTGGGGGGGTTGTTTTTTTTTTACAGGTAAAAGAACTGCTTACTTTGGGGCATGCCCCGCAAAAAGCCCTTTTAAGAGCTGGTAAAAGAGCTGGTTACTTTTTAATTTAGAATAGGGTAGGGACCTTTATTATTTTGGGGGGCTTTTTTATTTTATTAGGGGGCTTAGAGTAGGTGTAATTAGCCTCATATTCTTGTAATCTTTTTTTATTTTTTGTAGTTTAGTGTTTTGTTTTTTTGTAATTTAGTTTAGTTTATTTAATTGTATGTAATAGTAGGTAATTTATTTAATTAATTTATTGATAGTGTAGTGTTAGGTTTAATTGTAACTTAGGTTAGGATTTATTTTACAGGTAATTTTGTAATTATTTTAACTAGGTAGCTATTAAATAGTAAATAACTATTTAATAGCTATTGTACCTAGTTAAAATAAATACAAAGTTGCCTGTAAAATAAATCTAAATCCTAATATAGCTACAATATAACGAATAATTACATTGTAGCTATATTAGGGTTTATTTTACAGGTAAGTATTTAGTTTTAAATAGGAATACTTTAGTTAATAATATTTAATTTATTTCGTTAGATTAAAATTATATTTAATTTAGGGGGGTGTTAGGGTTAGACTTAGCTTTAGGGGTTAATACATTTATTATAGTAGCGGCGAAGTCCGTTCGGCAGATTAGGGGTTAATACTTGAAGTTAGGTGGCGTCGATGCTAGGGAGGGCAGATTAGGGGTTAATAACATTTATTAAAGTGTTTATGAGACGGGAGTGCGGCGGTTTAGGGGTTAATACATTTATTATAGTAGCGGCGAGGTCCGGTCGGCAGATTAGGGGTTAATAAGTGTAGTTAGGTAGCGGCGACGTTGGGGGGGCAGATTAGGGGTTAATAAATATAATATAGGGGTCGGCGGTGTAAGGGGCAGCAGATTAGGGGTTCATAGGGATAATGTAGGTTGCGGCGATGTGCGGTCGGCAGATTAGGGGTTAAAATGTTTTATTATAGTGGCGGCGATGTGGGGGGACCTTGGTTTAGGGGTACATAGGTAGTTTATGGGTGTTAGTGTACTTTAGAGCACAGTAGTTAAGAGCTTTATAACCCAGCGTTAGCCCATAAAGCTCTTAACTACTGACTTTTTTCTGTGGCTGGAGTCTTGTTGGTAGAGGCTCTACCACTCACTTCAGCCAAGACTCTAAATACCGGCGTTAGGAAGATCCCATTGAAAAGATAGGATACGCAATTGGTGTAAGGGGATCTGTGGTATGGAAAAGTCGCGGCTTGAACGTGAGCGTTAGACCCTTTCCTGCCTGACTCTAAATACCAGCGGGCGGCCAAAAGCAGCGTTAGGACCCCTTAACACTGCTTTTGACAGCTAACGCAGAACTCTAAATCTAGGTGTAAGTATTGTTTGTGATGATACATTTTATTTTAGCTCCTTTTTTTAAGAACTACACTAATTGTTACAGAACTAAACCTTATACAGAGTAGTTACCTCTCTGTTAAATAACAAAGTTTTACTTTTTTGCTGGTTTTCTACCTATCTTCACATTAGTGAAAGTCAAACCAGAGTCATAAAGGTGTCTGTCCTTTCGATAGTTTTCCTACAAAGCATACTCTGAATTTATTGTCTTGATAATATTATGCATCAAGCTTTGCTTAAAGTTTGACTTTCTAAAAGGAAGAATAATCTTTAAACAAATTATGTCTTCATATTTCTAGTTATAGCTTTAACTGCTTGTTTATCTATTGATTAGATATATTGTTCACACAAAACACCAGAGACTAAAGTTAAGTTTTTAATAATGATTTTAATGCAATTACACCTTGCCACAAAGATCATTTTTATTGTTGACATATGATGAATGAATGTTGGAATACCTGTGTATCCTGCCACTTGGAATACCTGTATATCCTGCTACCTGTCATCAGTCAGCTGGATGGCTGGGAAGTTCCATCTTGCAATTAGAGCACCTGGAGGTGCTCTTTTTAAAAAAATATTCTGTACACTATTTCATACTGTTTTGATACAGACTTTGCTAGGCCATTTTGACACCCTTGTTTCCTTTGTGTTTTAGATATAATGTTACACATAATGTGTTGAAAGTAAAAATATTGCTCACCAGCGAATACCGAAAACACGGCAAAAAAAAAAATTGTAACCACGTTTACTTCTTCTGCTATAAACTTCAATAGAGCGTGAAAACTGCAAAGCAAAAACCCAATACTTGCGCACTAACCAGAGCGTGAATATTCAAGAGTGCTAAACCCAATATAAAATAGTAATATTTCACATGACTATTAATGTTCTTCACATAAAATTAGAGCTTCTGAAATCCTATTGGCTGTTCAAATCAGTCAACAAGATTTCAGTAGCTCTCATCCTATTGGCTGATTTCAAAATTTCAGCCAATAGGAATGCAATGTACCCCAATAAATATGGGGTACCTTGCATTTAATCCTTAGTGCGGACGATCGCATGAAGAGGAGCCTCTACGCCACTTTGGACCACCACTGAGAACCGCCTTTGCACCGGATGAAGCTAGAAGATGATGGAGTCGCCTGGAAGAAGACCTTCTCCATCGGACTTCAGGAATGGTGAGTACCTATTTGGGGGTTAGATTTAGGATTTTTTTTTATTTTTAAGATTAGGGATTTAATGGGCTTGTAAAAGAGGTGAATGCTCTTTTAAGGGCAGTAAAAGAGCTAATTGCGCTTTTAAGGGCAATGCTTATACAAATGCCCCTTTAGGAGCAATCGGTAGTTTAGGTTTTTTAGTGTTAGGGTTTTTTATTTTGGGGGGTTTGGTGGGTGGGGGATGAATGTTAGGGGGGACTTAGTATTTTTTAAATGTTAAAGAGCTGTTTAACTTAGGGCAATGCCCTACAAAAGGCCCTTTTAAGGGCTATTAGTAGTTTAGATGAGGGGGTGTTTTTATTTTGGGGGGGCTTTTTTATTTTCATAAGGATTAGGTTTAAATTTTGTTTATTTTTATCTGTAATTTTAGACTTTATTTTTTGTAATTTAATGTTAGGATTTTTTATTTTAATTGTAACTTAGTTTATGTAATTGGGGTTAATTTTGGGGGTGTTAGGTTAGGAGGCTTAGTAATTAAATTAGTTATTTGCGTTGTGGGGGGTTGGCGGTTTAGGAGTTAATAGGTTAATTCGGTTTATTGTAATGTGGGGGTTTGGCGGTTTAGGAGTTAATTGGTTAATTAGGTTTATTGCGATGTGGGAGGTTGGCAGTTATGGGGTTAATAGGTTTATTAGGTTTATTGTGATGTGGGGGGTTGGCAGTTTAGGGGTTAATATTTTAATTATGTTATTTGCGTTCTTTAATTTCTTATTAGGGGTTAATTACTTTATTATTTTGTAATGTGGGGGTTGGCGGTTTAGGTGTTTGTTAATACTTTGTGCGGGAGGTTAGTTTTTTTGTTATACTTCATGCTTCGGTTAGATTTTTGTTATTTTGTGCGGGCGGTTCATTTTTTTTATTTTTATTTCTTGTGGGCGGTTAAGTGTTTTTCTGTTATTTTGTGCAGGCGGTTGCATGTTTTTTTTTTTTTAAGGCTTTGTTTGCCTACACTGCATCCAGGTGGATTCTTTTGGGTTCATGTGCAGCCAACATTCTTTTGGCTGCCTCACACAGCCAACATTCCTTTGAGGATGCGTGTGCAACTTGCGACACAGATGGACACGTTACAAACGCAATTATAGTATAGATATATACCTATACCTATATAGCTATTCCTATAGATATATAGATATGTATTTTACATGAACAGTATCAGATATATGTATATATAGAAATATATTTAACCCCTTAATGACAAAGGACGTACCAGGATCGCTTCCAGCTGCTTTCCAGTTATTGCAGTGATGCCTCGATATCGAGGCATCCTGCAATAACCATTTTGACCCCTCCTGTGCAGAAAGAGACACTCTGTGGCCTTCTCTGCACCGGACATCGATGGCCGCATTCGTTGGTGTGTGGGAGCTGAAGTGGGAGGCGGGTGGGGCGGCCATCGATGGGTTCTGCGTCTGAGAGGGGGCGGGATCAGGGGCGGGTCTCCAGGGGCATGCACGGATGCATGCATGTGCATGGGGCGACGGGCAGGTGCGTGCACGGGGAGGAAGCGGGTGGGAACCACTACACTGCAGAAAAAAAAAGTATTATAAGTGGGAGAAAGTGGGGAGGGAATGCCCAAAAAAATAATCTAAGGGATCTGGGGGGGTTGGTCTTGGGGGGGGGAGCTAAACTACAGAAAAAAAATAAAAAATAAAAATATATACATTTCTTATATTGTAAACTGGGTATTGGCAGACAGCTGCCAGTACCCAAGATGGCTCCCAAGAAGGTAGAGGGGGAGGTTAGAGAGCTGTTTGGGGGGGGGGGTAGGGAGGTATGCTTATTTAAAAAAAAAATCAGAGATAGATTTTATTTTAGTACTGGCAGACTTTCTGCCAGTGCTTAAGATGGCAGGGACCATTGTGGGGTGGGGGAGTTAAGAGAGCTGTTTGGGAGGAATCAGGGGGTGTGATGTGTCAGGTGGGAGGCTGATCTCTACACTGAAGCTAAAATTAACCATGCAAGCTCCCTACAAGCTGCCTAATTAACCCCTTCACTGCTAGCCATAATACATATGTGATGCGCAGCAGCATTTAGCGGCCTTCTAAATACCAAAAAGCAACGCCAAAGCAATATATGTCTGTAATTTCTGAACAAAGGGGATCCCAGAGAAGCATTTACAACCATTTGTGCCATAATTGCACAAGCTGTTTGTAAATAATATCTGAGAGAAACCTAAAGTTTGTGAAAAAGTTGACTATTTTTTATTATTTGATCGCATTTTGCAGTGAAATGGTGGCATGAAATAAACCAAAATGGGCATAGATCAATACTTGGGGTTGTCTACTACACTACACTAAAGCTAAAATTAACCCTACAAGCTCCCTACAAGCTCCCTAATTAACCCCTGCACTGCTGGGCATAATACACTTGTGGTGCGCAGCGGCATTTCGCGGCCTTCTAATTACAAAAAAGCAACGCCAAAGCCATATATGTCTTCTATTTCTGAACAAAGGGTATCCCAGAGAAGCATTTACAACCATTTGTGCCATAATTGCATAAGATGTTTGTAAATGATTTCAGTGAGAAACCTAAAATTTGGAAAAATTTTACCTTTTTTTTTATTTGATCGCATTTGGTAGTGAAATGGTTGCATGAAATATGGGCCAAAAATGGGCCTAGATCAATACTTTGGGTTGTCAACTACACTACACTAAAGCTAAAATTACCCCAAAAAGCTCCCTACATGCTCCCTAATTAACCCCTTCACTGTTGGGCATAATACACGTGTGGTGCGCAGCGACATTTAGCGGCCTTCTAATTACCAAAAAGCAACGCCAAAGCCATATATGTCTGCTATTTCTGAAAAAAGGGGATCCCAGAGAAAAATGTACAACCATTTATGCCATAATTGCACAATCTGTTTGCAAAAATTTCAGTGAGAAACCTAAAGTTTGTGAAAAAATTTGTGAAAAAGTGAACAATTTTTTTTTATTTGATCGCATTTGGTGGTGAAATGGTGGCATGAAATATACCAAAATGGGCCTAGATCAATACTTTGGGTTGTCTTCTAAAAAAAATTATATACATGTCAAGGGATATTCAGGGATTCCTGAAAGATATCAGTGTTCCAATGTAACTAGCGCTAATTTTGAAAAAAAACATAATTTATGCTTACCTGATAAATTCCTTTCTTCTGTAGTGTGATCAGTCCACGGGTCATCATTACTTCTGGGATATTAACTGCTCCCCTACAGGAAGTGCAAGAGGATTCACCCAGCAGAGCTGCTATATAGCTCCTCCCCTCTACGTCACCTCCAGTCATTCGACCAAGGACTAACGAGAAAGGAGAAGCCAAGGGGTGTAGTGGTGACTGGAGTATAATTTAAAAAATATTTACCTGCCTTAAAAAAACAGGGCGGGCCGTGGACTGATCACACTACAGAAGAAAGGAATTTATCAGGTAAGCATAAATTATGTTTTCTTCTGTTAAGTGTGATCAGTCCACGGGTCATCATTACTTCTGGGATACCAATACCAAAGCAAAAGTACACGGATGACGGGAGGGATAGGCAGGCTCTTTATACAGAAGGAACCACTGCCTGAAGAACCTTTCTCCCAAAAATAGCCTCCGAAGAAGCAAAAGTGTCAAATTTGTAAAATTTGGAAAAAGTATGAAGCGAAGACCAAGTTGCAGCCTTGCAAATCTGTTCAACAGAGGCCTCATTCTTAAAGGCCCAAGTGGAAGCCACAGCTCTAGTGGAATGAGCTGTAATTCTTTCAGGAGGCTGCTGTCCAGCAGTCTCATAAGCTAAACGAATTATGCTACGAAGCCAAAAAGAGAGAGAGGTAGCAGAAGCTTTTTGACCTCTCCTCTGACCAGAGTAAACGACAAACAGGGAAGACGTTTGTCGAAAATCTTTAGTTGCCTGTAAATAAAATTTAAGGGCACGAACTACATCCAGATTGTGCAAAAGACGTTCCTTCCTCGAAGAAGGATTTGGGCACAAGGATGGAACAACAATCTCCTGATTGATATTCCTGTTAGTGACTACCTTAGGTAAGAACCCAGGTTTAGTACGCAGAACTACCTTATCCGAGTGAAAAATCAAATAAGGAGAATCACAATGTAAGGCTGATAACTCAGAGACTCTTCGAGCCGAGGAAATAGCCATTAAAAATAGAACTTTCCAAGATAACAACTTTATATCAATGGAATGAAGGGGTTCAAACGGAACGCCCTGTAAAACGTTAAGAACAAGGTTTAAACTCCATGGTGGAGCCACAGCTTTAAACACAGGTTTAATCCTGGCCAAAGCCTGACAAAAGGCCTGAACGTCTGGAACTTCTGACAGACGCTTGTGTAACAGAATGGACAGAACTGAGATCTGTCCCTTTAAGGAACTAGCGGATAACCCCTTTTCTAAACCTTCTTGTAGAAAAGACAATATCCTAGGAATCCTAACCTTACTCCAAGAGTAACCTTTGGATTCGCACCAATATAGGTATTTACGCCATATTTTATGGTAAATCTTTCTGGTAACAGGCTTCCTAGCCTGTATTAAGGTATCAATAACTGACTCAGAAAAACCACGCTTTGATAAGATCAAGCGTTCAATTTCCAAGCAGTCAGCTTCAGAGAAGTTAGATTTTGATGTTTGAAAGGACCCTGAATCAGAAGGTCCTGTTTCAGAGGTAACGACCAAGGTGGACAGAATGACATGTCCACCAGATCTGCATACCAAGTCCTGCGTGGCCATGCAGGCGCTATTAGAATCACTGATGCTTTCTCCTGTTTGATTCTGGCAATCAATCGAGGAAGCATCGGGAAAGGTGGAAACACATAAGCCATCCTGAAGGTCCATGGTGCTGTCAAGGCATCTATCAGGACCGCTCCCGGATCCCTGGATCTGGACCCGTAGCGCGGAAGCTTGGCGTTCTGTCGAGACGCCATGAGATCTATCTCTGGTTTGCCCCAACGTCGAAGTATTTGGGCAAAGACCTCTGGATGAAGTTCCCACTCCCCCGGATGAAAAGTCTGACGACTTAAGAAATCCGCCTCCCAGTTCTCCACTCCCGGGATGTGGATTGCAGACAGGTGGCAAGAGTGAGACTCTGCCCAGCGAATTATCTTCGATACTTCCATCATTGCTAGGGAGCTTCTTGTCCCTCCCTGATGGTTGATATAAGCTACAGTCGTGATGTTGTCCGACTGGAACCTGATGAACCCCCGAGTTGTTAACTGGGGCCAAGCCAGAAGAGCATTGAGGACTGCTCTCAATTCCAGAATGTTTATTGGAAGGAGACTCTCCTCCTGATTCCATAGTCCCTGAGCCTTCAGAGAATTCCAGACAGCGCCCCAACCTAGTAGGCTGGCGTCTGTTGTTACAATTGACCAGTCTGGCCTGCTGAATGGCATTCCCCTGGACAGATGTGGCCGATAAAGCCACCATAGAAGAGAATTTCTGGTCTCTTGATTCAGATTTAGAGTGGGGGACAAATCTGAGTAATCCCCATTCCACTGACTTAGCATGCACAGTTGCAGTGGTCTGAGATGTAGGCTGCAAAAGGAACTATGTCCATTGCTGCTACCATTAGTCCGATTACCTCCATGCATTGAGCTACTGACGGGTGTTGAATGGAATGAAGGACACGGCATGCATTTTGAAGTTTTGTTAACCTGTCCTCTGTCAGGTAAATCTTCATTTCTACAGAATCTATCAGAGTCCCCAGGAAGGGAACTCTTGTGAGTGGAAAGAGAGAACTTTTCTCTTCGTTCACTTTCCATCCATGCGACCTTAGAAATGCCAATACTATCTCTGTATGAGATTTGGCAGTTTGAAAGCTTGAAGCTTGTATCAGTATGTCGTCTAAGTACGGAGCTACTGAAATTCCTCGCGGTCTTAGTACCGCCAGAAGAGTGCCCAGAACCATTGTGAAGATTCTTGGAGCCGTAGCCAGTCCGAATGGAAGAGCTACAAACTGGTAATGCCTGTCTAAAAAGGCAAACCTTAGATACCGGTAATGACTTCTGTGAATCGGTAGGTGAAGGTAAGCATCCTTTAAATCCACTGTGGTCATGTACTGACCCTCTTGGATCATGGGCAAAATTGTTCGAATAGTTTCCATCTTGAACGATGGAACTCTTAGGAATTTGTTTAGGATCTTTAAATCCAAGATTGGCCTGAAGGTTCCCTCTTTCTTGGGAACTACAAACAGATTTGAGTAAAACCCTTGTCCTTGTTCCGACCGCGGAACTGGATGGATCACTCCCATTAATAAAAGATCTTGTACGCAGCGTAGAAACGCTTCCTTCTTTGTTAGGTTTGTTGACAACCTTGACAGATGAAATCTCCCTCTTGGGGGAGAGGATTTGAAGTCCAGAAGGTATCCCTGAGATATGATCTCTAACGCCCAGGGATCCTGAACATCTCTTGCCCAAGCCTGGGCGAAGAGGGAAAGTCTGCCCCCCACTAGATCCGGTCCCGGATCAGGGGCCCTCAATTCATGCTGTCTTAGGGGCAGCAGCAGGTTTTCTGGCCTGTTTGCCCCTGTTCCAGGACTGGTTAGGTTTCCAGCCTTGTCTGTAGCGAGCAACAGCTCCTTCCTGTTTTGGTGCAGAGGAAGTTGATGCTGCTCCTGCTTTGAAATTACGAAAGGAACAAAAATTGGACTGTCTAGCCTTGGCTTTGGCCTTGTCCTGAGGCAGGGCATGACCTTTACCTCCTGTAATGTCAGCAATAATCTCTTTCAAGCCGGGCCCGAATAAGGTCTGCCCTTTGAAAGGAATATTAAGCAATTTAGATTTAGACGTAACATCAGCTGACCAGGATTTCAGCCACAGAGCTCTGCGTGCCTGAATGGCGAATCCTGAATTTTTAGCCGCAAGTTTAGTTAAATGTACTACGGCATCTGAAATAAATGAATTAGCTAACTTAAGGAATTTAAGTTTGTGTGTGATGTCATCTAGTGTGGATGATTGAAGTGTCTCTTCCAGAGACTCAAACCAAAATGCTGCTGCAGCCGTGACAGGCGCAATACATGCAAGAGGTTGCAATATAAACCCTTGTTGAACAAACATTTTCTTAAGGTAACCCTCTAATTTTTTATCCATTGGATCTGAAAAAGCACAGCTATCCTCCACTGGGATAGTGGTACGCTTAGCTAAAGTAGAAACTGCTCCCTCCACCTTAGGGACCATTTGCCATAAGTCCCGTGTGGCGGCGTCTATTGGAAACATCTTTCTGAATATAGGAGGGGGTGAGAAAGGCACACCGGGTCTATCCCACTCCTTAGTAACAATGTCAGTAAGTCTCTTAGGTATAGGAAAAACGTCAGTACTCGTCGGTACCGCAAAATATTTATCCAACCTACACATTTTCTCTGGGATTGCAACTGTGTTACAATCATTCAGAGCCGCTAATACCTCCCCTAGTAACACACGGAGGTTCTCAAGCTTAAATTTAAAATTTGAAATGTCTGAGTCCAGTTTATTTGGATCAGAACCGTCACCCACAGAATGAAGCTCTCCGTCTTCACATTCTGCAAACTGTGACGCAGTATCAGACATGGCCCTTGCATTATCAGCGCACTCTGTTCTCACCCCAGAGTGATCACGTTTACCTCTTAGTTCTGGTAGTTTAGCCAAAACTTCAGTCATAACAGTAGCCATATCTTGTAATGTGATTTGTAATGGCCGCCCAGATGTACTCGGCGCTACAATATCACGCACCTCCTGAGCGGGAGATGCAGGTACTGACACGTGAGGCGAGTTAGTCGGCATAACTCTCCCCTCGTTGTTTGGTGAAATATGTTCAATTTGTACAGATTGACTGTTTTTTAAAGTAGCATCAATACATTTAGTACATAAATTTCTATTGGGCTCCACTTTGGCATTAACACATATAGCACAGAGATATTCCTCTGAATCAGACATGTTTAACACACTAGCAAATAAACAGCAACTTGGAAATACTTTTCAAAGTAATTTACAAATAATATGAAAACGAACTGTGCCTTTAAGAAGCACAGAAAATATTATAACAGATAAAATAATTAAGTTATAGCATCAATCTTTGTCAGAATATACAGTTTTAGCAAAGGATTGTTCCCCTCAGCAAATGATAACTAACCCAGGCAGCAGAAAAAAATACACAAATAAACGTTTTTTTTTTTTTTTTTATCACAGTCAATACAATCAGCACAGCTCTGCTGTGAATGATTACTTCCCTCAAAAAAGGCTTTGGAGATCCCTGAACTCTGTAGAGATGAACCGGATCATGCAGGAAGAAAATGAATCTCTGACTGAGTTTTTTCTGATGCATAGTGAAAGCACCAAAATGGCCCCTCCCCCACACACATAACAGTGAGAGGGATCAGTGAACTGCTCTAATTTAAATCAAAACTATTGCCAAGTGGAAAAATAGTGCCCAAAACATTTTTTCACCCAGTACCTCAGAGAAAAAAACGTTTTTACATGCCAGCAAAAAAAAGTTTTACCTCAATAATTAATTGTCATTTAAAACCTATTGCAAGTCCCTGCAAATTAGGTTAAGTCTATGTATACAGTTTAAAAGCCAGAGAAGTACCATTTCCCAGAAAACTGAAGTGTAAAATATACATACATGACAGCCTGATATCAGCTACATCTACTGCATTCAAGGCTGAGTTTACATTATAAGGGTATGGCAGGATTTTCTCATCAATTCCATGTCAGAAAATAATAAACTGCTACATACCTCTTTGCAGATTAATCTGCCTGCTGTCCCCTGATCTGAAGTTTACCTCTCCTCAGATGGCCGAGAAACAGCAATATGATCTTAACTACTCCGGCTAAAATCATAGAAAAAACTCAGGTAGATTCTTCTTCAAATTCTACCAGAGAAGGAATAACACACTCCGGTGCTATTATAAAATAACAAACTTTTGATTGAAGATATAAAAACTAAATATATCACCATAGTCCTCTCACACATCCTATCTAGTCGTTGGGTGCAAGAGAATGACTGGAGGTGACGTAGAGGGGAGGAGCTATATAGCAGCTCTGCTGGGTGAATCCTCTTGCACTTCCTGTAGGGGAGCAGTTAATATCCCAGAAGTAATGATGACCCGTGGACTGATCACACTTAACAGAAGAAAAAGTGGTTTGGAAATAGCAAAGTGCTACTTGTATTTATGGCCTTATAACTTGCAAAAAAAGCAAATAACATGTAAACATTGGGTATTTCTAAACTCAGGACAAAATTTAGAAACTATTTAGCATGGTTGTTTTTTGGTGGTTGTAGATGTGCAACAGAGTTTGGGGGTCAAAGTTAGAAAAAGTGTGTTTTTTCCATTTTTTGCTCATATTTTATATTTTTTTATAGTAAATTATAAGATATGATGAAAATAATGGTATCTTTAGAAAGTCCATTTAATGGCGAGAAAAACGGTATATAATATGTGTGGGTACAGTAAATGAGTAAGAGGAAAATTACAGCTAAACACAAACACCGCAAACATGTAAAAGTAACCTTGGTCCCAAACGTACAGAAAATGGAAAAGCGCTGTTGTCATTAAGGGGTTAATAATAAAAAGTACATCATTTTCTTTGTGAAGAACATAGGAATGTAAAATATACATTTTAGATTTTCACTTGGCCGGGTTAGCGCACATGAAAACTTGATCATCTTAAGACATGTTATTGAAATATTAAAAATAAAAAATAAAAAATTGTCAAATACCTTTGAGCCCTTATAGCTTTTTTTTAATACTTATATGAATAATTTTGATCATATATATGGATGTAACTAATTTTAAATGTTTTCAAACTAAGAGGACTCTTGCTTTTAGGATTTCCATAATGGAACAGTACAGTGAACTTCTTGGCCTTTATAGTTTAGTAGTTTCAGACAGGTTTCAGACGTATTGAGATAAGTTTTAGCTTTGTATATGTGTGGTTATTACTTTTTGTGTGCACTTTTTACCTAATTGATACATTTTTTATACTAAATTGCAAAAAAGTGCTGAATTCCCTTTCTTTTGATGGAATCCTGACAAGTCAGATTTCACAGTTTCTTTGTAATTATAAATGTATTTATTTTGTATTTAGTGCAAATTTTTATTAACGCGCTAGCTCTTATGCAAGGTAGTCAGTCACGCTAACCCAAAGAGCGTAAATTGCGATAAGTCTTTCACGATCACGTTTACTTTCAACTTATAATACAATCGCTATATCCTTTGGGGTCGATCCGATAATAATCGTCGCCCGCAAAAGTTGGCGACGCCAATATTTGCGCGGGTTTGGTATCCTATATACGGCGTAAGCTAGAAGTTACGCGCGTAGATTTCTGGCGTCGCCCGTAGTTTTTGGCCCATAGACACAAAACACGCGCAATTTTCTGTCCAATATATGGCGTAAGGACTTACGTGCGCAGATTTCACAAATCTACTCCATTCTCAGCTCGCCACAAATTGAAGGAGCAGGAACCCTTGCACTGACTTAGAAACCACCGTAACTCTCTGAAGGCCTAACAAATGCATGCTTAACAATATACATAGCAGCAGCTTGTTCACAAATAGTTAACCTCTTAAAAGCATTTATTATTCCTGCCCCTGCAAGTGTGTCAAACCAATCACAAACAGCACAACCTCTCACCTGCAGCCTTAAAACACCTGCAAATGCACACCCTCATTAGCCACCATGTTTCCCTTGCAGTATATTGCATTTAGAGTGAGACAGTGTCGTGGGGCACAAGGGTGCTGGAACCCCTACAAGCCCTGTTTTGGATGGTATCCCTGCTGCTGAGGTCCCTGGTCATGGTGCTGTAGCTGTCCCTGCTCCAGCTGCTGCTGCTGCCCTCCCTGCTCCTCCTGCTGTTTTCCCTGTTCCTGGTGCTCCCCATGCTGCTGTTGCTGTAGCTGCCCATAGGCCAGCAGGGCCTATAAGACGAAGGCATCAGCAGAGGGGAAGAGCACCAAGGGTGCACAGGGTTAGGGTCACCCTGTTTGGGATGACAGAAGTGGAGGTCAGGGAAAAGTATCGCTTGACTTCTGCAAGCCTCATTAACCTATATGAGGTGTTGAAGGATGATATTGACCCTCAAGCGTATAGGAACCGAGCTCTGACTGGTATGCAGAAGCTGTTGTGTGTTGTACACTTCCTGGCAACCGGCTCATACCAGTCAACAGAGGGGCTTGTGTCTGGCCTAGCGCAGTCTACCTTCTCCAGGATTCTAGGGGAGGTTCTGACTGCTCTAGATAACCAGACACAACAATACATTCATTTCCCCCGTACCCCCCAGGAATGGAACCGTCTTAAACAAGGCTTCTATCGACTGGGGGGTATTCCCAATGTCATGGGGGCAATTGATTGCACACATGTGCGTATCTTGGCCCCACATGAGGAGACAATCCTCTATATTAACAGGAAAGGGTTTCACTCATTGAATTGCCAGATGGTCTGCGATACCAATCTGAAATTCTTACATGTGTATGCAGGCTTCCCGGGGAGTGCACATGATTCCTACATCCTGCGCCAGACCTCCTTATTCAATATGTTTGAAAATGGAACACTCTCGGGAGGATGGCTGCTTGGTGAGTACCTTCATTCTGTCTGTATATTTCTACTAAAGGGACACTAAACACAAATTTTAATCTCATGTTTCAGATAGAGAATACAATGTTAAACAGCATTACAATTCACTTCTATTATCTCATTGTATTTATTCTTTAGATATCTTATTTTTAAAAAATAGCAATTCACATATATGAGCCAATCATATGAGGCTTCTATGTGCAGCCACCAATCAGCAGCTATTGAGCATATCTAATATGCTTGTCATCAAAAGTTATCTATAAAATGATCTAATCTAAGTAAATTATAAAGCTGATAACAATTGCAGGTTCTTATTAAATGGACAGTCTAGTATAAATTGCACTTTCATTATTCAGATAGGACTTTTAATTTTAATAAACTCTCCAAATTACTTCCATTAACAAAATGTGCACAGTATTTGTATCTTTTATATTTTTGAGTCACCAGCTCCTACTGACCATGTGCAAGAATAAGTGTGTATGCATTTGTGAATGGCTGATGGATGTCACATGGTACAGGGGGAGTTTCAAAATACATAACACTTTAAATTGTCATAAAAAATAACTTTGATATTAGACTAAGTGCTATTGCATTGTCTTGTTATCTTGCATTTTTTGATAATGAAAATCTACTGTGTTGACTGGTCCTTTAAAATAGATTTTTGGTCTAGACTAATACTGGCATAAAAGTAGATTGCTTATAATGCACAAATTTAATGTTTTATTAAATCTATCTTTTATATGAAATTCATGTTGTGTCCCTTTAAAGCACATGATGTACCTGTAGTAATCCAAACACATATGTTACATGACAGGTGACGCAGGGTACGGCTGCAGACCATGGCTATTAACCCCCTTGGTGCACCCCATTACAGAGCCACAACTCAGGTACCAGGAGGCACACATAAGAACAAGGAATGTCATTGAAAGGAGCTTTGGCCTATTAAAAACCAGGTTCAGGTGTCTGGATGTTACAGGCGGAGCACTACAGTATAACCCCAACAAAGTGTGTTCCACTGTCAATGCTTGCTGTATTCTACACAACATTGCTGTGGACACACGTTTGCTGGGGGACATTGACCCAGAGCAGCAGCAGCAGCTGGTTCCTGTACCTGAGGATGTGGACAGGGGGACACTGAGGGGGAATGAAGTGAGGGATTATGTCATCCGGGAATACTTCACCTATAAGTTACTTATTCATAAGTACAGTAAACCGTAACATTCACATGTATTATGATGTTTGACAGTACCTCACCAACCATTGCATGTGTATATATCATGTCTTGCAGAATTTCAAACTTTGGATTTCCACTGCATGTAAGTGAAACTACTACATCCCACCCCCCTTCCCTTAAAGGGACACTATACCCAAACATATTCTTTCATGATTAAGGATAGAGAATATAATTTTAAAAAACCTTAAAATTTACTTCAATTACCTATTTTCAGTTATTCTTTAGATATACTTTAATGAAGACATAGCAATGCACACAGTGAAACAATCACAGGAGGCATCTATATACAGCTACTAATCAGCAGCTACCAAGCATATCTAGATATGCTTTTCAGCAAAGAATATCAATAGAATGAAGCAACATAAATAATAGAAGCAAATTATTAAGTTGTTTATAATTGTCTGCTCTTTACAAATCATGAAGGAAAACATTTTGCTTTCATGTCCCTTTAACAACCCTAATTACTGTATATTTCTCATTTGTTTCATTCATGTTTAGTTCACTATCATTAAGAATGAGGATAATGGATATTTATACCTTATGTTCACACATTCTTTAAATACATTATTAGTTATATATACCAACGTGTCAATTTATATTGGATGTGAGAAACCTTGATTTACATCTTAGAAGTGAATAATACTATATGTACCGTTCATACACAACTATGTGATGTGGATTTATTCGAACAGGAATATGTCATAAACCATGATAATAATACCTTTTTTGGCCATTTCAACACAGGTATTATTATATGTTTTAACAATATTACTGTACTAAAACACACCTCACATGGATGTGGATGACAATTATATGGTAAATAACAGAGGATAAGATTTAGGATGAAATAGAACAAGAGTTATTTTCTTTTAGGCCTCTTAGATGAGGTGGGCTGAGGGGCCTGGAGTGGGTCTCCTGCCTCTCCTGGGTTGTGTGGATCCAGTAGGAGTGCTGGTCACAGATGAGATGCTTGAGGCGATGTCCTGCTGGTGGGTGAAATGCTCCACCAACACACCCAACAGTTGGTTCTGTTCCCTCCATCTGTGGTCACTCTGGATTTGCATGTCCGAAATGACTCTCAGCATTTGTGATTGATTTTGTACCATAGCAGTTACAGATGCTGATATGTCCCTTTGCAGCTCAATGGAACGCTGTTGTAATTGCTGTTGGCTCCTATGGAACCTGCGTTGGTCCCTCTGCATTCTCTCGCAGGTTGACGTTAGACTCTCACAGGTCAATGTTTGCCTCCTCTGTAGGAAATGTATTCTTCACCCATGGCGGAAGTCATTGGATCCATGGGCTCTTCCCAAGCAGGGACTATAGGCACTGGTTCCATTTCTTGATCCTCAGCTGGGGGTGCAGGCCCCGGAATCTCAGCTGGGGGTGCAGGGCGAGGAATTTCAGCTGGGGGTGCAGGCCCCGGAATCTCAGCTGGGGGTGCAGGGCGAGGAATTTCAGCTGGGGGTGCAGGCCCCGGAATCTCAGCTGGGGGTGCAGGGCGAGGAATTTCAGTTGGTGGAGCTCTTCCAACTGCTGCCGATGGTGCAGATGTCCGGATGGACTGATAGTCCCATTGGCTGCTGGTGTGCATCCACTCAGCCTGCTGGTAGAATCCCTGAGTGGCATGATATTCTTGTGGGGGGGTAAAGACATCTACCCTTCGGGGCTGGCGTGGCTCCCCCTCCAAGCCAAAGGAATATTCCTCCGGCCAGGGCTCCTGCCAGGTTTCCTCCTGTAATGCAGGCGGCATAACATTGGGATTCTCAATTGAGGCAGTCCAACCCATGTCATGCCTGGCATACTCCTGCTGGACTCTCTGGACCGGTGGTCTAGGTGGAGATATACTTTGATCCGGTGTTGGAGGGGAATGCATGGGCGTTGGCACCCTGGTGACTGGAGGTTCTGTGGAGGAGTCAAATGATGAGAGGGATTAGTACAGTCAGATATATCCATGTGGGTATACAATGTACATGCTAGGGCCTATCCACATTCTCATGTCAAACACTATAACATGCATGTGCACATTGAGATTTGTGATATTGATGGGTTTTAATATGCAAAGTATACATGTAGATGTGCTTCATACAATAGTTCTGTGTACATGTCAGTGATGGAGAAAATGTGTTCTTTAAATGACACTATGGTTGTGATGACTATATGTCCATTTACTGAAAAAGTCTACATGTGGCTTGTGGCCTGTGTTACTCTGAGACAATGTTAGTATTTCACTATTCCACATCATATCATGATTTTCAATGTGTTAAGTAGCATTAAATGGATCATGCAACCCATTTTTATTCTTTCAGATTCAGCTAGCCTAGCATGGAATTTTAGAACAACTTTGTAATTTACTTCCATTAGCTAATTTGCTTCATTCTCTTGATATTCATGAGCTGAAAAAGCATTTCTAGATAGCTCATAATCTTATGATTGGTGGCTGCACATCAATGCCTTTGTTGATTGCCTCACCCATGTGCATTGATATTTAATAAACTAAGATTACGAAAATAAATGATGAAAAATAGATAATAAAGTAAATTGGGGATGTTGTTGAAAACTGTATTCTCTATCTGAATAATGAAATAAAATTTTTTGGTTTCATGTCCCTTTAATGTTAAATCCTCATTGTATATTTTGTTGTTAGTAAGCAAAATACCATGCTCATCATTGTGTACATGAATGTGTGACAATTATAGGTGTAACAACCTTCCTCTCTGTATAGGGTTAATCTTTTTGGCCTCCTTTTCAATTCACTTATCCTTTATAAGGAACGCCTTTTCCTAATACCTTTGCTTGGTATTAAGGATCTCACCTGGTTACTAGCCTTTCTACTCCTTCTAGGATTAGAACTACTTCTATAATCAAGTTGTCTCCTGAGGAACTCTCTCTTATTTATTTGGCAGTATTTCCTGCTGAAATAATTACCTCCGGACTTCGATTTGGACATCTCTCTCTCTGACTCCATACCTCTGCTCCGGAGCAACAACTGACAGGCGGGTGACGTCACCGACGGCCGCTCCGATCACCTCCGCACACGCCACGCTACAGAATCTGGCTCCGGTTACTTCCCGCTGCTTGTTCAGCTCTGCAAAGCAAACACTTCACTCTCTGGTCTCACTCAAACCGTTAACATATCCTTTGACCACGCTTGGTAAGCGAACCTACCTACCATTGTAACTTAAAATTCAAACACATTATTTGATTGCATTTATCTGACGTCTATTTGCTAAGTACTGTGAAAGTTATTCTACCTGCTTTACTTGATAACTTGTACCGGCTAATCGTTAACTACAGCATATCTAAGTCACATATGCTGTGTTAACTATAAGCTAAATAAAACATCCTAAGTTAAATTCATAATTACAGCAGTCATTGTTTTTATGAGACATTTGGGATAACACATTTATCTCTGATAGAGAAATGCTGACATATTTTATATGTTTTCTAAGGAAGATTGTTTGAATTGTTACAGAATACCAAGCCCAAAAATAACAAGATTAAGTGTGATGGATCCTGTGGAACTTTCAAACTATGTGGTAACCTTAGGCCAAAAGGTTGATCAATTAAATCAGGGTCTTAGAGATTTACAGATAGAAAACCAGACTTTAAAAAATATCATCAAAGAAGGCCTAACCCCAGCACACCAACACACTGATTCCTCCCCAGAACCACCTGTGAGTCCACCAGACAAGTTTAGTGGAGACAGGAAACAATTCAGACAATTTATCAATGCTTGCACATTATTTTTCACTTTAAAACCTAAAACTTTTTCTAATGATAAAATTAAGGTTTTAACAATGATATCTTATCTAAGAGGTGAACCCCGTGTCTGGGCAGATTCACTCTATGAACAAAATAATCCAATAATTAATTCTTTTGATAATTTTCTTAGTTCATTATCCTCTCTCTATGAAGATCCACACAGACAGAGTACAGCTGAACATAAACTCAGAGGTTTAAAACAGAATAAAAGGGCTGGAGGATTATATTTCAGAGTTTAAAATCTGGCAAATAGATTCTGGATGGAATCAGGTTTCCTTAAAGAGCCAATTTAGATTAGGTTTATCAGAACCTATTAAAGATGAATTTGCCAGATTAGAATTACCAGATGATTTAGAAGCTTTAATGCAGTTAAGTATAAAGATAGATCACAGACTTAGAGAGAGGAAACAGGAGAAGTTTTCCCATGACACCAATAACAGATATCATGACTCAAGAGCAACACTGCAGAATACAAAGGGTACAGAAGAACCTATGGATATAGGGACCATTAAAGGACCTTTAACTTCAGATGAAAAGATCAGACGTAGACTCAATCATTTATGCCTATATTGTGCATCAAAGGATCATGATGTCTCAAATTGCCCAGTACTTAAAAGAGTTAAAAAGGGTAAGAAAACAGACAATGAGTTAACCCTGAAATTAACTAACACTCGGGTAACAAACTGTCTTATTCCCGTCTCTTTACAGTGGGACCACCACCGCCTGTGTTCTGAAGCTGTAATCGATTCTGGGGCATATTCTTGCTATATAGATTCTGCACTTGTATGTTGAATAAAATTCCACTTGTTAAAAAGCAAAAGCCTGTATTAGTGCGTCTCATTGACGGTAACCAACTAGAATCTGGCCTATTACACACCAAACTGTACCCATTAAGGTTATATCACAAAACAACCATCATGAATATATTACATTCGATGTGTTGTCATCACCCATATTCCCACACTTGTATTGGGGTTACAATGGTTAAAATTACATCAACCAACAATAGATTGGGAATCTAATAACATACAATTTACTTCCAGCTACTGTAAGACCACCTGTTTACCACATATACCTTTATTAACGATCACTGAAACTAAAATCCCGAAAGAGTATACAGATTTTGAATTAGTATTTTGTAAAAAAGAGGCTGAATCACTTCTCACCCCATCGGCCATATGATTGCCCAATTGACTTAATTCCTGGATCTGACATACCATATGGGCACATATTCCCATTATCAGAATCTGAATTGTCACATTTAAAAACATACATAAATGACAATCTCCGAAAAGGGTTCATAAGACCTTCAACCTCTCCGGCAGGAGCAGGTATCTTTTTCGTTAGAAATATAGACCATTCTCTACGTCCAATTGTGGGACTACAGGGAATTAAATATAGAGAACTATAAAAAATCGCTACCCTCTACCCTTAATACCTGAATTGATTGAGAGGTTGCGAGGTGCAACTGTATTTACAAAAAACTTGACCTAAGGGGGGCGTATAACCTCATAAGAATTTAGACCAGGTGATGAGTGGCTCACTGCCTTCAGAACCCGATATGGGTTATACGAATACACCGTTATGCCCTTTGGGCTTTGTAATGCCCCTGCCACGTTCAAAGATACATAAATGACATTTTCAGGGATTTACTTGACATCTCCATGGTCATTTATCTGGATGATATCCTGATTTATTCATCCCAACTTTGAAGAACATGTTAGACAAGTCAGAACTGTACTCTCTAGGTTACAAGCACATCAACTGTATGTGAAATTAGAGAAATGTATATTTCACTCTCAGGATATCACATTTTGGGTTATCATATCACACCACAAGGAATTTCAATGCAAAATGACAAGGTTTCTACCATACAAAATTGGCCAATTCCAAAAACAAAAAAAGACATTCAGAAATTTCTTGGTTTTTCCAACTTTTACCGGAAATTCATAAAAATTTTGCAGGTATAACAAAACCTTTTAACTGATTTAACAAAAAACAATACTCCATTCTTATGGACACAATCAACAAATGAAGTATTCCAATACCTAAAGACTTGTTTTACAACTGCAGCCAATATTGTCTTTCCCCAAAACCAATCTTCAGTATATTCTAGAAGTTGATGCATCACATTATGCCATTGGTGCCATACTCTCTCAGAGACCTTCACCTCAAGAACCCATTCACCCAATTGCGTTTTACCTCAAGAGTACTAACTTCCTCAGAACTCAACTACCACATAGGGGAGAAGGAACTGCTCGCTATGAAATCAGCTTTGGAACATTGGAGGCACCTCCTAGAGGGTACTGACATACCTATTCAAATATATACAGACCATTAGGAACCTCCAAGATCTTAAGACTCACCGAACATTAACATCCAGACAATTGAGGTGGAGTCTTTTCTTTTCAAGATTTTCATTACCATAACCTATAGACCCGCCTCCAAAAACAAGAAAGCTGACATCCTTTCCAGACTACCTGAAAAAACCTAAACAACAACTCCTATGGGGACTATATTACCAGAACACTGCTTTCAGGAGACTCTTGGGATAGCTTTCAATGAGGACTCGTTTCTTCTGGATGAACAACAAAAAGATATTACTTTACCCAAACACTTGTAACAAAAACACTGTTGATGGTTATATTTATAAAAATGATAAGCTGTATGTACCCTCCTTCATTGAGGAAGAATTATTCTCAAATCTATGCATGAGTCGTTACCTAGCAGGTCACCCAGGTATAGGAAGACTCTAGAACTAACAAAGAGATCCTACTGGTAGGCCACACATGGGTTCTGACATTCAAACTTATGTACAGTCTTGTGAGATTTGTACTACCTGTAAAATTGAAAACCACAAGCCAGTGGGTTATCTACTTTCGCTGCCTTTACCCTGACAAACCGTGGACTCACATAGCTGCAGACTTTATTGTAGAACTACCTAAATCAAATAACTATAACACAATTCTGGTGGTTGTTTGATTATTCACGAAACTTGCACATTTTATACCCTTCTATCACAAACTTCCAACATCATTGGAAACTGACAACTTTATAATAGAACACGTCATAAAAATGCATGGGTTACTCTATCCATTACTACGGATAGAGGTACATCAGTTTACTTCTCGTATGTGGAAAGAACTCTGTACAGCATTGAATATCGAACAACGTTTAAGTACTGCCTACCACCCCCAGACGAATGGCCAGACGGAAAGGACGAACCAGTGGTTGGAGGAATATCTCAGGTGCTTTGTGACTCAGAACCAAGAAAATTGGGTCATCACTGCTTACCGCTGGCTGAATTCGCTTCATAACAACGCATATCATACCGCAATCAAGAGCAACAACCTTTCTTTGCGAATTATGGCTTTCACCCAATCTTTCACGTTAATCCACAACATGACAGTCATTGCCCTGTTGTTAACGACACCACTAACAGCATTCTGAAACCTTTCTCTATCTTAGCTTGAAAACAATTAAGATTGCTCAAGGACAGGACAGAAAGTGTATTATCGACCTCAGAAGGGGTCCTTCGCCTAATTATATGATTGGAGACTTAGTATGGTTATCGACTAAAAATCTTCGTCTCTGTACACCAACCTAAGAAACTGAATAGATTTCTACATTGGTCCATTTCCAATTAAAAAAATTGTAAATTCTAATGCAGTGACATTGGATCTCCCTGTACAATACAGGATACATTCCCACTTTTCATGTCAATTTGCTCAAACCGTATAAAGAACTCAGGAACACATCCTTGAGATCTATTCCTCAGTACCCATTGTTCCTGACTGTGAGTTTGAAGTCGAGAAATACTTGACTCTAGGAAAGTCTCTGGTAGGTTACAATTCCTCATCCATTGGAAGGGTTACTCATCCGATGAAGACTCTTGGGAGCCGACCAGTAAATTTATCTGCCCCAAGGTTTGGTGTCGCTATTCATCGTCGGAATCCGATCGGCCTCGTCCTTGAACCTCGGAGTGGTTCATTTTTTGGGGGGGCCCTCTGTAAACAACCTTCCTCTCTGTATAGGGTTAATCTTTTTGGCCTCCTTTTCAATTCACTTATCCTTTATAAGGAACGCCTTTTCCTAATACCTTTGCTTGGTATTAAGATCTCTCCTGGTTACTAGCCTTTCTACTCCTTCTAGGATTAGAACTACTTCTATAATCAAGTTGTCTCCTGAGGATCTCTCATCTTATTTTATTTTGGCAGTATTTCCTGCTGAAATAATTACCTCCGGACTTCGATTTGGACATCTCTCTCTCTGACTCCATACCTCTGCTCCGGAGGCAACAACTGACAGGCGGGTGACGTCACCGACGGCCGAGCTCCGATCACCTCCGCACACGCCACGCTACAGAATCTGGCTCCGGTTACTTCCCCGCTGCCTTGTTCAGCTCTGCAAAGCAAACACTTCACTCTCTGGTCTCACCTCAAACCGTTAACATATCCTTTGACCACGCTAGGTAAGCGAACCTATCCCATTGTAACTTAAAAATTCAAACACATTATTTATTGCATTTATCTGACGTCTATTTTGCTAAGTACTGTGATAGTTATTCTACCTGCTTTTCTTGATAACTAGTACCGGCTAATCGTTAACTACAGCATATCTAAGTCACATATGCTGTGTTAACTATAAGCTAATTAAAACATCCTAAGTTATAATTCATAATTACAGCAGTCATTGTTTTTATGAGACATTTGGGATAACACATTTATCTCTGATAGAGAAATGCTGACATATTTTATATGTTTTCTAAGGAAGATTGTTTGAATTGTTACAATAGGATGTTATAACTCAAATACATATAATACTGGTGTGTGGGATGTTACTCACCAGCATGCGTGCTGATGTTGAAGCCCCTGAGTCCGAGCCCCTGGAAGTCCACGGACTGCTGTGACGCTCAGGGACCTACGAATCAGCTCCTGCCACTCGTTGTATTCCGCCTCATAGTGAGGCCCACCTCCTGTTGCCCTCTGGGACATTGCTTCCTGGCCCATCTTCTCCTTGACTCTACCTTTTACAATCATTCCATCTCTTCTTTAAGGGCCATCCACATTCCTCCTCTGTTGGGACACACACCATTGACGGCCTCTGTGGTTATCTATTAATTTTAAAATATCTCTACTTTCTACTAAATATAATATACTAAATCTCTATGGTGAAACCCCTAAAACCAACACAGATAAATTGTGAAAATAAACTATATGAGGATCCTCCATTATTTGTCAAACAGTTTATTTAGGAATCTATATATGTTAAGAATAAGATAAATATTTACAGGGTATATATATATCAATCTATTTTACAGATACAGTCCACATTTTAAGATACTAGGGGCAACTTTTCTAAAACTAACCCCAATTGTGCTACACAGAATATTATCCCAGAAATACTTAGCTAGATTCTCTGTGTCCAACATCATCCATCTTTACAGCATGCACCCAGGATACAAAAAAAGAGAGAGTGGCTCTGGTGTTACAATATTTTATAAACCAATTTCAAAAGGGAGTGGCTTATCAAATGCACCTCAAAAAGACCCAATGGGAGTGTCTATAGTTCAGAGAGAAAGGTGTACCTGGGGGAAGGGATCCCATTAAACAGCTAAGTGAATATTCCAGTGATAAAATGTCACCACATTCCCTCACTTTTTCTTCTCCTAGTTGCCCCGTTTTCTTGTTATCCCACTAGTACAGAAGAACACAGTGAGCGAAAACCTGACAGGAGAAATTCACCCACCATCCCTTCGGAATAATTCCCTCCGCGATTGAGCTCTTCTGTACTTTCCTAGGACTGTCAATTCCTAATCTAACTTTATACAATTCATTAGAAAAAAATAATTTAAAATTATACATAGAAACACAAAATCCTATGCTAAACCCCATTAGCAACATTTATACAATGGTCTTAAATATGGGAAAAGTTCATGTATGAGTGTGTGAGTGTGGGTACACTAGATGGGTTATGTGTGTAGTAAAATCTTTATTAAGAAAGGTGGTGAATTTGTGCCTGTAAAACAAAAGTTATAATGGATTCACTGAAGTTCTTTGTTGTCATCTTTTGGCATCTGGGGTTCCTTGCTTTTGGCATCTGGTCCTTGCTTTTGCTTTACCAAATCTCTCTCTTTGAACCCACTTTGTTTTTTCCAAGACCCTCAAAGGAATGAAAAAAAGATTAAAACCGGGCATATATTTACTTCACACTACAACACTCCATCTGCAGTAGAAACACATTCACAGTTATTAACTTAAGTTGGAAAGTGCCTCTGTTATTGCATCATCCCACTCGCACCCTTACTTAACTTATGTTGCTTGATTTATATGATTATATATATAATAATTATTTTGGCCTAATGCACCATTTTACATCTCCGTTGTGATACAATTATACTTATTTAATTTGTCCTACGCCACCATCAAAGCTTCATGTAAGATCAGTCCTGAAGACACCTGAAAAACAACAATCTATAATGTGTGTTATTGGGGAAAAACTGGAAGGAAAGGTGAGAAGCCTTCTATCTTCATTGGTTTTCTTCCTGCAAGATCAGACTTCAGACAGTTTACATAGAAATGGTATTGCATGTGGCCTCCCAAAACTAATCACAATGGAGGTATCTGTTATTGTTTTTTTAGAAAGAGAATGCATCAATTAACTATACATTCTTAATATTGGTATTTAAAACTTAATAAATGAAAAAACACTTAAAATTATTAATTGAACTTAAAACTAAAGTACACATTACAACGATACAAATGTACTGCAAACAAATATGCTTATAAAAAAAAATGAATGATTTAATTTGAGCCTCCAGCTCTGTCAGTTGCTTCTTTAGAAACCCAATTTGATCTCTCATTCTCCTGTTTTTTTGTTTGAGTTCCCAATAACTTAAGTTGGCCTTATTGTTTATCTCATTTGACCTCAGCCTCCAATTTTCTCCTCTGTTAATATCGCCATTTAAATTCCTGTCTCTCCAGTTTTCTGTATTTGATGCTCTACTATTCTGATATCCACAAACATTCCTTCTATTACCCCTCTCTGATTCCTGCCTGGTGAATATTCAGATTATTCTCCATTGACTGCTTCACTGCAGAATTTGCCTTAATGGGTATGGGTGATAATTCCACCACTTCTCAGCTCTAGTGAGCACCATAAGTAGGTTTGTGGAGTTTGGATCATACAGCTTTACAACTCCTGACATTTTCTGGGAGAGCTTCAAGTACCCTCTGTATAGAGCTGGTGACCCCCAGACCATTTGGGTCTGTGGCTGGCGCAGCACACACCAAAATAAAACTCTTTTTGCTACTTCAAATGGCCCATCTAGTGGTCTCATGGTAATTTCACTAATCTCTTTCTCTAGACTAGTAAAATTGAAAAAGGGTTTTAGATAATCCGCCAGCCTGATCACATATACTTGAATTAAATCCTAATAACCTGTTGGGCATAGGGGCCCATGGCATCTTGAAGCAATTCGGGTCCATTCCGCATGCCCCATACCTAATTTTATGGCTTTTTCAGTTCCCTTGTGAAACCATGTGAAAAGTTATAAAGCTGTTGTGGGGATTGTGCCCACCATTTCTTAAAATGTCTTTATCTGCTACAGTCATTGGCCCTAGTCTGATTTGAAAAAACCTGTAGGAACTTTCAGGTTGTTAAAATTCTCAGAAATTATGACAGGGGCAAATTGGAACAGAAATGGGGTTTTTAGTGGGGTCCATTTGCATTTCATCTTGTTTTACTAATTGTTTTGGCTCTTTCCTTTGTGGCAGTAAGTTATCACTATCTGCAATTGTTCCCAGAAATATCACTAATTATTTTTTTCTTTTTGTTCAATTTTTCATCTGAAACTCAGTAATTTTTGTTTGAGTATTCGTTACTGATGTGTTCTGTAGATTTTAATTTTCGTTGTAATTTACTGATCTGTATGGTGTTTGTTTAAAGCAGAAAGCTTAATACAATCTCTGTCAGTCTGTGTGTTATCTAACTTTAATTTAAGGTCTTTATTTTGCTCTGATAGTTCTCCAATTAATGTCCGTTAATCTCTTTATAGTTGAAATCACCTGCCTGTGCTATCATACCATTTTCTTTTATTATTATTCATCTTTTTTAAGAGGTTAATACCTGTGTTAGTATATCTAAAACACTTTCACACTTGTTGTTTTTAGCTTCTGGATGAGGAATGGACCATTAGATTTATGAATGTAATTGTTAAGTAATCACAGATTTCCTGTGAAATATAGTTTTTTTCCAGACATTTTTAACAGATAGCCGATAGAACTAAAATAATAATAAAAAAAATTCTATATATATTATATACTAGAATAGTGTGACTCTCACAGCATAGTAGTTTTTTTTTTTTAAATGTTAACACAGGATGTACAAGATACCATTGAGATGCTAATTTTACAGCAACAAAGGACATAGCAGTTAAGCCATGTAGAAATGGTAGTAATTAGATCTGTTTATAAGCAGGTCAGCATTCCAGCAGAGGTGGTAGTATAGTTAAGTTTTTCAAACCACAGCTCATTATTCTTTATTTTAAATCTGGGGGAACAGACTTAGAATAGTGGTTCTCTCACAGCATAGTTTGCCAGACTATTTAAACTGCACCAAATGCAAGGAATTATCATCTCTATAGGGCCAATGAAAAACCAGACTAAACAGAAATTAAGCAGAACAAAATTAAAAAATTAAATATTGTTCTCTTTTAAAAGATGTAATAAAAAAAACCTTACCTGATTTGGCCAGCTATTACATAGTACTGTAAGGCTTTTGTTTGTAAAAACATTTAGATGGGACCAACAACAACACATGTCTCTAAAATTCATTAGAAAACTGATAGAAAACTGGCTCAACAATAAAAGTATCCAGTTTCCCAAAAACAAGAAATATACATAGAGTTAAAGGGACAGTCCTCATCAAACCTGCTTTTTTCTCTTGGTATTCTAAGTTGAAGCCAAACTTAGGTAGCTCATATGCTGATTTCTAAGCCTTTTAGGGTTGCCTCTTATCACATGCTTTTTTAAAAAATCTCTTTTCAACACAAAGAGACGCTGTGGGGGTTTTTTAAGATTATGCAGGCTACAAAAACAGGCCTTCCCCTATGCAAAATGCAAATTTATACAGACCAGAAATACAGGTTTTTTAAAGCCATGCTTTTCTTGAGAAACAAACAGGCCTTTGAAACCAACCACTATTTGCGCTTTTTACTTTTTATAAATAAAGTACTACATACAAAGACTTTGCTATAAAACACCCAAATCTAATTTACTTGCAGTTAAATTTAAAATAAATCAACATTCATTTGATTCCTGCCAAAACTAAATGGCATATGGATTCGTTCTACAACTTTCATGGCCGCCAAAAATGTGGTTATCTATTAATTTAAAATATCTCTACTTTCTACTAAATATAAATATACTAAATCTCTATGGTGAAACCACTAAAACCAACACAGATAAATTGTGAAAATAAACTATATGAGGATCCCCATTATTTGTCAAACAGTTTATTTAGGGAATCAATATATGTTAATAATAAGATAAATATTTACAGGTATATATATATCAATCTATTATTACAGTATACAGTCCACATTTTAGATACAGGGCAACTTTTCTAAACTAACCCCAATTGTGCTACACAGAATATCTTATCCCAGAAATACTTAGCTAGATTCTCTGTGTCCAACATCATCCATCTTTACAGCATGCCCAGGATACAAAAAAAGAGAGAGAGGCTCTGGTGTTACAATATTTTATAACCCAATTCAAAGGGAGTGGCTTATCAAATGCCACTCAAAAGACCAATGGGAGTGTCTATAGTTCAGAGAGAAAGGTGTACCTGGGGGAAGGGATCCCATTAACAGCTAAGTGAATATTCCAGTGATAAAATGTCACCACAGGCCTCCACCACCTTCTGCCAAGCATCTTTACACCTACGGCAACTCCTTTTGCCCTTCTCTTGTCCAAAGAGGGCATTATGGTTCTCCAGGACAGCCTGGACTAGAGCGAGGTTTTCTGCAAAACTGAAGTTAGGACACCTCTTACGCTCCTCATCCTGGGGCCACCTGCTCCCTCCCTGGGATGTCCCTGGTGTGGGTTCCTCCCTATCCTCTCCCTCCTCCCCCTTCTATCCCCATGTGCACCCTCTATCCCTTCTTCTAAGTGTGCCTGGCCTTGGAGCAACCCCACTCCCATCCTCCCTTCTGGCTCTCCCTCTCCCCACTCCGCTCACCTTCCTGAACGGGGACCCTGCTGCTCCTCCGTGTCCATAATCCTCTCCCTGCCAACTCCCCTTCCTCCTCCCCCCAGCCCTATCTCTCCCTGACATCCTTACACTACACACATTCACAGCTCACCTCCCACTTCAATCACACACAATCACAACCAGACACTCAGCCTTTCAAACTGTAAAAGATAAATAAAATGTGTAAGGTGTTATCAAAAAAAAAGTGTTGTGTATTTTGTATATGTGTGTATGCAAAATGTGTGCAATATGTAAAAAAGTGACAGTAATGTACAAGCTTATCCAAATCCTCCAAATCCGACCTAACTAAATATTATGCAATGTGCCTCTCTCCTCTACTCTAACGACTTTCTCCTACTCACTGTAGTGTGCTGTAGCTCCAAGAACCAACCAAACACACTAAAGAAAATGGCGGCTGCGCAGGGGGTTTAAGTATGAATTTTGAATCTCGTCATTACGTGGCGCATCTCTTAGAACTGGCGTTATTTTTTACGAGTCGTAGGCTAATTTGCATAAAAACTACACTTTATTGAGACTTTACGTGAACAAAATACAGGCGCAAGTACTTGCGACGACTAAAATGTGTATTTGCGCACATTTTGCCTGCTCGCCGGTTTTTCTACTTACGCCAGTTTAGCATCTGACGGCGCTGAATATTGGATAGCTAGAGTTGCAAGCTGAAACTGCGGGCGACGCGGGTTACCTCGCTTGCGCCGCAAACTATGATCTATATCGGATCGACCCCTTTGTGTGCAAAAAAGCCAAAAACCACAAAATTGATTGAACACAAAATTAGCATGCCATTTGTAATCTAGCCCTCAATCTTTGAGAAATTTAATTTAAAAAAAATCAATTTGCAAACCATTATAAATATAATAGACAACAATTGAGAAATGCAATTTTTCCCGTAGTTACTTGATGGTTCAGTAAAATTTCACATACATTAACATTACTATGGTTTCTTCAATTTAAATATCCCATCTCAATTAATTAACATTTAAAAATTAAAAAATGTAAATTACTAATTTCATTCTTTAGAGGTCAGACAATGCATATAATTGATGCATGTTATAGTAACCCTTCTTTACAGTATGGGGCCAATTTATCAAGCCCCATATGCATCTGTTTCGGCGTGAGCCTTCAGGATTGCCAGAAACAGGAGTTAAGAAGCAGGCGGTCATAAGAACACTGCTGCTTAACTCGTCCGCCACCTCTGAGGCAGTGGACAGCAATCAGCCCGATCGGATATGATCGGGTTGATTGACACCCCCTGCTAGCGGCCGATTGGTCGACAATGTGCAGGGCAGCATTGTACAAGCATTTAACTAGAAATGCTTGTGCAATTATACATTGCCGACAGTGTATGCTGTTTATCGATCTACATTTCTTAAATTATTTGAGGGACCTCACACTACTGATGAGACTTAAATCATCTTGCAAGAGCAGAGAGCTAACAATCCTCAGGCCTTTAGTCTGAATTTCAAATGAGTAAGTAGATTATTTTCTGACACATTTAAAGTTAATTCTATTTTTCCTGTCCATGTATAATGTGATAGCTATCAATAAAAACTGAATATACTGTACGTATATACTTTGAATCTTGGACATACTAAGCAGGAACTGACAACTCAGAAAGTGTGCATATGAAAAGTGTGCAAATTTTGATAATTAAAGAAAATTGTATTGCTTTTTTTATCTATCGGGCAAAACATTTACAACCAGAGGAGTCCAATACAGGGCCTGAAAAATGAATAAAAGGCCCTAAGATATAACTTTAACACTAAAAGACTAAGAGCACCAAGAGAGATCCTTTGTGGTTAAGCAGGGAATAGTGAGCAAGGCAAGTTCAGACACTTCTGTTTTCAAGCTAGGTTTCTTACCGCTTCTAAACCCTGTCATGCCATCTGTTTTTTGCCTTTGGAAACCCTGTACTGGAGTAGTATAGTTAAAATGTCTTCTGTGTAAGTGAAGCTTGGTAAACATAATCAGACATGGACATTTCCTCCTTTTGGGGCTTGCTCTTCATACCTTTTGTGTAGAGATTTCTATAAGAATAGATATGAATGTTCAGCATATTTTAAAGTTTTTGTGTTAACAAGGGGATGGGCGAATGTTTCTAAAAATTCAAAATTTAAAACTAACTTTGATACATTAATTCGTTATAATCATATAACATTCTTACATTCTATTTTCAAATTTTCATTTTTTAATTTTTCAATAACATTCAAAAATATTTGTTTGAATAATAGAATGTTTAGCTATATATTATATATCACATTCAATTTCGAAATGTAATATTCGAATTTGAATGTGACATTCGAATTTGAATGTTGCATTCAAATTCAAAATAGTATTTCTAGTCTAATACTGTGTTTTATAAATCTAATATTCAAATTTGAAATAGTATCTCTAGTCTACAACTGTGTTTTATAAATGTAATATTCAAATTTGAATGTGACATTCGAATTTGAATGTAACATTCGAATTTAAAATAGTATTTCTTGTCTACAACTGTGTTTTATAAATGTAATATTTGAATTTGAATTTCACATTCGAATTTGAATGTAGCATTCTAATTCAAAATAGTATTTCTAGTCTGCAACTGTGTTTTATAAATGTAATATTCAAATTTTTATGTGTCAACATTCGATTATGTAAATCAAAATTTCTACAATAACATTTGTTCTAACATTCGAATTCGCATATAAACACATTCGCCCATCCCTAGTGTTAACAAAAATTTTGCTGCAACAGGTGTAAAAAACCTTAAAACTAGATGCTCCCTAATAAAATGTGCTATTGTGATAATAAAACCCCACAAACAATATAAATAACGAGTGATAACTAAAAAGGTGATATAAAAGTCCAATGACAATACAGGGAGTGCAGAATTATTAGGCAAATGAGTATTTTGACCACATCATCCTCTTTATGCATGTTGTCTTACTCCAAGCTGTATAGGCTCGAAAGCCTACTACCAATTAAGCATATTAGGTGATGTGCATCTCTGTAATGAGAGGGGGTGTGGTCTAATGACATCAACACCCTATATCAGGTGTGCATAATTATTAGGCAACTTCCTTTCCTTTGGCAAAATGGGTCAAAAGAAGGACTTGACAGGCTCAGAAAAGTCAAAAATAGTGAGATATCTTGCAGAGGGATGCAGCACTCTGAAAATTGCAAAGCTTCTGAAGCGTGATCATCGAACAATCAAGCGTTTCATTCAAAATAGTCAACAGGGTCGCAAGAAGCGTGTGGAAAAACCAAGGCGCAAAATAACTGCCCATGAACTGAGAAAAGTCAAGCGTGCAGCTGCCAAGATGCCACTTGCCACCAGTTTGGCCATATTTCAGAGCTGCAACATCACTGGAGTTCCCAAAAGCACAAGGTGTGCAATACTCAGAGACATGGCCAAGGTAAGAAAGGCTGAAACACGACCACCACTGAACAAGACACACAAGCTGAAACGTCAAGACTGGGCCAAGAAATATCTCAAGACTGATTTTTCTAAGGTTTTATGGACTGATGAAATGAGAGTGAGTCTTGATTGGCCCGATGGATAGGCCTGTGGCTGGATTGGTAAAGGGCAGAGAGCTCCAGTCTGACTCAGACGCCAGCAAGGTGGAGGTGGAGTACTGGTTTGGGCTGGTATCATCAAAGATGAGCTTGTGGGGCCTTTTCGGGTTGAGGATGGAGTCAAGCTCAACTCCCAGTTTCTGGAAGACACCTTCTTTAAGCAGTGGTACAGGAAGAAGTCTGCATCCTTCAAGAAAAACATGATTTTCATGCAGGACAATGCTCCATCACACGCGTCCAAGTACTCCACAGCGTGGCTGGCAAGAAAGGGTATAAAAGAAGAAAATCTAATGACATGGCCTCCTTGTTCACCTGATCTGAACCCCATTGAGAACCTGTGGTCCATCATCAAATGTGAGATTTACAAGGAGGGAAAACAGTACACCTCTCTGAACAGTGTCTGGGAGGCTGTGGTTGCTGCTGCACGCAATGTTGATGGTGAACAGATCAAAACACTGACAGAATCCATGGATGGCAGGCTTTTGAGTGTCCTTGCAAAGAAAGGTGGCTATATTGGTCACTGATTTGTTTTTGTTTTGTTTTTGAATGTCAGAAATGTATATTTGTGAATGTTGAGATGTTATATTGGTTTCACTGGTAAAAATAAATAATTGAAATGGGTATATATTTGTTTTTTGTTAAGTTGCCTAATAATTATGCACAGTAATAGTCACCTGCACACACAGATATCCCCCTAAAATAGCTATAACTAAAAACAAACTAAAAACTACTTCCAAAACTATTCAGCTTTGATATTAATGAGTTGTTTAGGTTCATTGAGAACATGGTTGTTGTTCAATAATAAAATTAATCCTCAAAAATACAACTTGCCTAATAATTCTGCACTCTCTGTAAATATAAATATATTTAACACTAGTTAAATATACTATTTGTTTTACAAAAACAGAGAGAGCTTATTTCTGGCTAGTCTATATATATATATATATATATATATATATATATATATATATATAAACAGCAGGAGAGCACTCTCACTTCTAAGTCAATCTGACAGGGTGCATGCAGGAGTTGAATAATAGCAATGAACAAATGGCAGCACTCACTGTCACTGGTCCTTTAAATGTATATTTTATTGTGTGATGTTTCGGGGACCGTATCCCCTTCCTCAGACATCTGTTTCCATACTCTGAAAGGATTTGGTTATTACACTGGTCCAATCTGTTAGTGTGGACAGATATACTGAGCGCATCAGACATATGGGTTACATTGTACTATATAGATACCATTGCCTGCCATATACGGAGAGTGAGCCTGTTGGGGAGACACTAGAGTCATTATCCTCACTTTTCTTATACAGTGAGAGTGAGCCTGCTGGGTGAGACACTGAAGTCATTATCCTCACTTATCTTATCCGGAGTATGAGTCAGTTAGACGGCTTCTAACGGTTCAGTCTGCTTGTATAGCACTGTGTGTGCTTCTCTGTTTGTGAGTATAATTTCACACGTATTTTTTTTTTTCTCATAGACATCAATGTGGTTGTGTTACGGCAATTGCCATTCCGCACTTCAGGTGTTAGTTTTTTTTCAAAACACTCTCTCCCTATTGATGTCTATGGGGAAAGCGTGCACGAGCACGTCAAAGCAGGCTTTAGCTTTTGTGCGGTATGGAGCTTAACCACACCATATCGCACGCACAAGAAGGTTTTTCAGAAACTTGTAGTGACAGCACTATGGGGGGTGAAATAACGCAACTTTTGTTGCGTTCATTTCGCACCCTGTTTAGCGCAAAACTCGTAATCTAGGTGAAAGTTTCTTCACATCATGTTTAAGTGACTTACTTCACCATTAGGCGTCTTCTTTTTTTTTTTCTTGTGTTAACAAAAATTTGTAGGGCATTCTAATTAATCTCTTTTTTTCCATGTTATTCATCTTTATTGAAATAGGATACAATTTGGTACAAAAATATGAACAAGTTAGCAAATTTCAATTCAATATGGTACATGAAGATAATACAGTAAGGCATCCTTTGGTATCTGTGTATAAAATACTATTAATATGTGTTATAAAAAGGTTTCTAAATAGTCATCTATAAACTGACAACAAAGTTGTTAGTAAATGTCAGTTCCATATAAAACCCATATAGAATTCACAATATATTTATGCTGTAGTTCCCAAGGATACAGGAGTAATAAGGGCCCAATATCACCAGTGGTAATCTAAATGTTTGCTTGGTAATGGCTGAACATCTAAATTGTTAACTTATCTGTTCACATGTGTAGTTCTGATGAAGTCCAAATTTCTAGAATTATCTCAAAAATATCAATATGTTCAGATAAGAGTTAATGTTGAATTTTTGATTATAGAGTATTGTTTACTTGGTTTTCCAATCTATAAATGAGAGTAATCTAGATGCTTTACAAAGTTTAGCAATCAGTATTTTAGCACTGTTTAGTTTAGTTTAGGAGAAAGATTAGTAATAAAGAATATACATTTGCTGGGAATATTGCTATTTAGCACCTTTTTAATTTGATTTAACACTTCCCTCCATCAGGTATACTCTAACAAGTCCACCAAATGTGGAAAATCAAACCTCCGCATCCACTCCAGTAGAGATTAGTGGCTCCAGGAAAGATATGCTTGAAACGTTGTGGCGTTAAATACCACCACATTAGAAGCTTATAGTTGGACACTCTTATATTCACAGGGACTGAGGATTTAGCTTTATAATAAAATTATTTATTCTATTTTTTAACAGAAAGTATATATGGGAACTCTTTATGCTAAGTGTTAATACAGCCAGGAAGACTTTCTGTAGATGAGGAAAATAATAACTGATATGTCAAGGATAGCGTGGGTCTAAAAGGGGGGATTATACATCATCAAACAAGATATTTTCTATGCTGCTGCTAGCATTTTGCAGTGGCATCAAAAACATCCTGAAGTCTACTGAAATAGGAATGTTAAGCCTGCAACCAATATCCTATTACCCTCTAGACCTCTTTCACAACTACTCCTCTACCCCCCCCCATCCCTTGTACTTTTCTCTCAACACTCCTCTTTCTTCTTCCCTCATCTGTTCACTCGCCCTTATCCTCAATTTCTGCTACAGCCCTACTCTCTCTTCAAAAAGTTATCTAAAGGTCTAAATAAGCATGTGGGAGTTTTGTGTGTGATTTGTACTTACAAGTTTGCATTCACCCGTTCATGATCCTTGTATTTAATTCACTAAATGTTATCACAGTTAGAGGTCAGTGTGCCAACACTAGAATTTTTATACAGTTGTGTTATGAGTCACTGGCACATATTGCGACCAAGATGCTAGATTTGATGGTTGTTTTGGGCATCTGGGTACTGGAAAAACAATATCAAAGGTAAATAACACAGTCACAAATACTACAACTTCCCATTGTAATGCAGTTGAAAACTTGGATTTGTTATAAGAAAGAATAGGACAACTCTTCTTTCAGCCTGCTGTTTTAACCTGGACCAGTTCTTATTAAAATCTTTATAAGAAGAATACAAACCATTAGCAATAACTATATTCAATAATAATGTGAGATTAAAGGGGCATGCAAGCCAAACATTTTCTTCTAAGATTCAGATAGATAATGCAATTTAAAACAACATTCTATTTTAATTCCTTTATCAAATTTTATTTGTTCTTTTTTTAATTTTTGTTGAAAAACAGGGACATAAGCTCACTAGCTTGCATGTGTGTGGAGCCCTATATGGCAGCAGTTTTGCCATTTGCAAGAGCACTAGATGGCAGCACCATTTCCTGCAATGTAGTGCTCAGGACACCTACCCAGGTATATCTTCAACAAAGAATACCATGGAAACAAAGCAAATTTGATAATATAAGTAAATTGGAAGCTTTTTTAAATTGTATGCTCTGTCTGCAGCACAACATATTTTTTGGGGGGTTGATATTCTATTCAGTAAATCAGTTAAATAACAGTTATAGTTTTTAGTAGATAGATATTGTATGTAGAAAGTTAACATTCATAGTGCAACTACAATGAAATAGGGTGAACTATGAGTGATTTAGAAATGCTTTCTTCTGATAGCTTTCATGGAGATTGTTTGATAAATTGCAATAAGCCTTGCTCAACAGATTGAGTAACAGGATGAGCACATTTGAGCCTTACTAAAAGGAAGTTGCTGGTTTTAACTGATATTTAACAGAGATAAATAAATGAGACTGAAGAAAGTGCAATTATGTTAATTATTTCAGAAATTGTCACAATGTAATATGTCTACATTATAAGTCTTTGACCCAGTAGTCACTAATAAATGGAAAACAAAGCGTTTATATGCATAATATACGTACTATATATCACCAATCAAGAGCTGCATTACAAAACATCTGCTTACAAAATACATTTTAAAAAATGTAAAATTTGCGTTATTTTACAGTCCAGGGACATACCCCTTAACGCCCGATCAGATACAATCAGGTTGCTAGCGGCTGATTAGCGGCATTGCACAAGCATTTCACAAGAAATGCTTGGGCATTGATAAATGCCAACACTGTATGCTGTCGGCATTTATCGATGTGTGGCGGACATGATCCACTACAGCAGATCATGTCCGCCCGCATAATTATAAATCGGCCCCTAAGTCCTTTTTTTACTTTACTTGAGACAGCTATATAAATGAGCACCTGTATTGTTAAAAATCACTGTGTATAATGGTATAGGGTTAGCTGCAAAAACATGTAAATAAATAGAAAAATAAAAAAAAAATTAATACACACAATTAAACATTTAGGGGCTCATTACAATCTATTGGCGACATGCTCGCAAAATGGATTTTTGCTTTCCTCTTAAATTGGCAGTGGAGTTTCTCGGGTGACCACAAATGAATTTGCTTGTTAATGAGACACTAAACCCAAATTTTTTGTTTTGGGATTCAGATAGATCATGCAATTTTAAGCAACTTTCTAATTTACTCCTATTATCAAATTTAATTTATTCTCTTGCTATCTTTATTTAAAAAAGAAGGCATCTAAGAGCTATTTTTTGGTTCAGAACCTTGGACCGCACTTGTTTGTTGGTCGGTTAAATTAATCCACCAATCAGCAAGAACAACCAAGGTTGTTCACCAAAAATGGGCACCAAGAGAATGAAGAAAATTTGATAATAGGAGTAAATAAGAAGTGTGCTTAAAATTGCATGCTCTATCTGAATCACAAAAGAAAAATTTTGGGTTCAGTGTCCCTTTAAAAGCCCACAGCCACAAACACCTTTTCTACAGAAAAGCTCCTGAAAAGTACCTATTCTCAAAACAGAAACTGGGTCAATCAAACTGACAGATACAAGCTCATTCACATCTCTTAAGATTAAAGTAAAGGTCTATTCAATTAACAACTTTGTTCACTGTGGAAGGGGAATACATGTGTGAGATTAACCTTTTGCAATTTGAATCCATTCTCCTCACTGATTAACCATATGGATGCCATTTTATCTTGGCATGATGGGCATACAGAAAGAGAAGTGCTCTACCAGGAACAAACAACAGCTTAGTAGCTTGTTCTATGGCGAGTTACCACATAGGAGCAGCCACTTTTATTTCAATTGTGCATTTCACAGAGGAGAACTTTCCTGAAGTATATTAGTCTGATCCCGTAATCTCTTAAAGTCAGTGTTTGATTCTAAGGGGTCGATTTTTGCATCTTGAATTTTATACGGCCAGCAGTGAGCAAAGGAAGTGGGTCCACTGTGGAGGTTAAGCTCTATTACTGCATTTAAATTGTTCCCTACCAAGGGGGTTTTGTGAAAACTGCAGAACACCAGCAAGAGGTGTTCAGGAGGGACAGAGGATACCCTAACATCTATTAGAGGAAGGTGACTAAAGCTGCGGCAGCATTCCAGTGCACACGTTTATGGCATCCAAGTCTTCAAGGCTTCTGTAGATACAGTATCCCAGAGTGGTGAGTCAATTTGTTTTTGGATTTCAATATTGACCTGCAGATGCGTGTGTGTGCAACCCCAGGGAGCTAAATTATAACATTTGTTGCAATGCAGTGTGTGGACTAATATTGTGACAATCTACATATCATAAACAGTGTACACACCCGTCATATTTCTCTTTCCCCTGTTTTATTCGTTATTAATGCTGCTTCTGACTCACTCTGCTTCAGGTCCGCCGGAAGCGGAAGTTAAGAAGATCTGAGGCGGTGGACAGCAATCAGCCCGATCGGATACGATCAGGTTAATTGACACCCACTGCTAGCAGCCGATTAGCCACCATTGTGCAGGGGGCAGCATTGCACAAGCATTTCACTAGAAATGCTTGTGCAATGATAAATGCCAACAGCTTATGCTGTCGGCATTTATTGTTGTGCAGCGGACATGATCCGCTACAGCAGATCATGTCCGCCCGCACACTAGTAAATCGGCCCCTAAGTCACACTTGCACTACTGTGATTGTCACTAAGTGGACAGGCATCATCATAACCAGGTTATAAAACTAGATAGCACAATCCTGACCTATTACAATTTGTTTCCATTTGCACCACTGCTAGACTATGTGAATGTCAAATGTATGTTGTCATGATGGCCATACTGGGCAAAATTTTTCAATCTCTATATTGTTACTTTTAAGCTTTCACAAATATTGTTTTTTCAATATATATTGTTAATGTTTGTTAAAGCACCTTTTCAATTTTGATGTGATCTGAAAACAAGATGGCGACTAATGGATTTCTTTTGAAAGGACTTATATCTTCTTACACTGGATGACAAGCCACTCCATTGCAGCATTGTATCTTCCTTCAAATGATATTGCACTTTTGTGAGCAGGTTTTATAGGGGACGCAACTTCATGCAAATATGGTCATGAAAGTGTGTTTCAAAGTGCATGTGCCTACATTGTTTAACCCACATTCACAAAGGCCCATTCCTGCTTAGGATTTCAATAATGTAAGCACAAGCACTGAGTCTGAGTTTGATTAATAAATTTACCCCTACACCATGTTTTATATATTCTGATTATGCATCTTTAAAGGGACAGTCTAGGCCAAAATAAACTTTCATGATTCAAATAGAGCATGTAATTTTAAACAATTTTCCAATTTATTATTATCATCACAAATTTTGCTTTGTTCTCTTGGTATTCTTAGTTGAAAGCTTAACCTAAGAGGTTCATATGCTAATTTCTTAGACCTTGAAGCCCACCTCTTTCAAATTGCATTTGAACAGTTTTTCACCACTAGAGGGTGTTAGTTCACGTATTTCATATAGATAACACTATGCTCGTGCACGAGAAGTTATCTGGGATCAGGCACTGATTGGCTAGACTTCAAGTCTGTCAAAAGAACTGAAAAAAGGGGCAGTTTGCAGAGGCTTAGGTACAAGATAATCACAGAGGTTAAAAGTATATTATTATAACTGTGTTAGTTATGCAAAACTGGGAAAAGGGTAATAAAGGGATTATCTATCTTTTAAAACAATAACAATTCTGGTGTAGACTGTCCCTTTAAGTCCTTCAAGGTTGTGATACGTCTCTTTTATAATTGTATAATTGTAAGATGGCTAACTGCTAAAATGTGGCCATAGATTACCATGCCGAATAGCTTTAAAGGGGCTATCATTAGCATACATATAGCTCTTATATCCTAAAGATGCCTGCAGGCACAGTCATCATGTGCTCTATATTTGTAAAGCTCAATTAACAGATCTCAGCATTTGTGTCACATGTTGCTATAAGTTGAAAGTGATGTCTGCATTACTCTTTTTAAACTTTAATGTAAACACTTATTTAGAAAATGCAAAGAAGCACATGCACTTACATTATGAAATTCTGCTCATGTGGTTAGTATATTTTGTTTATGTGTCCTGTACACATTTTCTTCACTGTTGTAGTTATTGCTTATAAATCTAGAGTGATGTTTACAATGATATATGGGGAACAGGCACCAAATCAGTGTCAATCAAAATACAGTGTTGGGAAAATATTATGGTTAAAGGAACATAAAACTCAAAAGAGCATACAATTAAAAAAAAAAAGCTTCTCGTTTACTTCTATGATGAAATTTGCATTGTTCTCGTGCTATTTTCTGATGAAGAGATACTTATGTAGGTAGTGTGCATGTTGTGTAGATCACTACCGGTCAGGAAAAAATGCTGCCATCTAGTGCTTTTGCAAATGAATAACAATCTTGCAAAATATCTGCCATATTGTGCTGCATAAAGGTGCACACTCCTGAGCTTACCTCCCTGCTTTTCAACAAAGGATACCAAGAGAATAAAGAAAATGTATAGCAGTAAAATGGAAAGATGCTTAAAATTGTATGTTCTGAATCATGAAATAAAATAGAAATGGCCCTTTAAGTTTAGGTAAGAATGAAAGTTATTTTTAGGGCTATGATTGAGTTAATTTGTTTGTTTTTTTAAATAGTACTTTTTCAGCACCATCAGTTGAATATTTCTAATCTTTTCATTATTTACAACACTTCAATAACAATAAACACACAACAATAATAATGCCGGACAGATAGGTCAGCATGCTAAGGCACTGTGGCTGAGTTCTGTAGCAACCCAAGGGTTGCAGGTTTGATCCCCAGCAAGGTCCACTCAGCCTTTCATCCTCCCAAAGTTGATAAAATGAGCAGCACCTTAAGACCCTGGGCCCGATCTGATATGCAGCGTTGCATGCAAAAGCCGGCAACGCCGAAATTTGCGCTGGTTTGGTATCACATATACGGCATAACCTAGAAGTTACGCCCGTATATTTCTGCCATCGCCATAGGCAGGTATACCAAACCAGCGCAGTTTGGTATCCAATATACAGCGTAAGGACTTACGTGGCGAAAATGGAGAAATCTTACTCCATTTTCACCTTGCCACAAAATGCAGCCGTAGTAAGCCTTACGCTGTCTATTGGAGCCCCGTAACTCCCTAAACTACCTGCCAAATAAAACCTAACACCTAACGCATGCGCAATGTCTATCTACCTGTCAACCGCGATCCCCCGCCGCAATGCAATGCAATAAAGTATTTAATCCCTAAACCGCCGCTCCCGGACCCCGCAGCCACCAACATTAAATGTCTAACCCCCTAATGTGATCCCCCTACACCGTCACAAGCTACATTACCTACCCCCTAAAGTGAGCCCCTACCCCGCCGCCATCTACCTTACCTCCCCCCTAAACTGAGCACCTACCCCGCCACCAGCTATCTTACCTACCCCCTAATGTGAGTCCCTTACACCGCCGCCATCTACCTTACCTACCCCCAAAGTGAGCACCTACCCCGCCGCCATCTACCTTACCTACCCCCTAAACTGAGCCCCTACCCTGCCGCCATCTACCTTACCTACCCCCTAAACTGAGCCCCTACCCCGCCGCCATCTATTTTACCTACCCCCTAAAGTGAGCACCTACCCCGCCGCCAGCTACCTTACCTACCCACTAAAGTGAGCCCCTTACACCGCCGCCAGCTACATTACCTACCCCCTAAAGTGAGCCCCTACCCCGCCGCTATCTATCTTAACTATCCCCTAAAGTGAGCCCCTTAAACCGCTGCCATCTATTTTAAAAATATTAACCCCTAATTTAATCTCCCTACACCGCCGCCAGCTATATTAACTATATTAACCCTAATTATATTAGGGTTAATATAGTTATTATATTATATATATTAACTATATCAACCCTAATTATATTAGGGTTAATATAGTTAATATCGTTATTATAATATATATATATATATATATTAATTATAATAACCCTATCTAACTCTAACATCCCTAACTAAATTCTTATTAAAATAGATCTAATTAATATTAATATTATTAATTAAAATATTCCTATTTAAATCTAAATACTTACCTATAAAATAAACCCTAAGATAGCTACAATGTAATTAATAATTACATTGCAGCTATTTTAGGGTTTATATTTATTTTACAGGTAACTTGGTATTTATTTTAACTAGGTACAATAGCTATTACATAGTTAATAACTATTTAATAGCTGCCTAGTTAAAATAATTACCAATTTACCTGTAAAATAAATCCTAACCTAAGTTACAAATACACCTACACTATCAATAAATTAAATAAACTACAAATATCTAAACTAAAATACAAAAAAATAATCTAAACTAAATTACAAAAACAAAAAAACACTAAATTACAAAAAATTACAACAATTACAAGATTTGTAAGCTAATTACACCTATTCTAAGCCCAATAATACAATAATAAAGCCCCCCAAAATAAAAAAAATTCCCTGCCCTATTCTAAATTAAAAAAGTTCAAAGCTCTTTTACCTTACCAGACCTTAAAAGGGCCTTTTGCGGGGCATGCCCCAAAGAAAACAGCTCTTTTGCCTGTAAAGAAAAAACACAATACCACCCCCCAACATTAAAACCCACCCAAACCCCCCTTAAAAAAAACTAACACTACCCCCCAGAAGATCTCCCTACCTTGTCTTCACCCAGCCGGGCCGAACTCTTCATCCGATCCGGGCGAAGTCCAATCAAGCGGCAGTGAAGTCTTCTTCCAGCCGGCGATGTCTTCAATCAAGTGGCAGTGAAGTCTTCTTCCATCCGGCGATGTCTTCTTCCATCCGGCGATGTCTTCAAGCAAAGCGGCATCTTCAATCTTCTTTCCTCGCTCCTCCCCCGCGAAGCATCCATCCGGCACGAAGACTAAACAGGGAATGAGGTACCTTTAAATGACGTCATACAAGATGGCGTCCGTCGAATTCTTATTGGCTGATAGGATTCTATCAGCCAATCAGAATTAAGGTAGAAAAATCTGATTGGCTGATTGAATCAGCCAATCAGATTTAAGTTCAATCTGATTGGCTGATTGGTTAAGCTTAAAAATCTTGTAATATTTTTTTTATTTTTTGTAATTTAGTGTTTGTTTGTTTTTGTAATTTAGTTTAGATTATTTTATTGTATTTTAGTTTAGATATTTGTAGTTTATTTAATTTATTGATAGTGTAGATGTATTTGTAACTTAGGTTAGGATTTATTTTACAGGTAAATTATTTTAACTAGGTAGCTATTAAATAGTTATTAACTATTTAATAGCTATTGTACCTAGTAAAATAAATACCAAGTTACCTGTAAAATAAATATAAACCCTAAAATAGCTGCAATGTAATTATTAATTACATTGTAGCTATCTTAGGGTTTATTTTATAGGAAAGTATTTAGATTTAAATAGGAATATTTTATTTAATAATATTAATATTAATTAGATCTATTTTAATAAGAATTTAGTTAGGGATGTTAGAGTTAGATAGGGTTATTATACTTAATATATATATAATAACGATATTAACTATATTAACCCTAATATAATTAGGGTTGATATAGTTAATATATATAATATAATAACTATATTAACTATATTAACCCTAATATAATTAGGGTTAATATAGTTAATATAGCTGTAAGCGGTGTAGGGGGATTAAATTAGGGGTTAATATTTTTAAAATAGATGGCGGCGGTTTAAGGGGCTCACTTTAGGGGGTAAGGAAGATGGCGGCGGGGTAGGGGCTCACTTTAGGGGGTAGGTAATGTAGCTGGCGGCGGTGTAAGGGGCTCACTTTAGTGGGTAGGTAAGGTAGCTGGTGGCGGGGTAGGTGCTCACTTTAGGGGGTAGGTAAGATAGATGGCGGCGGGGTAGGGGCTCAGTTTAGGGGGTAGGTAAGGTAGATGGCGGCGGAGTAGGGGCTCAGTTTAGTGGCTAGGTAAGATAGATGGCGGCGGGGTAGGGGCTCAGTTTAGGGGGTAGGTAAGGTAGATGGCGGCGGGGTAGGGGCTCAGTTTAGGGGGTAGGTAAGATAGATGGCGGCAGGGTAGGGGCTCAGTTTAGGGGGTAGGTAAGGTAGCTTGCGACGGTGTAGGGGGATCACATTAGGGGGTTATAGATTTAATAAAGCTGGCGGCGGGGACCGGGAGCGGCGGTTTAGGGGTTAATACATTTTTATTGTTAGGATAGTGAGGGGGGATAGCGGATAGAGGGTTAGACGTGTCGGGCTATGTTTGGGGCGTGTTAGACAGTACGGGGGATTTAATAACTTTAGTTAGGTTTTGTAGGCGCCGGCAGTTTCTAAAGTGCCATAAGTCACTGGCGACTCCAGAAATTTGTGCTTACGCAGATTTCTGGACATCGCTGGTTTGTCAGACTTACGGCACTTTAGCCTCTGACGGCACCGTATATAGCATAGCTCGAGTTGCGAGCTGAAACTGCGGGCGGCGGGGGTTACCTCGCTTGCGCCGTAAACTACAATCTTTATCGGATCGCGCCCCCTTACAGGTGATTAGCCGCGCTTTACAAGTATCCAATACATACAGTAATAAATAATCACAATAGGGATTTTTTAGCAGTTTGCTTATGTCAAAAGACTTGTGTGAATATGATGCATTTTGCCTTACATGTCTTTTAATACAAACTTGCAACAATGTCCTTAATATAAGTAAAAATTCTACTAGTTTTTAAGCTAAAAAAAGAAAACCAGCCAAAAACTCATAGTTTATTTAAAATAAAAAACATCTGGCCGTTAGTACATAACGATGCATTTATGTAAAAAAAAAAAAAAGCAAGAAAGATCAGTATATTTTGGATCATCATATTCTGACAATGGATGAGTTAATCATGATGTTAAAAAGTTATTCTTTATTAATGGGTTAAGGAAATACAAGGAACTCTCCAGAAATAGTATATAACGTTTTAAAGAAATTTCTTAGAGTGTTAAGAAAAAATAAGTGAGAGACAACCCCAATGAACAAGCAGACAGTAGAACACGGTACATTGGGTATATTAGTGCTATTTTAAATATATGCATCTTACATTAATCACTACATTAAAAAATAGCATTATAAAAAATATATGTTTTTAAAGCACAACTGTAGTTTTATTTGCAAAATTTGCATTATTTTCCAGTCCAGGGACACACCCCTTGCAAAGCCATTATAGGGATATTCCGGTCTAAATAGAACTGCACATTGATGAATTACATCTTTGAATAGGAACATATTTGCAATATACATGTATTGGCAAAAATGCTTCTAGTAAATGTGAAGCATAGCTAAATATTCTAAGTGCACCAGCATTTTAAATACTGTAGCTGCTCAGTGCGACAGTGGTGCTTGTATATTGCCAGAAATTAACTGATTCATTACCAGATGGTACAAGCACCTTCATTCCTCTGACCAAATGCTTTGTTTAAAATGCTGGTGCATGGTGCATACTTAAATACACTTTTGAAAAAGCTATAGCTTTTATATGAAGCATTTTTGCTAATACAAGTATATTACAAAAAAAGTCCCTTTAAGTGTTGTTTATCTTATTTGTTGCATTTAGGAACAGATATAAATGAGATATTGTTGGTTAGATTACGAGTGGAGCTCAATATTGCGCTTACGCAAGCTCGATATTTGCACTCCACTAAGGAATAGAAGCACGCGTAAATGTGTGCTGGTATTACAAGTGGGGCGCAATGCAAATGCCACCTCGTGTTCGCATTGCCTGGAAGCCTTGCGGACACAAGAGTGCACTTCCATAGGCTTTAATGGAAGCCTCGTTCTGATGCCAATAAGCAGGGCATACAACCTAGCACAGCGCAGGGGGCAATTCGTGCAGCGATGGGCAGCAATAAATAAATGTATATAAAAATATACATATATTTATGTTTTTATTTGTGTCTATACACATATTAACATATATATAAATAGATATATAAATGTATATAAGCATATACTTATATATTTATATTGAAAACCCCCATTGACCTCAATGTAAAGGCCCTTTTTGCGCTGTTTTTTTTTTTTCTAACACCCCACATCCCCTTATAACTGCTTTGCGCAGTTTTTTTTTTTTTTTTTTTAAAATAAAGATGCTCATATGTTTATTTGATGTTACTGTACTGTCCTCTTTATTTTGGGGGCAATTGGGCAACTCTTTTTCATTAGCCAAAGATCAGATGAATTCTAGCACAAAGTCAAACCGGGAGCTCGCAGGAGCATTAACCAGCCACTTGTAATGTTATTTAATGTGCGCCCATACATGGACAAATGTGCACCTTTACGGGTGCACGTTAAGATAGCGCTTCACTCATAATCCTATATAAAGTAATTTAGCTTTGAAACATGAATAATTTACAATCATATAGTAACCCTATGTTTTTAAAATATAAAGCTATGCATTTTAGGATTTTATTTAACATGCATGCAGTTACAGTATCTGCCTCACCCTCAAAAACCTGCAAAATATACAAACAGAAATAGTCAAAACCTCAAACAGGAAGCAAAAACAAGTCTTGAAATCTCGCCCTTTCCATTTTCTACTGTAATTACACCAATGGCTTCAGAAATAAGTAATACAATTATGCGGGCTTCTAACTACACACTACTTTGGTTACAGTATATAGAAACAAGACAAATACTTATTAGCTGTTCTTTGCTATATCCTCTTTTTAAACACACACACACACATACATACATAGAAAGAGATGTGTATGTGTGTGTGTATATGTATAAATATATATATATATCTATATATATATATATATATCTATATATATATATATATATATATATATATATATACAAATATATATATACAAATATATACAGCATATATATGTGGGCATGTATGCGTGTAAAAATATCTATAATCTTTCAGTCTTAAGATCACTCATATGTAAAAAAAATAATGAATATTTTTTATGTAATATGTTAAAAAAAACACAAGATGGTGTTGAACTCCAAAGTGACTTTTATATATGTAATATATTAATAATACTAATTAGACACTGTCACAATCATAGAATAAAAAGAGGTTTCTATAAATACATATTAAAATTACTATTCTGTGGGATTTGATTGACAAGTCCTACAGAGATCATTCAGATCAGGCATTTTATCATGAGAATACTATAATTATACAGACTTTTTAAAATATAGCTTTCTTTTGTCAACAGCCTTCCATCTAAATAGTTATAAACTATTAATAAGCCAATAGCAAACTAAATAGTTTATTATTAACATATTATGTTACTTTAATATTAAATCTGTCTTGACCTTTGGAGTGAAGCAAACGTTAGCAGAGGGTGGTATATATTTATCTTCCCAAGGGTATAGCTCTATTACACTTCCAATGGGAAGGATAAAAAATGTCATTAGCCTATATCACATTTGAGGCACAAAATAGGGACATTGCTAAAATGATTCAAAATCTATGGGCTTCATTTATAAAGCTGCATATACTGCTTGTGATCCCTTATGGTTCAGGATTTCTTATGGAAGCAAAGAACCACAAGTTAAAGTTATAGCAATTTCTCCCGTTTTTAAAATCAGATCCAGAATGTTAGCGATATTTTAGATGGAGTTTCATTCATCAATTGTAATGAAGATGCGCTAAAACTTGCTTTTTAATATAGATATGAAATTCATATACCCTGTATGCTCCGCTGGCCACTTTAAAAGTCATTTTTTACTGTGAGCTAGCGGTTTGAATTGTTGTCCAATCAGTACTCTCCCCTTATGGCTCTTTTGTTGTAGCTAGAGCTCTGAATGGAGAACAATTCAAACCCTTAGCTCACAGAAAAATTGACGTTTGAATTGGGTACGGGGTATTTAAATTTAATTTCTAGGGGGCGGAGCCAACTGAGAAACAGAGCAAACGCAGGTATCGAGAGCTCCTGCTCTAACCACATAATAAAGTGAATTAAAAGACTACAAATGTAATATTAGATAAGGAAATTGGACGTCAGCCTCATAGCTCACATTGGGGCACCATCAAGACGCACATATATGCCAAGTTTGAGAGAGTGGAGTTACTTTAGCCTGCTGAGACCCGGACAACATACGGATTGTGCCTCATCTCCCTACATGTTGTTGAGAGTAAGAATACACTACTGAGCAACATAAATGGACTGGATAGCCATTATCTGACCCTCTCATGAGCTCGGGGAGCGGCTGTGGAAGAGGCATGAAGCCGCCATTATAGCACTGATGTCACAAACATTGAGACCCCTCCGGGAGTGAACGGCCAGCTATTCTTACCACCGCTATTAGTTAGAACCCATCTCCACCCAGATCCTGGACTCCCTCCTAACATTTGCCTATTGGGGGTAATTTCGATTCTCTGGCCAGTAGAAAGGATGGACTGACTAATCAAAAGTGCACTCACTGCCCTGGAGCGGCGCATGGATGCCCAGTTTAACTCACTCATGTGGCACCTCTCTCTCGACCGGGAGGGCTTGTCAGATTCTTCGGAGGGGGCTCTGGACACAGTTGCTTGCTTCCCAGCAGAAGGGAGCATAACCAGCAACACCTCTGTCTCCATAAATGGATAGCAGATGAGACCAGTAGCACTTTATCTGCACCACTTGAGCAGCCTACCGTGATGGATCCCCAGATTAAATTACCTCTGACTCCGGAGAGCAACCCGGACGTTTCTATTTCACACGCAGATGTTCTCTCTGCTCTTACCCCGAGGCGGCCGGTCGGGGAGGAACTGGAGAGAAACAGACCTGACTCCAACATCACTGGGGATTTTCACATGCTCCTTTTATGTGAAGTGGATGATGAGGGGATTCTTAGGAGCGGCATAGGGAAGCCAGAATATACTCTCTTTAGACCCTCTCCCATATTAGACTTGCTTGGCACGTCTTGCAGCACTCCTACTCCTTTCCTACTAGTGTCTTCACTCCTGGAGCTGAAAGCCTTATCTCTTCGGACAGCTGCTCCTCTGAGAATGCTAGTCACTGGAGTAGGCTAGACACCTCAAACATTATATATCCCATTATTTTCAATTCAAACCTTACGTTTTAGGCATGTTAGTCTCTCATTTAGCAGTAACCAGTTCTTCATGTTACTATGGCAACCTTTGTGTTAGTTTTTAGTATGCCACCTACTGTTAAGTTGTTATGGATAACTTTAGATGTATACTCTTGATGCTATGTTTCCTAAGTTATTATATTAATTAATTATGTCATGTATATGGTTCACAACGTCTTGGTCACTCCAGTGACTCCCTATTCTTTCTCCTCCCTGTACGCACTCTGCTCAGTCTCTCCTAGATGCCATGAGATAGGCTCATAAATACAAGACACTACACCTAGGCAGTTAAATTGTAATACACATGGTCCTAGCCAGAGTATAAATACTCATTCTTTTTAACAAAAATTACCTCCCTCTCTTAAAACATATATATGATTATGCACTCAGAGCTCAGTTTCTTACGCTGGCCTTGATGAGCTCAGTCCTACATCTAGCCTAATCAATCTATTTCCAGTATACAGATATGCGCCACATTACTTAAACAGATAGCCCTAGTCATGAGTGCATATTTAATTGTGCCTATTGAGACATAGTTAACTAGACAGAATGTTTATCCATGAAATTGGTTCCTACTGTGCTCCTAATGCTACCTTATGTCCTTCTCATTACAGCACTGATCTAAGCTTCCTTACTTGGTTCCAAAATGCTTAGCAATGACACCCTGTTCATACCATATGCAAGCTTTTAAAGCCACCTAACATTTCCCTATATAAGGGTTTATAATGATAACTTGCTTGTTCTTCAAGTCTGTAACTGTTTACTTTTTGTGCTTGAGTTCTGAATTTGCTCATCTCCTTTTGTATATTAGCCTATTCATGAGCATGACTTTGTATCTAGAGGCTCCTAGCTATGCATACGCTCATCCTGTGGTTTATTTTAGTAGATGTTTGCAGTCCACATAATGTAGTAGTGAACGATGGAACTTACTAACCAGGCCAGTATTTATCTCACTTACATCTGGTTCTATAAATCCCCCAACACATCTAATATTTAGCTGACTGCCTTCTTAGTGGTCAAATTGCCTCCTGATTGCCTATAATTGGATATTTGGTATAAGACCGATCATTAGCTTATAGGAGTCCCATACATTGCTTTTTGTACTGAGGCCTACTTATATAACCTTATAGTTGCTCTATGCTTAATGCTTTGATGCTGTATTTATGTAGAGATTATTGCAGGCTACTAGTTAAAAGGACAGGTTAGTCACTAATGCTCATTGACATCTTCAGGCTGAAAACGGTATAGTCTCCCCATTACTTGCTGAATAGCTCTAACTATGCTAATTTTATTTTTAGGAAAAGGGATGATCTCGCACATAGCTACTACACCATATCTTTACATATTTGTCTCCCCTATGCATAACTTTACCGGTAAATTTGTAACTGGATGATAAGCCTTCTAACAGTTCCGTTCACATTACTAAATTGACATTCTAGATAGCTCCGTCCCTCCCATTCCATTCCATTCCCTTCTATCCCCCTCCTTTTCTAACACAAGCGGCTCTTGCCCACTGAACTCTTTTTTTTTTTCTCTTTTCTCTGGTCTGTAAGCGCCCAAACAAATACTGCCCCACACCTGCCTTAACCCTATTAGAATAGATAAACTGATAAATCCTCTATATGGTAAGGTGTGGGCCCCATCTATTAGATATAAAATATAAAACTGAGGTCCCATCATTTCATGCGTAAACACATATTCTATTATTGACATCCCTGTGCTATCCGGTTAACTCTAACAATCTCATATGCCTCTTGTTTGTTGTTATTACCTATTTTTCCATAGGGGGGTTATGAATACGAGACATGGATGTATTTTCCATGACTATTGTACACGTTTCTCTCCAAAGGCATACAGTATTTAACCCACAATTCGCTATTTATCTGCTTTATCACTACGTTTATATTACAGAGATGTATCTTTCAGAAGTAAGATCTCATTGTTATTGGATGAATATGTTAGGTAACTTTTATCATAACCTCAATAAAAAAAATTAATATAAAAAAAAAATTAATTTCTATATTAAAAATTAAGTTATAGCACATCTTCATCACAACTGACAAACTAACATTCCAGATCTGTTTTTGTAAAGGGGAGAGTTTACCATCACTTTAAAAAGCAGCATCACATATGCACATTACTTCCTAATCTATCCCTCACCTCAGAAGCTGACTGAAAATTGAAGGTAGAATTATTATTATTTTTTGTTGCCAATGTTTTGTTGTTTCCACCTAGTGTTCTATTAAAGAGACAGTCTAGTCAAAATTAAACTTAACAGTGGCTAATCTCTCTGAATAATCAAAGAAAAAGGGGTATTCTCTGCAGCACTGTGAGACCTCTCTCATTTCTGTATCTGAAGGACAGACAAGCCCAGCGCAATATAGCACGGCATGATATGAAAGTTTTGTTAAACTTAAACGTTGTGTATTGTATTTTTTATATTACTTTACACTACAGATTAGGTCCTTTCAGTATTATTATTTTCAAGCTTTGTACTTTTTATTTTATATTTTAATACATTTAGAATTAGATTTAGATTCAGCTGTGAACAGAAATATATGTTCTGTTTTTTTTATCTTTACTATAGATGGAATATGTTCCCGATAACTGTAGAGTTTCACATTTGGTTGTCTTTAGCACTAATAGCCTATTAAACAATTTTATGTCAAAGTTTTACAGACAATGTTTGTTTGTTTTTGTTGCATTAAAGAGTGATAAGCATTTAGACAAAAACACATCTAGAAAATAAACTATGGCTTTAGAATCTTTTTAGATATAAAACATAACAATGAACAATCATTAACAAGTCAGATTTTATTAGGCAATATTATTCTGACAATATTATAAAAGCCAATGAAGTTGTCACCAACTGAAATCATTTGCATTTGTTTCATTGCAATGAAGCATACAACTTTTTAATTAGACTGTCAACAATAATATGTCTGTAGACCAATGAAGTATTAATTTGCAATATATTACAAATGCAATCCTTTGTACATCTTCTTTTTTAGATGGCTTGAATTTGGGTAACCATGGATTTAATCTTTTTCTTGTTATTATCAGTAGTATTTACAAAATAGAATTACAAATGAGTTCAGCATTTTCCTATGACAAATAAAAATATAGCAGAGCCATGGTAATATAGTATAGCAGAAGAATAGAGAAGTGACCATTTTAGATTTGATTCTGTAAATCCTGCATGTCTACAGCACAATCAAAAACTCCCTCATAATTTAGCATGCATGACCCCTACAAAATTCAATCGATTTGACAAGTCTCTCATACATCTAATTAGTTTTTATATTTCAGCTAATACTGTATATACTATATGGTGACCACTTTGCTTTTTCCACATTGTCAACGAACATTTGAAGACCATCTATCCTAGCTGGTGTTTGGAGGAGATGCCTTAGTGTTTAAAGATTCTCAAAAATATCTCACTTCATTTTTTTGTTTTGTTTTTGTTTATTTCACAATATAGTTGTGGTTTCAGTTATTTGGGCCCTATGTATTGCATTTTTGTAGTTAATTGAATGAAAATGTTCAAATCTATCATCAGTCTACCTCATATTTTTACACCTCTCTGTGATAAATGAACTTCATTCGAGAATGCATCAAAATTTTAAGAATTTTAACCTAATTATGCTTAAAGGGACAGTCTACACCAGAATTTTTATTGTTTAAAAAATAGATAATCCCTTTATTACCAATTTCCCAGTTTTGCATAACCAACACATTTATATTAATGTATGTTTTACCTCTGTGATTACCGTGTATCTAAGCGTCTGCAGACTGACCCCTTATCTCAGTGCTTTTGACAGACAAGCAGTTTAGCCAATCAGTGGAGACTCCTAAATAACTCCACGGGAGTGAGCACAATGTTATCTATATGACACACATGAACTAGTACTGTCTAACTGTGATTTTTTTTCAAAATGCTCTGAGCTAAGAGGCAGTTTTCAACGGTGTAGAAATCAGTTTGAGCTTACCTAGGTTTAGCTTTTCAAAAATACTACCAAGGGAACACAGCAAATTTAATGATAAAAGTCAATTGGAAAGTTGTTTAAAATGTCATGCCCTATCTGAATCATGAAAGTTTAATTCTGAGTAGACTGTCCCTTTAATTCTGTAACTAGCAATTAAGATCAATATGTAATTTGCCAGAACTGAGCCCTCCCCATATCTGATCATTTTTTTTACTATAGTGACCATGTTCCTGCTAATTTTTGGATGGGGGTAGATGTCCATTGAGCTATTAGAGCTAGACAATAATTGGGAAAAAATATTATTAGCAACTCAGACCTGTTGATAAATTTTAAAGCAAAATATTCCCTACTCTGTTAAATTGATGATAAACTAAGCCTACCCTGAAGAGACCTCATTTTAAAAAATTGTATATTGGTACCTTTACTTTATAGTAGCAGCCTGAAAGGGTAAAAATATTCTGTAGTTTATTGTACTCACCCCCACCACTGCCGGCCCATTTTAAATAACCCTTTCATTCAAGTAGTGGCATATTCACCACTTATCCAATGTTTGCTATATGGCAAGAATCATACATGGCTTGATTCTTGCAGTATGGCTCACACAGACTTTGGATGAGGGTTGATGTTGAATATGTCCCCGCTTTAAAAAGAGCATTCTTCAAAGTGCACCGGTAGTGGTGTGGGCGAGTACAATAAACTACGTAACATTTTTAACCATCTCAGGCAAGATGTTACTATAAAATAAAGGTACCGATATTCTTTTTTTTTTCCAAACAAGGATTTCATATTTCTCTTGAGGGTAGGCTTATTTTACCACAACTTTAAATATTTTCTTATGGCTTAGAACTGAAAAATAATTGTTTAATGGTATCAGAAGCTACCCTTTACATTTTGAAAATGGAAATTAATCAATGTATTGTGATGGAATATAATGATAAAAAGGCTTAATGGAGCATGTTAACTTGTATGACAATATGATTGCACAAACGAGGATCTACCTGTCTGTCCTTATTGTTCCTTCGCAAGATTATAAATGCATGTTCTTAACAGTCACTGAATTTGGTATAGTTATGTCAATTATTGTATATTCACTAAACTATGTATTTCTACATTTATAGAAAGGAATCTTGACCTATGCCAGTATCATTTTAGAATGTGGATTTTAGAATATTATTGTCTGTAGGAAAACTTAAATTTTTATATGATTTATAAAACAAATTGTAATGATCAAAACACTTGCTACTTGAGTATAACTTAAAGTCTCAATACTGCAGATCAGTATTGACCTGAGACATAGAAAAAGCCAATTTTTTTTCTTTTTTCTCTGCCTGTGGTGTTAAGCACTGATGAATCCTCAAAAAAGCTAAACTGTGCAGAGTAAATGACATTACACTTCTTTTGACATTTAAATTTATTTTAAAAGCATGCAAATTAGAGTAAACAGGATTTTAAAACTGAAATATCAGCCTACAATTCTGCTAAAATTGGGGTGAAAATGGCTATGGAGACCGCTGTGCCACCATTCATAAAGTGTTTGCAAATCAGAACAGTCTGCTTTTGTTTGTAACCAATGTGACATCATTTTAAAAAATTGAATGGCTGCATTTTGAGATAAAGTAGATTTATAGATAGGCTAAACTCAAAATTAAACATCCTATAAAGGGCTAGATTACAAGTGGCATGCTATTAAGTCAGGATTTAGTGCGTGTATTACAACTTGAAAGTAAACATTTTGTGTGCAAGTGAAACCTCATGCTCGCTAATTTCAGGACCTCAGATATTTAGATAACACTAACTTTTTCTCCCCATAGTCTTCAATGGAGAGCGTAGAACAAAAAAAACTGACACTTATCGCTCGAATGCTAACAAGTCAGGAGTTATTAATACTTCACATTCCAATGTTCTTTACATACAGGAACATGTTATATATATATATATATATATATATATATATATATATATATATATATATATATATATATATATATATATATATACATGTATATCTATTCCTTGTGTATTTATTAAATATAAAATATTGAAAAATATTAGTAAATCATGTAAAGAATTATTTTAAATTTACATAAAAACTCTAAATAATCCATAGAATATATACTGTGTCTGTGTATATATATATATATATATATATATATATATATATATATTTTTATTGATACTTTTTAAAATCATAAACACCACTTGTAAAAACCAAAACGGGCATCAGATCAGGTCTTACGCGTTTCAGCTCTGTTGAGCTGTACTCATAGACCTCTGATCTGGTGCAGTTACTGTGCATCTTTATATACATGTCTAATTGGATCAATTAAAAACACATGCCCAGTCAAAGTATTACTTGTTAACCCCTGTTTATCTGTCTAATACTTTCTTTAGAATTCCTTTTTATTCAGGGTGATTCATTCTAAGTGTGTATGATTCTCTGGGGGGCTATCAATGGGTTAATTGTTATATTATATTGGGGAAAACATATCTCTTTTAATTGTCTATAATTATATCAAATCATTTCATTTTATTTTGTATGTCTGTTCTATATAAGAAAAACTGTATGTTGCTCTTATTGGTCCCCTATATAAATAAATAACATTTTAACAATGATGTTGCAGTTCTAGTCATAGTATGTATGTCACGTTTGAATCTTACAAACTAATGTGTGAACTTATATATTTTTTATTTGTTTTATTAAAATATCTGTACTTGTTTTTACCATGTTTTATCATGAATATGTTCTACTCCCAAAAGTTTATAAGTTCAAATCGTGAATTAAAACCATGAGGGATGTTAGTCTTTAAGCGGAACATCCAGTATACTTCTTTTTTACTTAGTATGCTGTCCAAGTTACCCCCTCTTAGATCTTGGGTTATTTTGTCCACTACTGTCCATCTCAATGATTTTGTGTTCCTATCATGTACCTCTATGAAGTGTTTAGTTATAGGAAGGAGTTTATCCTCTCTCTGTCTACTTTTTTCTGTGTCTACCGTGATGCTGGATAGATGCTCTCTTATACGGCTTCTTATTTCTCTTACCGTTTTTCCTATATATTGAAGTTTGCAAATATTGCATTCAATATATATATATATAAACATACATACATATATACATACATATACATATACAATAATAAGAGCAGGTATTGGCGCACCTCAAGACACATGAGACCACAAATTATTTCACATATTTTAACTTTTTTCATTTTTTCATTAATGCTGCAAAAATTGCCTTCTTAATATTTCATATTTTTTTTAATTTTTTTTTAAATAAAGATGGGATCTTAGTCACACAATATGGCCATATTCTGCTTAAGCCAGTCACCACTTTCAAGGTGTCCCAAAAGACTGGTCCTAACTCTAAAATTTTAGCCAAACTAAGCTCAAGAATACAATTCTAATATATCAAAATAGAATTTCCAATCTCTCTTCCAGACTGCATGGGATGAGGCTTCCTGGCTACATGTTATTACAGATACTTCAAACTTGATACTTCAAACTGGCTTTATATACACACAGTTAAATATCTGTGTCTGGAACACACCTGAACTGGGTGGAGTGCTTTAAACCAAAAGGGCTTTGGTCAGTTTCTCCAGTGATAAATCAGTAAGAAAAAATGGTTAAGCACATCTAAAAAAAGCATATGTTTTTAAATGCACATATTGTGGAGTGCTGCCAAAGTGACCAAAATGTATATAATAATAAGAGCAGGTATTGGCGCACCTCAAGACACATGAGACCACATATTATTTCACATATTTTAACTTTTTTCATTAATGCTGCAAAAATTGCCTTCTTAATATTTCATAATTTTTTAATTTTTTTTTAAATAAAGATGGGATCTTAGTCACACAATATGGCCATATTCTGCTTAAGCCAGTCACCACTTTCAAGGTGTCCCAAAAGACTAGTCCTAACTCTAAAATTTTAGCCAAACTAAGCTCAAGAATACAATTCTAATATATCAAAATAGAATTTCCAATCTCACACAGTGTATATAAAGCCAGAAAACCTCATCCCATGCAGTCTGGATGAGAGGTATAGTATTGTAATGTTGGAATGTTATTTTTGTATATTAGAATTGTATTGGCTAACTTCATAGTGTTAAGAGGTGTTGAAAAGGCATTTTTTGCAGCATTGGGAAACAAGTTTGAAGTATGTGTAATAACATGTAGCCAGGAAGCCTCATCCCATGCAGTCTGGATGAGAGATTGGAAATTCTATTTTGATATATTAGAATTGTATTCTTGAGCTTAGTTTGGCTAAAATTTTAGAGTTAGGACCAGTCTTTTGGGACACCTTGAAAGTGGTGACTGGCTTAAGCAGAACGTGGGCATATTGTGTGACTAAGATCCCATCTTTATTTTAAAAAAAAATTAAAAATAAAAATATGAAATATTAAGAAGGCAATTTTTGCAGCATTAATGAAAAAATGAAAAAAGTTAAAATATGTGAAATAATTTGTGGTCTCATGTGTCTTGAGGTGCGCCAATACCTGCCCTTATTATTATATACATTTTGGTCACTTTGACAGCACTCCACAATATGTGCATTTAAAAACATATGCTTTTATTAGATGTGCTTAACCATTTTTTCTTACTGATTTATCACTGGGGAAACTGACCAAAGCCCTTTGGTTTAAAGCACTCCACCCAGTTCAGGTGTGTTCCTGACACAGATATTTAACTGTGTGTATATAAAGCCAGAAAACCTCATCCCATGCAGTCTGGATGAGAGGTATAGTATTGTAATGTTGGAATGTTATTTTGGTATATTAGAATTGTATTGGCTAACTTCATAGTGTTAAGAGGTGTTGAAAAGGCAATTTTTTGCAGCATTGGGAAACAAGTGTGAAGTATGTGTAATAGCATGTAGCCAGGAAGCCTCATCCCATGCAGTCTGGATGAGAGATTGGAAATTCTATTTTGATATATTAGAATTGTATTCTTGAGCTTAGTTTGGCTAAAATTTTAGAGTTAGGACCAGTCTTTTGGGACACCTTGAAAGTGGTGACTGGCATAAGCAGAATATGGCCATATTGTGTGACTAAGATCCCATCTTTATTTAAAAAAAAATTAAAAATATTATGAAATATTAAGAAGGCAATTTTTGCAGCATTAATGAAAAAATGAAAAAAGTTAAAATATGTGAAATAATTTGTGGTCTCATGTGTCTAGAGGTGCGTCAATACCTGCTCTTATTATTATATACATTTTGGTCACTTTGGCAGCACTCCACAATATGTGCATTTAAAAACATATGCTTTTATTAGATGTGCTTAACCATTTTTTCTTACTTATATATATATATATATATATATATATATATATATATATATATATATATATATATATATATATACAGCAACATTTTAAATTAGGGGGAGATAAAAGGCGAGTTTAAAATCCTCCACTATGCACAAAATATAGAAAAAATAACTCATTGTGTAGTTCATTAACAAATCTAGACAGGCCCAGAGGCTTGCTTTCCCACAGAAAACCTCTGAATTACACTGTTTCCAATGCAGCAAAGGATTCTGGGTAAGATATGCAAATTAAGTACACAATGACACACCTTTTGACTTCAGTCTGCTTTTCAGCAGGTTCCCTTTACGCCAAAGTATCGCTGTTCACACAGCTTATAAACTTAGCTAGGGTTAATGCATTGATTCATAACCATCCCAGGACAGACTGTTTCATGGTTTTTGCCACTCATCAGCTGGGAGAAGGTTAGAATCACTGCTGGGTGAAGTTGATTCCAGGCAGAATACAACAACATTTTAAATTAGGGGGAGATAAAAGGCGAGTTTAAAATCCTCCACTACGCACAAAATATAGAAAAAATAACTAATTGTGTAGTTCATTAACAAATCTAGACAGGCCCAGAGGCTTGTTTTCCCACAGAAAACCTCTGAATTACATTGTTTCCAATGCAGCAAAGGATTCTGGGTAAGATATGCAAATTAAGTACACAATGACACACCTTTTGACTTCAGTCTGCTTTTCAGCAGGTTCCCTTTACGCCAAAGTATCGCTGTTCACACAGCTTATAAACTTAGCTAGGGTTAATGCATTGATTCATAACCATCCCAGGACAGACTGTTTCATGGTTTTTGCCACTCATCAGCTGGGAGAAGGTTAGAATCACTGCTGGGTGAAGTTGATTCCAGGCAGAATACAACAACATTTTAAATTAGGGGGAGATAAAAGGCGAGTTTAAAATCCTCCACTACGCACAAAATATAGAAAAAATAACTAATTGTGTAGTTCATTAACAAATCTAGACAGGCCCAGAGGCTTGTTTTCCCACAGAAAACCTCTGAATTACTTTGCTTCCAATGCAGCAAAGGATTCTGGGTAAGATATGCAAATTAAGTACACAATGACACACCTTTTGACTTCAGTCTGCTTTTCAGCAGTTTCCCTTTACGCCAAATTATCGCTGTTCACACAGCTTATAAACTTAGCTAGGGTTAATACAGTGATTCATAACCATCCCAGGACAGACTGTTTCATGGTTTTTGCCAATCATCAGCTGGGAGAAGGTTAGAATCACTATGGTCCAACTCTCCAACTCACAAAGATGGACACTCTGTGATTTTTAGCTATCGATGCACTCTCTCAAACTTCACAAATTCCCCCTCTTTCTGACCATCATCTCCTCACTTGTAATATCACAGCACTTTCTACTGCCCTCCCTCCTTCTACCCCTCACACCAAATTCCACAGGAGGATTAAGTCACTTGATCTGCAAAATCTCTCAAACCTCTACTCTCTTCCATCTCCTCCTTTTCCTGCCCTGACCAATCTATCTGTCACTATAATTCCACTCTTACAGCAGTCTTTGACAATTTGGCAACTCCTACCATAGCCAAAAAGTCACATACTCATCCTCAGCCCTGGCATACTCCTCTGACATGCTACCTACATAGATGTTCCAGCAATGCTGATCAACATTGGAGAATATCCTGTTGTTTAGCTGACTTCCTTCATTACAAGTTCATCTTAAACTCCTACTTTTCTGCCCTTAACCTCTCCAAGCAGGATTACTTCTCTCTCTACTCTTATCTCTACTCTTTCTTCAAACTCAAAATGTCTGTTCTCCACTTTTAACACCCTTCTCCGCCAACCCCGGCCTCCTATTTCCACTTCTCTCTCACTTAAGATTTTGCCAATCACTCCACCAACAAAATAGATTCCATCAGAATTGAAATCATCTCTCAACACACTACCAGTCTCCAACCCCCTCAACCAATAATGAATGTCCAAAACCTACAAAGTAACAGACTTAGCTTTTTTCCTTCCGCTACTAATGAAGAAGCTTCTGCCCTTCTATCCTCCTCTCATCTCACTACCTGTCCCCTTTAACCCATCCCATCACAATTACTATCCTCCCTCTCTCCTACTTCTTTTGATCCATCACCCCCATCCATCTACTGCCCTATTTCGCTACTTCCCCTCCCCTCAAAAGTTCTGGAAAGGCTTGAATATACACGTTTATCACATTTCCTCACATTAAACTCCCTCCTTGATCCATTGCAGTCTGGATTTTGCACACAACACTTTCTGTTGGGGTACCACAAGGTTCTGTTCTTGGTCCCCTTCTCTTCTCAATTTATACATCATCGTTAGGTTCTCTTATACAGTCCCATGGGTTTCAATACTATTTGTATGCTGATGATACCCAAATCTACATCTCTGCACCAGACATATGCCCTTCCTTACTAACTCATGTCACTAACTGTTTTTCTAATATTTCATCCTGGATATCCTCTTACTCTTAAGTTAAATCTCTCAAAAAGTGAGCTCCTTATTTCCCCCCACCCCTTCTTGCAAACTCCCTACACCCTTACTCTTTTTAACTTATAATAACATAATTACCCTAACCCTGCATGCCCGATGTCTTGGCGTCACACTTGACAAAGATCTCTCTTTCACTCCCTAGTCTTTGGCCATTTCTTGCTTCCTCCACCTTAAAAACATCTCCAAAATTTTCCACTTCTTAACTCAAGACACAACTAGGACTTTAATCCACCCTCTCATCATTTCCCACCTTGACTATTGCAATTCCATCCTCTCTGGCCTCCCTATCTGCCGTCTATCTCCCTAAAAATTCATAATAAATGCCTATGGCAGGCTGATCTTCCTTACATGTTGCTCCTCATCTACTGCAACTCTCTGTCAGTCCCTTCACCGGCTTCCTCTAACCTCCAAAATAAAACATAAAATCCTGACTCTAACTTTTAAAGCTCTCAATAACACTGCTCCACCCTATATCTCCAACCTAGTCTCTAGATATTTGCCCTCCATCCCCTTCACTCTGCTCATGACCTCCTTTTCTCCTCCTCTCTTGTTACCTCCTTACATTCCGTCTACAAAACTTCCCCAGACTTGCTCCTATTTTGTAAAACTTTCTGCCTCGCTCTACACGACTCTCCCCTAGTTTTCAAACTTTCAAGCGCTCCTTAAAGATTCTACTATTCAGGGATGCATATAATAAACACTAAAAAATTTCTGTCTTAGTCCCTCTCCTACTTTAGCAATCTCCTTGAACCTCCTTAGCACGTAAGCCTACGAGCCTAGATGCTTTGTAATCACCTTAATGAGAGATGATTTGCAACAGTGAATTTCTTGGCAGGGCCCTTTGTCTCCCTTAGCTGTCACCTTGCATATTAGACAAATGTCTTTAGCACTACAGAACTACGGAACCTGTTGGCGCTTTACAAATAACTGATAATAATAATCTGTGGATGCATCAGCGAATGGTGTTGACTGACAAAGGTATACCAAAGTATTCCTGAGCCCATTTCAGGATATCCATTACAGACTTATGACGGTTTTTGATAGTGACATATGAGGGATCAGATATCACGCACATTCAGAAGTGGTTTTCAGCCCTTTAGGCATCAATATGTGACCGAATTCCTTAAATTTTATAATTATATTATGCACTGTAAAAAGTGAAATGTCCAAAATCCTACCAATTTGTCTTTGGGGAATGTTGTTCTCAAAGTGTTGTATTATTCGTTGACTCATCTGTTGGCAGATTGGTGAGCCTTGACCCATCCTTGCTCTGAAGGACTAGGCTTTTTTTGGAGGCTTCTTATATACTATGACTAGCTGTTGCCCACGGCTTCGCTCGCGTGGGTAAAAAATAGCGGGAAAACCCGACCGCTTGCAACTACATGTGCCCTAACATATGTGCCTGTTTGGGTTGCACACTTGGTGACATGAACTTCTTGAGTTTTCGTTAATTCTCGTAATCTAAATACCAATGTTCATGTCTGTAACATTGTCGGTTTTTGAGATATAGGTATCCTCATAAATCAGCCCCTCTCTTTTGACCCCCCCCCTTAAGTGGATTTTAGGGAAATGGTAAAACATTTGTTTCTTTATTTTTCAAGGAGATTCTAAAAACCAATTTTCACGTGTGTAACATCTTTGGTTTTTGAGATCATAGGTATCCTCATAAATCAGCCCCCCTTTTGCCCCCCTTAAGTGGATATTGGGGAAATGGTAAAACATGTGTTTCTTTATTTTTCAAGGAGAATCTAAATACCTGTTTTCACATCTGTAACATTGTTGGTTTTTGAAATATAGGTATCCTCATAATTTAGCCCCCCACTTTTGACCACCCTTAAGTGGATTTTGTGGAAATGGTAAAACACGTGTTTCTTTATTTTTCAAGGAGATTCTAAATACCAATTTTCAGGTCTGTAACATTGTCGGTTTTTGAGCTATAGGTATCCTCATAAATCAGCCCCCCCCCTCTTTTGACCCCCTTAAGTGGATTTTGGGGAAATGGAAAAAAGATGTTTCTTTATTTTTCATGGAGAACCTAAATACCAATTTTCATGTCTGTAACATTGTCAGTTTTTGAGATTTAAGTATCCTCATAAATCAGCCAACCCCCTCTTTTGACCCCCCTTAAGTGGATTTTGGGGAAATGGTAAAATACTTGTCTCTTTATTTTTCAAGGAGAATCTAAATACCAATTTTCATGTCTGTAACATAGTCGGTTTTTGAGATATAGGTATCCTCATGAAAAAGTTCACCCCCCTTAGGGATGTAATTTCCAATAATCCTTCCTTAGTGGGTGCCTACGTCATAAAAACAACCTAACTTCAAAATTTCACGGCAGTCATTACTTCTTTTAAATATATAGATATAGATATATGATAATGTAAGTGTAAAATATATATCTATACTTATATATCTATATTCCTATAGATATATAAGTATATATATATATATATATATATATATATAAATATTAATTTAAAATAAAAATGTTCTTGTATGTAAAGAACATTGGAATGTGAAATGTTTACAGTAAATACACAACCCTTTGCAGTCAAATACCTGGTTATATACCATGGGGGATATCTATCAAGCCGTCAACCGCAAATACGCGGGAATTCCGCAGCGTAATTGTGGCGAGCTTGATTCGTCCTAGTTATCAAAGCCTACAGACCGGCAAAAGTTGAAATCTATGACGTAACATATGATGCGCCGGTCTCAATCCGACACATATTGATGCTTACGTCATTACAGATGTTCCGAATACACAGTCTAAACACCCCTAATCTGCCGCCCCGACATCGCCGCCAACTACATAATGGTATTAACCCCTATTCCACCGCTCCCGGACCCCCCCGCAACTAAATAAATGTATTAACCTCTAAACCCCAGGCCTCCCACATCACTACCACTAACTGAACTATTAACCCCTAAACCGCCAGCCCCCCACATCACCATAAACTAAATTAAGCTATTAACCCCTAAGCCTAACAACCCTAACAACCTACCTGTAAAAAAAATACAAACACCCCCAACAGTAAAACCCAACACCCCACCAACCAACCCCCCCAAAATAAAAACCCTATCTAAAAATCTAAGCTCCCCATTGCCCTGAAAAGGGCATTTGTATGGGCATTGCCCTTAAAAGGGCATTGCGCTCTTTTACATGCCCAGACCCTACTCAAATCCTATTGGCTGATTGGAACAGCCAATAGGATTTTAGTGGCTCTAATCCTATTGGCTGATTGGAACATTTCAGCCAATAGGAATGCAAGGGATGCCATCTTGGATGACATCACTTGCATTCAAGATCCAGTTTACGGCGGAGACCATATTGAAGAGGAGCTCCTTGCCAGATGTCTTCAGGATGGACCCGCTCCGTGCTGGATGTCTTCAGGATGGACCCGCTCCACGCCAGATGGATAAAGATAGAAGAGGCTGCATGGATGAAGACTTCGCCAGCTGGATGAAGATGGAAGAGGCCGCCCGGATGAAGACTTCTTGCGGCCCGGATGAAGACTTCTTGCTGGCTGCATGGATCCTTCAAGCGTACCTTCAAACACTGTAAGTGGATCGTCGGAGATTAGTGTTAGGTTTATTTAAGGGTTTTTTGGGTGGGTTTTATTTTTAGAGTAGGGTCTGGGCATGTAAAAGAGCTAAATGCCCTTTTATGGGCAATGCCCATACAAATGCCCTTTTCAGGGCAATGGGGAGCTTAGATTTTTTAGATAGGGTTTTTATTTGGGGGGTTGGTTGGTTGGGTGGTGGGTTTTACTGTTGGGGGTATTTGTATTTTTTTTTACAGGTAAAAGAGCTGATTTCTTTGGGACAATGTCCAGCAAAAGGCCCTTTTAAGGGTTATTGGTAGTTTATTGTAGGCTACTGTGTTTTTTATTTGGGGGGGGGGGCTTTTTTTATAGGGCTATTAGATTAGGGTAATTCATTTTTATTTTTGATTCTGTGGTTTGTTTGTTTTTGTAACTTAGTGTTTGTTTGTTTTTGTAACTTAGTGGTTTTTTTTGTAATTTAGTAATTTTTAATAGTATATTTAAATAATTTGAGTAGGGTTAGGGTTTTTTAATATGTAATATAGTTAATTTAATTGGTAGTTTAATGTAATTTTAATATAATAGTTAGGGTAGGTTAATTAATAGTTTAATTTAATTCTACAGGTAAGTTTTAATTTATTATAAGATAGGGATGTTGTAATTTTAATGTAAAGTTAGCGGGTTGTTAGGTTTAGGGGTTAATAGCTTAATTTAGTTTATGACGATGTGGGGGGCTGGAGGTTTAGGGGTTAATAGGTTTAGTTAGTGGTAGTGATGTTTGAGGCCAGGGGTTTAGGGGTTAATACATTTATTTAGTTGCGTTGGGGTCCAGGAGCGGCGGAATAGGGGTTAATACCTTTTATTTAGTTGCAGCGGGGTCCGGGAGCGGCGGAATAGGGATTAATACTTTTATTTCGTTGCGGTGGGGTCCGGGAGCGGCGGGATAGGGGTTAAACATTTTATAAGAACAGGAGAAGTGGACCGAGCGCTACACCCAGGGCCTTAAGCTTACTAACTATATAGCCTCCTAGTAGGCTAACAATACAACAGTTAAAATGGGGAGAGAGTAAGCGCTAAAAAGCTTAAAAGGCTAGTAAAAGGTACATTTTAATACATATAAAAATTAACAAATGGCAATCAGACGCATGGATCCATGTCTGACTTAACAAAAAAATATATATATATATATAATAAACAAATCTAAAAATATCTAAAAATATCCAATGGAGTATAGCATGTGACGCTGACTTAGTGAGCCAGTGATGAGGAGTTAGAAGGACATGTACATTCAATAATATAAACAACCTAAGTGAGTGATTGAGTGCACACAATAGCTTTCAACAAAGAAAAATAGCATTCACAAAAAAGAAAAATAGCATTCACAAAAAATAGTGTTCACAAAAATTGGCGTACATAAAAAATGTTCAAATGTTCAACCGGTTATATGTAAGTGAATCCAGTAGTGTTTCCTCCAAAGTGACGTGTAGAAATATAACGTGAAGTCAATAATAGTAGAATGTAAACGTTGAGTGGGTCAAATTATTGTGGTTCAGCTGCTAAATTAAAAAATAGAAACAAATAGTGCAACACTGTATATGATATATAATATAGGTAATTAAAACCAAGCTCACCAGTATGCCGACGCGTTTCGGCCTAGACTAGGCCTTTTTCAAGACTATCATATACAGTGTTATATTATATATCATATACAGTGTTGCACTATTTGTTTCTCTTTTGTTCCCTTTTAGGTATTTTATCGATGTATTTGTTTGTTATGGATCTTACCAAGGATTTTTAACGTCTGAATTAAGGATTTGTTTTCACTAGATCTTTAGTGCTTTTTAATATTATCACTGATTTTCTATTTTTGTCTTTTGATATTTTTGTCTTTTGATTTTTGTCTTTTGATTTTTGACCTTTGTTTATCATTTGAATTCAAGTTTTCCACGTGGATTTTTTCACAAGTTATTTTTATTTTTATTTTTATACACCTCACGGATTTACAATTTTTTAATTTAGCAGCTGAACCACAATAATTTGACCCACTCAACGTTTACATTCTACTATTATTGACTTCACGTTATATTTCTACACGTCACTTTGGAGGAAACACTACTGGATTCACTTACATATAACCGGTTGAACATTTGATCATTTTTTATGTACGCCAATTTTTGTGAACACTATTTTTTGTGAATGCTATTTTTCTTTTTTGTGAATGCTATTTTTCTTTGTTGAAAGCTATTGTGTGCACTCAATCACTCACTTAGGTTGTTTATATTATTGAATGTACATGTCCTTCTAACTCCTCATCACTGGTTAAACATTTTAGTATAGTGGCGGCGTTTAGTGACAGGGTATAAATAAAGTTGATAAAAAGCCGAATAGCAGCGAGATCGATGACTGTTAGTTAACAACATTCCGATGCTCATCGCCCCGTACTTGGTGCACAGCTTTTTGCCGGCTTTTTTTATAAATATGGAGAGCGTATTCAGGTCTGTGGTCGCGATGTTAGGCGATGTTAGGTGAGCGTATTGGTGCCGTCAAATGCAACAAAGTTGACGGCTTGATAGATATCCCCCCCATATATCTTTAAAAAAATATATTAATATTTATATTACTATTTTTTATCAGAAATTGTTTATATGAGTGTGACAGTTTATTTTGTGTTTGTTGCAGCTTTTATTTTAGCCCTAACCCTTTATGTGAGTTCTTCAATCAGGCTATCCCCAAGTACGTTAAATTTGATTGCGCTTGAGAGAACGCATTTACTTTTAATTTGTAATATGCATGCAAATTAGTATTAGGTTACCTCTTGTGATCTAGCCCAAATAAAAAAAATCTTTCCTATCAACTTGCATACTTAAATATGCTGAAGTTTGCTTGACCCTTAAACATCCTGCATACACAGTGATTGAAGTGAGAACTGAATAAGATATTTTACATGTGGCTTCTGGTTAAGTACAGTTGGTCTAGCGCAGTGTCGGGTTAGGGCGAACGATGACCCATAGACGTCTATAGGGAGAAGTCAGTGTGCTCATGATATCTGAAGTCCTGAATTTAGCACACCTTGGTCTTTCGCTCTCGTGCTAACATTTTACTTTCAACACACGCTAATGCTGCCACAACAATTTTTACTTTGAGAGCAGTTAGCGCGAGCGTGAAAAAAAATAATTGCGCCACTTGTAATATGGCCTATACTTAGCAAACAGCAAGAATTGAATGGGCATATGTCAAACAAAACTTGACTTTGTTAAAGAATTTGGGGTTACTATATGGTATGCAGATTATTAGGATGTTGCTTGCAAATGTTTGTAGAGAGCTGCAAAATATTTACTTAACAATAATTTAAATGTATGGCTGTAAATTTCAGGGGTAAATGCAATTAAAGGGGAAACATTTCTATTCTGCTACCACAAAGACTGTCAAAATTCACAATGCAGAGTAAATTCTATGGGGCCGATTTATCACAGCTTGAATGGGGCCGTCATTTTCACGCAAGCCTTCAGGCTCGCCGGAAACAGGAGTTAAGAATCAGCAGTCTTAAAGGGACATGAAACCCAAAATTTTACTTTCACGATTCAGATAAAGCATATAATTTTCAACAACTTTCCAATTGACTTCTATTATTTAATTTGTTTCCTTCTCTTGTTATCCTTTTGCTGAAAGGTTTATCTAGGAAAGTTCAGGAGCAGCAAAGAACCTAGGTTCTAGCTGCTGATTGGTGGTTGCATATATATACCGATTGACATTGGCTCACCCATGTTCAGTCAGCAACCAGTAGTGTATTGCTGCTCATTTAACAAAGCATACCAAGAGAATGAAGAAAATTTGATAATAGGAGTAAACGAGAAAGTTGCTTAGATTTGCATGCTCTATCCGAATCAATAAATAAAAAAATGTGGGTATCATATCCCTTTAAGACCGTTGCTCCTTAACTCGTCCGATGCCTCTGAGGCTGCGGAAATCAATCCGCCCGATCGGGTTGATTGACACCCCCTTTTTTATATATCTTCCTGAAGATAAAAAAAAATAAAAAATAAAAATAATTTATATATTACTGAAAAATATGTTGCTTACATAAGTGTTCAAATTTGATTAGCTGGTTCTTGTGGACATGAACTGGACAAGAATTTATGCACATTTTCTATTTCCATCTCTGTGAGACAAACATTGTAGCAATAATGATACTATAAATATTACTTAGGCATTACATTATTTTACCTGTTTAAGATATATAGTTCTTATTGCCTGTGGCAAAAATAATTAAAGTATATTGAACAAAAATTCACAAGACCTGTAACCACTTATACATATGAAGCAAAGTATGACAAGTACAAGAGGTAGATTTATAAAGCCTATTATGTAAAATATATAAACAAAATAAAGTTTAAAGCACGTTGTTCATCTTCTTAAGTTCCCTCCACCATGTTTTATCGAAAATCACCCTTTCAATCTAGTATTCTGCAGGCTTACATGTTATATTCAGATCACAAACACTCTATTCAGAATATACATTGTATGAGCTGTTTGAAGTTCATTTAATCTCTTAACCTTAACATGTCAAGTTCATTTTAGCAGGCTGAGACATCAATGGGAATGAATTTGTTTGTAAAATGAAAATTGCATTGATTTAATGTCCAATAATTATCTATAAGTCAAGAAGACATACTGTCAATTAAATCTAAAAAGAAATATACATTTTATCTTTATATACATGTCAACGTTCAGGTTAAATCCAGAATTAAGCTTAGGTTACAGTTACATCAGAATAATTTCTATAGCAATTTGGATTTTGTTAAACTGTTTTCTATTAACTAGATGTTTAGGATTTCCTTTTATACTATACTAGTCCTAAAGCCCATTCACACGGGCCATTTTTTGCAGTACAGTGGTCCCACTCTCTTTTGCTTTCTCTCTCTCTCCCCCCTCTCTTTTGCGCTCTCTCTTTCCCCCATCTCTTTTGCACTCTCTCTCTCTCCCCCCCCTTTTGCTTTCTCTCTCTCCCTCTCAATCTCCCCTCTATTTCTATCTCCCCTCTATTTCTATCTCCCCTCTCTCTTTCTCTCTCTCTCTCTCCTCTCTCTCTCTCTCTCTCTCCATCTCCCCTCTCTCTCTCCATCTTCCCTCTCTCTTTCTCTTTTCATCTCCCGTCTCTCTCTCTCCATCTTCCCTCTCTCTTTCTCTTTCTCCCCTCTTTCTCCCCTCTTTCTATCTCCCCTCTCTCTCTCCTCTCTCTCTCTCTCTCTTCCCCTCTATCTCTCTCTCTCTCCTCTTTCTCTCTCCTCTCTCTCTCTCTCTCTCTCTCTCTCTCTCTATCTATCTATCTATATATCTCACCTCTCTCCTCTCTCTCTCCCCTCTCTCTTGCTCCCCTCTCTCTCTCTCCCCTCCCTCTCGCTCCCCTCTCTCTTGCTCCCCTCTCTCCCCTCTCTCTCTCTCCCTCCCCTCTCTGTCGCTCTCTCCCCTCTATCTCTCTCTCTCTCTCTCCCCTCTCTCCCCCCTCTCTCTCTCCTCTCTCTCTCCCTCTCTCCCCTCTCTCTCTCTCTCTCTCTCTCTCTCTCCCTCCCCTCTTTCTATCTCCCCCCTCTCTCTCTTCCTCTCTCTCTCTCTCTCTCCTCTCTCCCCCCTCTGTCTCTCTCCTCTCTCTCTCTCCCCCTCTGTCTCTCTCTCTCTCCCCCTCTGTCTCTCTATCTCCCCCCTCTCTCTCTCCCATCTCTCTCTCCCCCCTCTCTCTCCCTCTCTCCCCTCTCTCTCCTCTCTCTCTCTCTCTCTCTCTCTCTCTCTCTCCCCCTCTGTCTCTCTCTCCCTCTCTCTCTCTCTCTCCCCCTCTCCCTCTCTCTCTCCCCCCCTCTCTCCCCCATCTCTCTCTCTCCCCCCCCCCTCTCTCTCTCTCTCTCTCTCTCTCTCTCTCTCTCTCTCTCTCTCTCTCTCTCTCTCTCTCTCTCTCTCTCTCTCTCTCTCTCTCTTTTCTCTCTCTCTCTCTCTCTCTCCTCTCTCTCTCTCCCCCTCTGTCTCTCTCTCTCCCCCTCTGTCTCTCTCTCTCCCCCTCTCTCTTTCCCATCTCTCTCTATCTCCCCCCTCTCTCTTTCTCTCTCCCCTCTCTCCCCTCTCTTTCTCTCTCTCTCTCTCTCTCTCTCTCTCTCTCCCCTCTCCTCTCTCCCCCCCTCTCTCTTTCTCTCTCTCTCCCCTCTCTCTCTCTCCACATCTCCCCTCTCTCACTCCCTTCTTGCTCTCTCTGCTCTCTCTCCCCTCTCTCGCTCTCCTCTCTCTCTCTCTATCTCCTGTCTCTCTCCATCTCCCCCTCTCTCTTTCTCTCTCCCCTCTTTCTCTCCCCTCTCTCTCTCCCCATCTCCCCTCTTTCTCTCCCCCCCCTCTCTCTCTCTCTCTCCCCTCTTGATCTCTCTCTCTCTCCTGTCTCTCTCTCTCTATCTCCCCCCTCTCTCTTTCTCTCTCCCCTCTCTCTCTCCCCTCTTTCTCTCCCCTCTCTCTCTCCCCATCTCCCCTCTTTCTCTCTCCCCCCTCTCTCTCTCTCCCCCCTCTCTCTCTCTCTCCCCTCTTGATCTCTCTCTCCCCTCTTGATCTCTCTCTCCCCTCTTGATCTCTCTCTCCCCTCTTTTGAGCTGTTTGAGCTCTCTCCATGGCCTTCAATGGCCCGCCCCGCCCCCTTCAGGCTAGGCTCCGCCCTTCACGTGCCTTCACGATAGGCTCCGCCCCCTTCATGACAGCATCGGACAAACACACTTGGCCTTTTATAGTATAGGATGCTCACAAGACCACAAATCAGTTGTATGGTGTAATTTACAGGACATGAAACCCCAAATTTGTCTTCCATGATTTAGATAGATCATACCATTTTAAACAACTTTCTACTTTACTTCTATTATGTAATTTGCTTCTTACTTTTGCTATACTTTGTTGAAAGAGCAGTAATGCACTACTGGGAGCTAGCTAAAAGCTAATGGCAGGAAGCTTAAATGTGAAGCTACCAATTAGCAGCCTCTGAGCCTACATAGGCATTCTTTTTATTAAAAGGATACAAAGAGAAGAGAAAACATAAGATAATAGATAATAAGTTGTTTATTAAGGTATGCTCTATCTAAATCATGAAAGAAAAAAATGGGTTAAATGTCCCATTAAGATGTAATGTTACCTTGTTAATCTTTAATGTCAAACATGTTATGGGTAAAATTACTAGAGAGAACCAAATTTAGCAAGGAGAGAAGAACTTTGGAAATAACTAACAGGATAATATATCAATAGCAATGATTTCATGTATAATATTTCCCATCTATCTTTGCTATCTACAAAGTTCCAATAACACCCCTTTTGCAAAAAAGTGTGATTATTACACATCTGGGCTTTAGAGGATAGCACATTTATTCCAAAATGTGTGCTTAACACAGTGTCTGCCTGTATCCCATGGTGCCTCTGTAATATGTTTCTATTACTCAATTACTGACACATGCCAGCATAGATAATTGTGTGCTATAATTGGAAAAAAAATATGCCAGTCATTTATATTTCTAATATTGTATTACTGAATTGTGTCATTTTAATTCAGATCCGACCTGGATGATTGACGGATGCGGTTACATGAGCATCGAACCTTGTCTGGCAGACATTTGATAAATGGGGCCCAATGGCTTCTTGAGATATTCTCAACAACATTGCAAGGGGTCACACATTGATCTTAGTCTAGTAATGTTAAAGGAGAATTGTGAAATATGGACATCTATAGCAAAAATGATTTGTGCAGGTCCTGTAACATTTGACCAACGTAAATATCACCAAAGAAATGTTATCATGATTATCTACTTCGTGTTACTTTCCACTAATGTACGGCTTACCCAGGAGCTCTTAATTTACAAAAGGTTTAAATTTAATTTGGGGTCACTTTTTTGCTTATTAGTAATTACTTTTCATCTGAAGGTAATTTTTTGCTATTTAATATTACTATTTTTTATATAAAGTGGTAAATGATCAATAAAACAAATAATTACAGGAAAAAAACTATTTTCTTTTTTAAAAACTTATGCTACGTGAGATGTAAGTTTTGTCTATATAAGCCTTAATATATAATAAAAAACTGCTCTGAGTGTAGTTTAATCCTGTGAAATTTAATAAAGAAGAAAGTAACTAAAGGGACAGTCTACATCAGAATGTTTATTGTTTAAAAAGATAGATAATACCTTTATTACCCATTTCCCTGTTTTGCATAACCAGTACAGTTACATTAACCCCTTAAGGACCAAGGCCATTTTTTAATTTCTTTCCCTTAAAGGGCCATAATACCCAAACGTTTAAACACTTGAAAGTGATGCAGCATAGCTGTAAAAAGCTGATTAGAAAATATCACCTGAACATCTCTATGTAAAAAAGAAAGATATTTTACCTCAAAAGTTCCTCAGTAGCCACCTCCCAGTGTAAAGGATTTCTAAGCAGCATTTTAGTGTGTTTGTCCTGGGACATCTGAAGGGACTAGCATCGTGCACTCTCATATTATTTCACCAATCAGGTAAAGGAAGCTTACTATGAAATCTCATGAGATTTAAGTGAAATCTAATGAGATCACAGTAAGAGTTCATGACCTCAGCACTGCTGATGCTGATTGGCTGCTGTTCATTTCTTCATTTTTGTTAATTTTTTTACCTGCAGCTGGGAGCAGCTGAGTATAACTTTTTACACAGAACTTACTCTGCTGAGCTGAGGAAATTGTGAGGTAAAATATCTTCCTTTTTTACATAGAGATGCTCAGGTGATATTTTCCTGTCAGCTTTTTACAGTTATACTGCATCAGTTTCAAGTGATTTAGCATATGAGTATTATGTCCCTTTAAGGACCAGGGCTATTTTTACATTTCTGCGGTGTTTGTGTTTAGCTGTAATTTTCCTCTTATATTATATATTATCTTATAATTTATTATTAAAAATATTATAAAATATGAGGAAAAAATGAAAAAAACAACACTTTTTCTATCTTTGACCCCCAAAATCTGTTACACATCTACAACCACCAAAAAACACCCATGCTAAATAGTTTCTAAATTTTGTCCTGAGTTTAGAAATACCCAATGTTAACATGTTCTTTGCTTTTTTTGCAAGTTATAGGGAAATAAATACAAGAAGCACTTTGCTATTTTAAAACCACTTTATTTCAAAATGAGCGCTAGTTACATTGGAACACTGATATCTGTAAGGAATCCCTGAATATCCCTTGACATGTGTATATTTTTTTTTTAGAAGACATCCCAAAGTATTGATCTAGGCCCATTTTGGTATATTTCATGCCACCATTTCACCGCCAAATGCGATCAAATAAAAAAAAATTGTTCACTTTTTCACAAACTTTAGGTTTCTCACAGAAATTATTTACAAACAACTTGTGCAATTATGGCATAAATGGTTGTAAATGCTTATCTGGGATCCCCTTTGTTCAGAAATAGCAGACTTATATGGCTTTGGCATTGCTTTTTGGTAATTAGAAGGCTGCTAAATGCCACTGCGCACAACACGCGTTTTATGCCCAGCACTGAAGGGGTTAATTACGGAGCATGTAGGGAGCTTGTAGAGTTAATTTTAGCTTAAGTGTAGTGTAGTAGACAACCCAAAGAATTGATCTAGGCCCATTTTGGTATATTTAATGCCACCATTCACCGCCAAATGCGATCAAATTTAAAAAAAACTTAAATTTTTTCGCAATTTTAGGTTTCTCACTGAAATTATTTACAAACAGCTTGTGCAATTATTGCACAAATGGTTGTAAATGCTTCTCTGGGATCCCCTTTGTTCAGAAATAGCAGACATATATGACTTTGGCGTTGCTTTCTGGTAATTAGAAGGCCGCTAAATGCTGCTGCGCATCACACATGTATTATGGCTAGCAGTGAAGGGGTTAATTAGGTAGTTTGTAGGGAGCTTGCAGGGTTAATTTTAGCTTTAGTGTAGCGATCAGCCTCGCACCTGAAACATCAGACCCCCTGATCCCTCCCAAACAGCTCCCTTCCCTCCCCCACCCCACAATTGTCCCCGCCATCTTAAAGAGACATCCCAGTCAAAATTTAAATGCACATAGATTAATTACATCTTTGAATAGAAATATATTTGCAATATACATTTATTAGCAAAAATGCTTCTAGTAAAATGTATCACTGTTTTAGTGTTAACATTTTTCTCTGCATATTCATGTGAAGCATAGCTAGATATTGTCACTGCCCCCACAATTTAAATACTGCAGCTGCTCAGATCATCACTGGGGCTTGAATCATGTCAGCAATAAACAAATTGAGCCATTACCATATGGTACAAGCACCTTAGGCTCTCCGAGCAAGGGCTGTGTTTAAAATGCTGGTGCACGGTGCACACTTAAATACACTTTTTAAACAGCTATAGCTTTTATTAGAAGCCGTTTTGCTAATGCATGTATATTACAAAATTGCTTCTGTTCAATACCAAAATGCACCCATGTGGTTTCCTATTTTGGCTGGAATATCCCTTTAAGTACTGGCAGAAAGTCTGCCAGTACTAAAATAAAAGGTTTTTAAATTTTTATATATTTTTTTTAGCATATTTACATATGATGTGGTGTAGCATCCCCCTTAGCCCCCAACCTCCCTGATCCTCCCCAAAACAGCTCTCTAACCCTCCCCATCTGCCTTATTGGGGGCCATCTTGGGTACTGGCAGCTATCTGCCAGTACCCAGTTTGCTAAAAAAAATATTTTTTTCTATTTAAAACTAAATACATACTTACCTGTAAAATAAAATATAAACTAGCTACAATATAACTAATAGTTATATTGTAGCTAGCTTAGGTTTTATTTTTATTTCACAGTTAAGTTTGTATTTATTTTAACTAGGTAGAATAGTTACTAAATAGTTATTAACTATTTACTAACTACCTAGTTAAAATAAATACCAACTTACCTGTGAAATAAAACCTAAGCTGTTTTACAATAAAACCTAACATTACAAAAAATAAAAAACCTACCATTACAAAAAATAAAAAAAACTGCCATTATAAAAAAATAACAAACGAAATTATCCAAAACAATAAAAATTATTCCTATTCTAATACCCTTTAAAAAAAAAAAACACCCCAAAATAAAAAACCCTAATCTATAATAAACTACCAAGGGCCCTTAAAAGGGCATTTTGTAGAGCATTGCCCTAAAGATAACAGCTCTTTTGCTACAAAAGAACAAACAGTATACAAACCCGCACTCCCTAAACCCACAAAATAAAAAATAAAGTCAAACCTAATCTACCCATTGCCCTGAAAAGGGCATTTGTATGGACATTGCCGTTAAAAGGGCATTCAGCTCTTTTTCCTGCCCTTAAAAGGGCATTCAACTATTTTAAGAAATACCGAACCCCTAATCTAAAATAAAAACCCACCCCAAAACGAAAAAAAAAACATTACACAAAATAACAAACAACTTATCCACAAACAACTTATCCAAAATAATAACAATTATTCCTAATCTAATAGCCAATTTAAAGAATACCCACCTCAAAATATAAAACCTAATCTAGAATAAACTACCAATAGCCCTTAAAAGGGCCTTTTGTAGGGCATTGACCTAAGTTAAACAACTCTTTTACCTGAAAAAAAAAATACAAAGAGGGCATTTTGCTCTTTTGCATTGCCCTGAAAAAGACATCCGGCCCGGAGCATCCTCTATATACGATCGCCGCCGTATACTGAATCTTCAGTGCAATGCATTCCTATTGGCTGATTTGATTTTGGAAATTCAAATCAGCCAATAGGATGAGAGCTACTGAAATCCTATTGCTGTTAAAATCAGCCAATAGGATGAGAGCTACTGAAATTCTATTGGCTGATTTGAACAGCCAATAGAATGTCCCGAAGGTCTCATCCTATTGGCCTAGTAGTTCTTAGTTTTTTTAGATTAGGGGTTCGGCATTTCTTAAAAGAGCTAAATGCCCTATTCAGGGCAATGCAAAAGAGATAAATGCCCTTTTAAGGGCAATACCCATACAAATGCCATTTTCAGAGCAATGGGTAGATTAGGTTTTTGTAAGAGTTAGGTTTTTTATTTTGGGGGGTTGGTTGGGTGGTGGGTTTTACTGTTGGGGGGTCTTTGTTTTTTTTTCAGGTAAAAGAGCTGTTTAACTTAGGGTAATGCCCTACAAAAGGCCCTTTTAAGGACTATTGGTAGTTTATTGTAGGCTAGGTTTTTTTTATTTTAGGTGGGCTTTTTTTATTTTTATAGGGCTATTAGATTAGGTGTAATTCTTTTTTATTTTTCATAATTTTGTTTGTTATTTTTCCTAATTTAGGCCTAGATTTGGAGTTCGGCGGTAGCCGTCAAAACCAGCGTTAGAGGCTCCTAACGCTGGTTTTGGCCGCCCGCTGGTATTTGGAGTCAGTGATTAAAGGGTCTAATGCTCACTTTTCAGCCGCGACTTTTCCATACCGCAGATCCCCCTACGCCATTTGAGTATCCTATCTTTTCAATGGGATCTTTCTAACGCCGGTATTTAGAGTCGTTTCTGAAGTGAGCGTTAGAGCTCTAACGACAAAATTCCAGCCGCCTGAAAATAGCAGGAGTTAAGAGCTTTCTGGCTAACGCCGGTTCATAAAGCTCTTAACTACTGTACCCTAAAGTACACTAACACCCATAAACTACCTATGTACCCCTAAACCGAGCTCCCCCCACATCGCCGCCACTCGATTAAAATTTTTAACCCCTAATCTGCCGACCGCCACCTACGTTATACTTATGTACCCCTAATCTGCTGCCCCTAACCCCGCCGACCCCTGTATTACATTTATTAACCCCTAACCTGCCCCCCACAACGTCGCCGCCAGCTACTTAAAATAATTAACCCCTAATCTTCCGACCGCAAAGCGCCGCCACCTACGTTATCCCTATGTACCCCTAATCTGCTACCCCTAACACCGCCGACCCCTATATTATATTTATTAACCCCTAATCTGCCCCCCTCAACGTCGCCGACACCTGCCTACACTTATTAACCCCTAATCTGCCGAGCGGACCTGAGCGCTACTATAATAAAGTTATTAACCCCTAACCCGCCTCACTAACCCTATAATAAATAGTATTAACCCCCTAATCTGCCCTCCCTAACATCGCCGACACCTAACTTCAATTATTAACCCCTAATCTGACGACCGGAGCTCACCGCTATTCTAATAAATTGATTAACCCCTAAAGCTAAGTCTAACCCTAACACTAACACCCCCCTAACTTAAATATAATTTACATCTAACGAAATAAATTAACTCTTATTAAATAAATTATTCCTATTTAAAGATAAATACTTACCTGTAAAATAAATCCTAATATAGCTACAATATAAATTATAATTATATTATAGCTATTTTAGGATTAATATTTATTTTACAGGCAACTTGGTATTTATTTTAACTAGGTACAATAGCTATTAAATAGTTACCTAGTTAAAATAATAACAAATTTACCTGTAAAATAAATCCTAACCTAAGATATAATTAAACCTAACACTACCCTATCAATAAAATAATTAAATAAACTACCTACAATTACCTACAATTAACCAAACACTACACTATCAATAAATTAATTAAACACAATTCCTACAAATAAATACAATTACATAAACTAGCTAAAGTACAAAAAATAAAAAACAACTAAGTTACAAAAAATAAAAAAATATTTACAAACATAAGAAAAATATTACAACAATTTTAAACTAATTACACCTACTCTAAGCCCCCTAATAAAATAACAAAGCCCCCCAAAATAAAAAATTCCCTACCCTATTCTAAATTAAAAAAGTTACAAGCTCTTTTACCTTACCAGCCCTGAACAGGGCCCTTTGCGGGGCATGCCCCAAGAATTTCAGCTCTTTTGCCTGTAAAAGAATAAATACAATACCCCCCCCAACATTACAACCCACCACCCACATACCCCTAATCTAACCCAAACCCCCCTTAAATAAACCTAACACTAAGCCCCTGAAGATCTTCCTACCTTGTCTTCACCATACCAGGTTCACCGATCCGTCCTGGCTCCAACATCTTCATCCAACCCAAGCGGGGGTTGGCGATCCATCATCCGGTGCTGAAGAGGTCCAGAAGAGGCTCCAAAGTCTTCCTCCTATCCGGCAAGAAGAGGACATCCGGACCGGCAAACATCTTCTCCAAGCGGCATCTTCGATCTTCTTCCATCCGGTGCGGAGCGGGTCCATCTTGAAGCAGGCGACGCGGATCCATCCTCTTCTTCCGTTGTCTCCCGACTAATGACGGTTCCTTTAAGGGACGTCATCCAAGATGGCGTCCCTCGAATTCCGATTGGCTGATAGGATTCTATCAGCCAATCGGAATTAAGGTAGGAATTTTCTGATTGGCTGATGGAATCAGCCAATCAGAATCAAGTTCAATCCGATTGGCTGATCCAATCAGCCAATCAGATTGAGCTCGCATTCTATTGGCTGATCGGAACAGCCAATAGAATGCGAGCTCAATCTGATTGGCTGATTGGATCAGCCAATCGGATTGAACTTGATTCTGATTGGCTGATTCCATCAGCCAATCAGAAAATTCCTACCTTAATTCCGATTGGCTGATAGAATCCTATCAGCCAATCGGAATTCGAGGGACGCCATCTTGGATGACGTCCCTTAAAGGAACCGTCATTAGTCGGGAGACAACGGAAGAAGAGGATGGATCCGCGTCGCCTGCTTCAAGATGGACCCGCTCCGCACCGGATGGAAGAAGATCGAAGATGCCGCTTGGAGAAGATGTTTGCCGTTCCGGATGTCCTCTTCTTGCCGGATAGGAGGAAGACTTTGGAGCCTCTTCTGGACCTCTTCAGCACCGGATGATGGATCGCCAACCCCCGCTTGGGTTGGATGAAGATGTTGGAGCCAGGACGGATCGGTGAACCTGGTATGGTGAAGACAAGGTAGGAAGATCTTCAGGGGCTTAGTGTTAGGTTTATTTAAGGGGGGTTTGGGTTAGATTAGGGGTATGTGGGTGGTGGGTTGTAATGTTGGGGGGGGGTATTGTATTTATTCTTTTACAGGCAAAAGAGCTGAAATTCTTGGGGCATGCCCCGCAAAGGGCCCTGTTCAGGGCTGGTAAGGTAAAAGAGCTTGTAACTTTTTTAATTTAGAATAGGGTAGGGAATTTTTTATTTTGGGGGGCTTTGTTATTTTATTAGGGGGCTTAGAGTAGGTGTAATTAGTTTAAAATTGTTGTAATATTTTTCTTATGTTTGTAAATATTTTTTTATTTTTTGTAACTTAGTTCTTTTTTATTTTTTGTACTTTAGCTAGTTTATGTAATTGTATTTATTTGTAGGAATTGTGTTTAATTAATTTATTGATAGTGTAGTGTTAGGTTAATTGTAGGTAATTGTAGGTAGTTTATTTAATTATTTTATTGATAGGGTAGTGTTAGGTTTAATTATATCTTAGGTTAGGATTTATTTTACAGGTAAATTTGTTATTATTTTAACTAGGTAACTATTAAATAGTTCTTAACTATTTAATAGCTATTGTACCTAGTTAAAATAAATACCAAGTTGCCTGTAAAATAAATATTAATCCTAAAATAGCTATAATATAATTATAATTTATATTGTAGCTATATTAGGATTTATTTTACAGGTAAGTATTTATCTTTAAATAGGAATAATTTATTTAATAAGAGTTAATTTATTTCGTTAGATGTAAATTATATTTAAGTTAGGGGGGTGTTAGTGTTAGGGTTAGACTTAGCTTTAGGGGTTAATCAATTTATTAGAATAGCGGTGAGCTCCGGTCGTCAGATTAGGGGTTAATAATTGAAGTTAGGTGTCGGCGATGTTAGGGAGGGCAGATTAGGGGTTAATACTATTTATGATAGGGTTAGTGAGGCGGATTAGGGGTTAATAACTTTATTATAGTAGCGCTCAGGTCCGCTCGGCAGATTAGGGGTTAATAAGTGTAGGCAGGTGTCGGCGACGTTGAGGGGGGCAGATTAGGGGTTAATAAATATAATATAGGGGTCGGCGATGTTAGGGCAGCAGATTAGGGGTACATAGGGATAACGTAGGTTGCGGCGGTTTACGGAGCGGCAGATTAGGGGTTAATAATAATATGCAGGGGTCAGCGATAGCGGGGGCGGCAGATTAGGGGTTAATAAGTGTAAGGTTAGGGGCGTTTAGACTCGGGGTACATGTTAGAGTGTTAGGTGCAGACGTAGGAAGTGTTTCCCCATAGGAAACAATGGGGCTGCGTTAGGAGCTGAACGCTGCTTTTTTGCAGGTGTTAGGTTTTTTTTCAGCTCAAACAGTCCCATTGTTTCCTATGGGGGAATCATGCACGAGCACGTTTTTGAGGCTGGCCGCGTCCGTAAGCAACTCTGGTATCGAGAGTTGCATTTGCGGTAAAAATGCTCTACGCTCCTTTTTTGGAGCCTAACGCAGCATTTGTTTGAACTCTCGATACCAGAGTTAATTTTATGGTGCGGCCAGAAAAAAGCCCGCGGAGCGTTAACAGCCCTTTTACCGCCAAACTCCAAATCTAGGCCTTAGTGTTTGTTATTTTTTGTAATTTAGCATTTTTTTTTTTTTTTTTAAATTATAATTTTTATTGAGGTTTTTTTGTCAAAATAAACATTTGGTAATTGCCAATATACAATATAAAAGAAAACAGAAGAGTATTACAAAGTAAGCTGCAAATATATGACAAATAGGGAAACCAAATGATTGAAAGACAATTACTTTCTCATATTACACAGTAAGCACCATGGTATCTGAAGACCTACTACATGAACCAAGCGGTAACTTTCAGACTGTATGGGGTTATCATAAATAGAACGTAGAGTAGGTGGACATAAGTTGGAGAGGGCCACTCATGGACCCTTATTGAAAAACCTCATTTTTTATTGTCTAGGATAATATAATGTCAAGCTCCCTTACTGATAAATGGATTTATGATGAAACATTGGAACACCTCCAGAAAGTTAACAGCTGTGTTAAAATTGCATGCGTTGGTGACACGTATTAGAGATCAGTCCTGCTGATCTAGACAGGGCATATAAACGCATTCCTATTGTGTTATGGAGGGTTGGGTACATAGGGAGCAATTAAGAGCTGTAATTCAGGTGCGGTATAGACGAGACAAACCGCCTTGTTAGTTCCCCTAGAGTAGGGGATACATTATTGTAGGGGGGGGGGGAGGAGGTGGTGTTTTTCATATTTTCAGAATTATCTCACCGTTTAGGAGCAGTAAAACATAATAGAATGCACTTAGAACTACCTTCCTCATATAAAACATTAACAGGAGGGGTTTAAACACGCAATAGTAAGCTATGTAAATACAATATAAAGAAATATGATACATTATATATGCTAATAGTAAAATAGCGATATTTAAAACTATGCAACAGGGCATTTTAAGAAATGTGATGGGAAAGGAGTAGTTAAATTTAAATAAGCGAAATCAGGGATGAGAATTTCCTTTCTATCTGACATTAGCAAGTAGGACCAAGCAGAATAAGTATATACAGTGGTAGACCAGGTTTGATAGATACCCCATTATCTCCAGAAAGTACTGTCCCTGAAGTAACATGTGGGAGACTACAGAGCACATCATAGACCAAGGGATAACAGGCGTTATGAAGGGCATTATAGTGAGAATAGGAAATGTAGCTGTTATGCACTGCCGTCCAGGCACGGGCCCTATGTCCAGACAACAGGCACCACACTTAAATGTATGTAATTTAGTATTTTTTATTTTTTGCAATTAGATACTTTGTAATTTTTAGAGTAGTGTTAAGATTTTTTTAATGTGTAATATAGTTTATTTAATTGGTAGTTAGTTTAATTTTAGTTTAATAGTTATATTAGTTTAATTGTTAGTTTAAACTTAGTTTTTTTAATTTGACAGGTAAGTTTTAATTTAATTTAAGATAGGGAAATTGTAATTTTAATATAAAGTTAGGGGGCATTTAGGGGTTACTAGTTTAAATTAGTTTATTGCAATGTGGGGGGCTTTCGGGTTTAGGGGTTAATAGTTTAGTTTAGTATATTTCGTTGTGGGGGGCTTTCGGTTTAGGGGTTAATAGGTTTATTATAGTGGCGGCGGTGTCGGGGAGTGGCGGAATAGGGGTTAATAACTTTAGTATAGCGGGGGCGATGTGGGCGGACGGCAGATTAGGGGTTAATAATATTTAAATAGTGTTTGCTATGCAGGAGGGTGGTGGTTTAGTGCTTAATAACTTTAGTATAGTGGCGATGATGTCGGGGAGTGGCAGAATAGGGGTTAATAAATGTTATTAGTGGTGGCGATGTCGGGAGCAGCAGATTAGGGGTTAATAACTTTAATATAATATTTGCGATGCAGGAGTGCCACGGTTTAGGGGTTAATAGGTAGTTTATGGGTGTTTAGTGTACTTTGTGACAGTTTAGTTATGAGTTTTGTGCGTAAAACTAATAACTACTGCTCTCAGATTGTGAAACCGATCTTGTCGGTATAGGCCGGAATGCAAGGTTTTTAGCCTCACCACAAAATTTGTAATGGTTGCGCTATGGAAGTCCTATGAAAAAACGTAATTTTAAGTGTGGGGCTGACGTTGCGTTACAGGCTTAAAGGCTTGCGGTGCAACTGTTTTAACGCTGCAATTACCATTTTTTTCACAAACGCACAACTCGCAATCTAAGTGTTTGTATGTTCATTTTTTACCAGCATTGGCAGTTCTGGGGAATGTTGGGGAGCTCTAGATACCCCAAATTCTCAAATATGTAAGCAGCCTTATATTTTCAAGGAGGAATCCGTCTTACAAGTCCTTTGCTGTAGCAAGACAAGTGAATTTAAATTCAGGAATAAGTAGTAGAGAATAGTGACCAGTGGAGGCTCCTCTATAGGAGCACTTGAGCACGTGCACCCCCTGACCCCTGATGCCCCCTGACCCCTGATGAACAAAAAAAAAAAAAAAGAGAAATAATTTTTTTTTTTTAATTTTTAAACCTTTTTGATGATTAGATTAAAAAATACTAAAGGCTCCACTTTTGCTCCACTGCAGTTTTAAGTTAAAACATTAAAATTGCCTTATTTAGGCTGAAAGTGGAATGGGCATTTGCCTAATACTTCTATCTATCGCACGTGCGATAGAAAGAAGTATAGGCAAAAGCTCTTTCCACTTTAAAGCTGCATTGACAGCAGCGCCACCTACAGGCCAGCCCATAGGTCTCCTTACCGCACAGCTCTTAGTGTGCGAGAGCCAGCTGTCACGTGACACTCGCACACTAAGAGCTGTGTGTGTGGAGGCAGTGGCATCAGCAGACACTGGCTCCTCCCTCCTCTCCCCCCTGCAGACATCAAGGAAGCGCGGCAACTTGGAGCAGAAGGTATGGCGGGGTTTATTAATTGTGATAAGGACCTTGGATATAATACAGTAGTAATAAGGTCCTGTGTCTGCCACTGACTGCTCAGCCTCTCTACCCTGTCTGGCTTCTCTCTACTAGTACGAGGGGCAGAATTAGATTAGCTAGAAGTTGAACTTAAGGACAGATAGGTTTGTCAGCCTGTACATGGCTTCTACCAGTTCTACGCGAGTGTGTAAGAATGTCTGAGGACCAGGGTTGATTACTTTCAGTGTACGCACTAGGTGACTGCACGGGTGCTCTATTCTGAATGAGGGGCTGAGCTCAGGTGAGGATTTTCAGTCAGGATTGTAAATCTAAATGTGTCTGGCAGTAGCAGAATGGAATCACAGTCCACTGACTCCTCTCACTTCAGCCCTGCACAAGTTCCGTAGTGAAAATCTAGAATGCAGCGGGGGCTGGGTTTACAGGGAAGTTAAATGGTCAGTTTTGTTTTTTTAGCTCCACCGGCATTTATGCTCCTCATGTTGCTGTGACAGTGTGTGTGTGTGATTTATTTTTATGGCTTTGCTGCTTTGAACTTTCAGATAGAAATCCGGAGTCGTCACTGAATTGTGCAGTGTATAGGTGTCTGCCCCTTCAACCATCCTGCATGAGGAGCTTTAGACTGATCAGAAAATGAAGGTTAAGTTAAGTGATCACACTCAGTCATATTTGTTAAAAAATCAGTTACTTTGCTCTGCTTCATATTTTTAAAAGGATTTTGTTTTTTTATAGTTATTTTAATTTTGCTAAAATTGTATGCTATAAATCAGTCCCCTTGTCTATGAACTGCTCAGTTTACTCTAAACACCTTTTTGTTTGTTGCTTGCACTCCTCATTAACTTTTTAAAAATAAAGTGGAATCCCCTTGTGTATCTGTCCCAGTGTGTGTAGTGTATCCATATGTATGTGAGTGTATTTATTAATATGTGTGTGTATGTATGTTTTAAAAAAAACTTGTCAGATTTAAAGGAGATTGTCAGATGATCCTTTATTGAAAGACAGAGAAGTCAGCACTCAAAGAAAATAGGGTAGTAAACTAAATAGTTTTAATTGTATTTTACTGTAATTTTTCAATAAAAACTAGTTTACTACCCTATTTTCTTTGAGTGCTGATATATGTCTTTCAATAAAGGATCACTTCTCCTTTAAATCTGTCTTAATTTTTTTTGTGTGTGTGTGTTTCTTTTTATTTAAACATTGGTTTGTAAGGGTCTGCACCAAAGTGTAAACATATTTTTTAGGAAAATGGTTTTCATGCAAATAAAGCTCCCTTCATTACCATGTATGAATATGCATGTATGGGTATGTGTGTAATTTTTATATATATATATATATATATATATATATATATATATATATATATATATATAAATATATATAAAAATGTGTATGTGTATATAAGAGTGTGTGTATAACTGTGCATGTGTGTGTAAATGTGTATATATGTGTATAAATGTGTATAACTGTATATGTGTATATAAAAGTGTGTGTATAACTGTGTATGTGTATTAATGTGTATAAGTGTGTATAAGAGTGTGTTTATAAGTGTGTATAACTGCATGTGTGTGTATAAGTGTGTATGAGTGTGTGTATAAATGTGTATGAGTGTGTTTGTATAACGTATGAGTGTGTGTATAAATGTACATGTGTGTGTATATGTGTATAAATGTGAATAAGCGTGTATAAATGTGTATAACTGTGCATGTGTGCATTTGTATAAATGTGTATAAGTGTGTATAACTGTGCATGTGTGTGTGTAAATGTGTATGAGTGTATATGTGTGTATAAATGTGTATAACTGTGTCTGTGTGTGTAAATGTGAATATGTGTGTATCAATGTGTATGAGTGTGTGTGTGTATAACAGTGCATGTGTGTGTAAATGAGTATAAGAGTTTGTGCATAACTGTGTATGTGTATGAATGTGTATAAGTGTGTTTGTATAACTGTGCATGTGTGTGTGTAAATGTGAGTATAAATGTGTATAAATGTTTGTGTGTGTATAACTGTGTGTGTGCGTTTGTATATAACTGTGTATATGTGTGTATAAGTGTGTGTGTGTGTATATATGTGTGTATAAAGGAGTTGGGAGGGGCACAGGAGATGGGAGGGGGAATAGGGTAGAGGAGGGGCAGAGGAGGTAGGTAGGTGGAGCAAAGAGGAGGTGGGGGGCCCTGCCACACTTTTGACCCGGGCGCCCTGGTTGATCTCAGTCCGCCCCTGGTACCCAGTATATATATAGTAACTGCAGGGTGTATGTGGTGCTCTTGTCTTTCAATATATACAGGTTAGTTATGTACATACAACACACAGTAATACACATAACACACTGCCCTCACCTTGTACAAGGATGTGTTAAGGTAACTGGCAGAGTGTGTGTGTGTATGTGTGTGTGTATATATATATATATATATATATATATATATATACACACACACACACACAATAAAATGGGTGGAGCCATCTGAGGGGCGGGGCTAGTGCTCCCCCATCTTCAAAAGTCACCAGCCGCCACTGATAGTGACCACGCATCAGTATTATCCTCCGGCCTGAATCACTATGTGGCAATTTATTTAATCCCGCCCCTGCAAAAAGGAAGATAACTGAACGTGCCTATGGTGTTGCTATACCTTCCCTTTTTCTTAAAAGAATATTAACCTCCCCACAAATTACTTAGTACTGAACTGGGAAAAAAATAATTGTAATATATTTCTTTTTTTCTCACCTTCCTGTAATTTACCCTGACCCTCAAACATACTACACTGATTGCCTGACCATGCATGGCACAAACACATAAACACACAGAAAGGGTATGTCTCTGGACTGCAAAACGACAAAAATAACAGCTTTAAATGCTAATTTAATATTTATTTTGTATGTGGATCTCAGTGTTTAACAGCTGATACATACTATGTACTGTATAAATAAAAATGACTTTCTCTGTTAAAAATCTCATTTGGTCCTCTGGCCTCTGTGTATCCTGCTTATCTACATATTTAGTAAAGCTGTGTACTTATCAATCAGAATATGCATCTGATAAAAATATCATGTATCTACATTAAAAAAAATAATATTATCTCTCAATGCATAGCATGCTGTGTATATATTCCAACTGTTGATGCAAAAGCCATAAACACTTTGGAAATGAAACAAATACATCCATCTATCTGCTGCTAAATTCCTCTACGATATTTTGGTGCTAACCGAAGCATTTTTATGCTTATAGTAGCTTTATATCAAGCATATTAGGTTAAATAGGGTAATCACTGATTTCATTTAAAGAGAGCTATTGCCTCAAATGTAATGTTTTGCTGTAATATTATTCCATCATGTCAGATGTTTACTTATCACTAACATCATTATTCATTTGGATAAATTCAACTTATTGTTTTATGGTTCATTAAAGCTTGAAATTAAAGTATTTACAATATATTTCACAGATATAAAAGTTTACATTTTTTCCTCTTGCTAACTCAGGCTACAAAGAGTTAAACTTCAGTCCTCAGGGACTATTCTAGGTAAGGTATAACCTTAAAAAATGCAGTATTTCATAGACAAGTCATGAACAGGAAACATTGTTGTTATTCCCATGTGAATTCTCCTCAAAGGGTTTACATTAAGTTAAAGAAACCAATTGGGAAACACTGATGTCTAAAGTGCCAGAAATGTAAAATCCTTTTTGAAAGATGAGTATCTCTCCTCCTCATGTTTTTTTCTTGCTGTTCTTTTGAAATATGAGGACACGCAGTATCTTGGATATTGAAATTTTTTATCTGCAAATTCAGTTTTGAAAAGAAGTAGTAGAGTCCCTGCAGAGTTATCTAAACCAGAGTATAAAGTTTGCAATACTTCTGAATTCAAATTTCAATGAAATATGACGTCAATAGACATTTAAACATAATAAATTAAAATGTCTACAATAGGGGGAAAACATGGATGGATGTTTCTACAGCTTTAATGTTCTGTTTTTAAAATACTGCACCTTCCTATTCTAAGTATTGCACATTTCTACAAAAACTCACTGTATGGTACCAATAGTATATTATGGACAAGGCCTGTGTCTAGGGTTGCAGTATTTACAGACATGTAAGCAACAACATTTGAAAAATAAATCAGATATTTAAAAGAAAATTATGTCAAAAATATTGTCCATCTTGTACAATATGGATAAACAAACCTCAAGTTTTAAAATTAATTATCCCCTATAGAAAACTGATAAAGGACAAACAACAAAGGGGTCCTCCTTAAAAATATATAGTGGCCGCTCTTGGATCACTCAGCTTACAGCTAAATAATTTGGGGTTGATAGGGGAAGAAAAAAACATGGGGCCATTAATGGACCCAGTATATAATGAACAGGGAAAATAGAAGGAAAAAACACTACCGCCTAAGAGTTCACTGAGGTTTCTCTTGGACTTCACCAAAAATATGAAATTATATCTGTTGAATGGATATCAATCTATGAAGACTGAAAATAAAAATAAAATTGATCTCATCATAATAAATATTAAATTTTAACATTAATGTAACAATGATCTGTCCTTAAACAGAGTTACCAACTTTGGACACATCAGAATTATTAAATGTTAAGCAAAAACAACGAGTAAGTTATAACAAAAAAAAATGCAGATATAGGGGTAGATTTATCAAGCAGCGGATGCTGCAATCTACCCCCGATGTTTCCAGATCACTGGAGACAAGAGTTAAGAAGCAGCGGTCATAAGACCGCTGCTCCTTAACTCTTCCACCACCTCTAAAGTGGCAGACCACAATCATCCCGATCAGATACGACCGGGATGATTGACATCCCCGCTAAGCGGACGATTGGCTGCAAATGTGCAGGGAGTGGCATTGCACAAGCATTTCACTACAGCAGATCTTGTACGTCCAAAATTTTATGAATCGGCCAATAGATCACTTGAATAAATTTGAATTTATGAATTATTTTCTTCTGTTTATAGTAATTTTCTTCTGTTTAGATCTCCTTCAATATAAAATAATCAAGTAGGAAGCTTGCTGATGGCAGCAGAGAAGACTAACCACCTAATCTAGCTTTATGGTATATAAAAAGTAAGGTTAATATCTTGCAGTAAAGAGACTTGAGAATATCATGGCAAACGCTCTAAGGGTGCAAGTGTTGCTTATACTCAAACTTAATGATCTCTATTTTTTTTGGAGACCGAGTTGAGCAATGGCACTACACTTGGACAAACTCCCTAGTATATATACAATAGTTGTGTATATTTAATTACAACTTAAGGTTTTGGTGATTATAAAGGGAGGGGTGCTCCGCACAAAAATTACATTTAGACTGAATGTGGAAGTGGTAAAGCCACTTCCATGAAAGAATGCGGTATCAGCACTCACTGTCCTGAACCACAAGCGGAGTTAAATTCCTGTGTTTAAAACATAACCTTTATTAAACAATAGCAAAAAATGGGGAGAGGGGGGGACATGTACGGTTAAAAACTTAGGATCGGGTAGTCTGTGTATGGATTCCTTAATATAATTAAATTAATAGGCCTTTGGGGTATAATAGCCCAAGTGATATTTATTAAGGTAAACTCTATACATAAGTCTGTGTGGCACTATGGCTGTAATGTGTGTGAGTAAGAGTGTAACGTAATGAAATTCAGATAGGGTAATCTCCTCTTACAATCAATTATAGGTTGTCACCTTGTGACAGACGTAGAGGAGATTAGTATAATAACCTCTCCGTGATGATATGCTGTTGTATATCACACTGGATAAATGTGGTTCCTCACAGTATATAGGGACTTCTGAGGTAATAACTGTGGTATAGAATACCTGTGTGGATTAGTTTGGGTAGGTCAGATATGACTAAACGATATACACAATAAAGTAAAATAGATAATAAATCTGTATTGTATCGTAGAGTTACGATCTACTTAGATGGTAAATAAAGTGTTAAATACTTCCAAAATAACAAAATACTAGGGGAGGTATAGTGATATGTATATATCTCTTATACCTATGTGGTATAGTATATAAATCGAGTACTATTCATAAAAAACAACTCAGTTATATGTGATGTCCGGCGGAAATAAGAGTGTGTATATCTGCCTGTATGTCTGTGTTGTTACGCATAAAGTCTCATTTTTGATGCTGTACCACAGTATTAATGTAAATAACCTTGAATGTTGGTTAATATATAAGTTTAATTTTTACATATCGTACCCAATATAAGTTATTTGGTAGGAGTAACACTATATATGTATGTTTGTGTCACTTTATTAGTGAATCTATCAGATTACTTTATATCTCTGAGCAGCAAAGGTGTCGCTGCATAAATTGTACCACAGTGATGATGTAAGTATTAGTGATGAAACTGAACTTGGTTCCTCCAACTTTAATTTTTACATATCGTACCCAACATGAGTTCTCTGGCAAGAGCAACAATGTATATGTATACTTGCAATACTTTATTGGTTAATGTAACAAATTGCTTTGTATGTCTAAGCAACAGGAGTGTCGCTGTAAAAGTTATATCCCAGCACTGATACACATTACATAAAGTATTGGTGATTAAGCTCAACGTGGTTCCTCCGAAGCGTATCAGGTTGTTTACCACGTTATTTGGTAGTTATATATCTACCAGTATTATAATATACTCACACACATTACAACCATAGTGCCACACATACTTATGTATAGAGTTTACCTTAATAAATATCACTTGGGCTATTATACCCCAAAGGCCTATTAATTTAATTTTATTAAGGAATCCATACAAGGAATCCATACACAGACTACTCGATCCTAGGTTTTTAACCGAACATGTCCCCCCCTCTCCCCATTTTTTACTATTGTTTAATAAAGGTTATGTTTTAAACACAGGAATTTAACTCCACTGTGGTTCAGGACAGTGAGTGCTGATACCGCATTCTTTACCACTTCCACATTCAGTCTTAATGATCTCTATTGTAGACTCATGTATAATCTGGTAATGGCGAGACTAGCTCATATGTAAGAGAAAAACAAAAGAAAAGAAAAAGTCATACATATGAGATATTCCAGACTTATATAGCAACCCTTGAAGACAATAAGCAAAGTGTGTAAGATTACTGATAATATCACAGTGTGAGGACATAACAAGAACTTGAACAGATTTGCCATATTGAAATGGAGTATTCCAAAAGTTAACCTCCATTAACAGACATAGGGCCAAATTACAAGTGGAGCATTAATGATAGCATGGGTCACTATAAGCAATATAATTAGAATGCAGCTTGATATTACAAGTCTATGATAAATGCCAAAGACAAAAAAAGTTGATTTGAAAAACAAAACTGTAACAAAAGCTAAAATTATCAATGCAAACTATAGAGCAATACCCAAAATCATTTAGAGATTGCATGAATATAAATTGTACTATCCACCTACTAATTTATTATGTCTCAAAGGTTAATTTATTAAGAAAGATCAACAAAGCTCAGCTAAAATCAGACCATTTTGGTTAAAAGCATATAGATGCATGTATATGCATAAACCCAAATTCCATTTAAAAGATTGTATGTATACCTGTGACATCCAAAGTTAAAGATAGGAAATGTTACCAGTCTTTATTTAAATATATAAAAGTCCCAACTCCAAGAGCGTTCATCAGGCCGTTCCTTTTATTGTGTATGCCGGGAAGTGTGATCAGCATTACTGTTGTATGTGTGTCCATAAGCGATTTGAAGGGGGCATGTTCTGACACGTTTTGCCAACCAATCATCTATTTGATAGATGAATCCTTATGAAGAAGCTTATTGAAAAACTGATCATACTTCCCTGCTTCCTGGCTTACACAACCCTTACAGAAAACTGATGGAAGGAATGTCTATGGGTAGAAGGAGTTAGGGCAGTCCTGAAGTAAGCAGGCCTGAGTCTTTCACTCACGCTTTTTACTTTCAACTTGTAATACCAAGAAAATAAAGTATAAGAAAATATATAAAAAGAAAAAATGGGATCAACACAGTACAGCTCCTGTATGTCCCAAAGACCAGAGGTGCGCCAATCCACTATAGCTCAACGGTCAACCTATATATATAATGAAATATAATTAAATAAAAACCTATATATATTATATAAAAAATAAAAAATAGAAAATTAAAAGATTGTGATAACACACAAATACAATGGTGTTAATAATAATATATATACAATGTGTAAAGTGTAAAAATCTTTAGGAAAAAGTCCCAACACTCATGGAAAGTAATGTCCAGTTACAAAAGATGCATCACCCGAGTGACTGGCAGCTCTCTCCAAAGTGTATACGATAAATCTGGATGTCCTGGAAGACAAGAAAAAAGAGAGGCGCCCTTGGTGCAGCAAGTCCTAAACAGCATGTAACAACTTCCAGCAATAGTGATTGAATACTCACAAACGAACGTGCACATGCAGTGCAATATTGGGCGAGCCGAAACTTCAGAGCCGTTCGGCTGATTCCCCAATGGCAGGTCAGCTGAGTGGTGAAGCAGTGTTCCGCCAGAGACACAGGGATTCAAAGATCCAAAACGCCCAGTGTTGATCAGCAGTGAAATGTGTGTAGTCCACAGACTTATAAACAATTCTTTAAAACCTCCAGTCAAGCCTTTTACTTGAACACTCTTGAAGTTGCAAGTGCAGAAAGTTAAAATAAAGTCATTTTTCCCTTGCAGTTTTTAATAAATCATCAGAAAGGAAACAACAGCATTTCAGCTAGGAACAAATATAGTATTTATTATTTTCCCCAATAATAAATACTGTCGTTTGCACACAGTAGCTGTTCCTCCCAGTTTAGGTGACTCACATTTCTTATAGCGGATTAAAAATATGATCCTCAGGACTTCCTAAAACTTTCAGTATTCCCCCTGTGATGAGCTATCCATGCAACTTTACAGAACCAACATCCATTTCCCATGGAGTCTCATTACTCATTACTGTATAAGACAAGATGTTGCCCAGCCTTTGGTATATGTTGTCAATCTCTCTTTAGCGATCATATATAGTCCTTGTGTGCAGCTTTCAAATGGAGGGCTATGACTTTTAATTTGGCACCCTGTATGAAGTGTAATTGGAGAAGGATGTAACATTGCCACAGAGAATCCCACTTCAGAGAGATGGAGCTAGTTCCATCTCAGTCGTTTCATCCAGAATATCAGGTTCTGTAGCCCCTTTGTCTTTCAGTATAGGGTTAACTTTTGTTTGCTTAGAAGCCTCTAACAGGGAGGTCACCATAGATATTAGACTCTGCTCGATACTTTAAAAATGCAGGTTGATCAACAGCTGAACTCTCTGCTCCCACTTATCCACTGCACCATGTTAGTTGCTCTATTTGCAGTCAAGGGGGCCAAATTGTCAAGCTCTGAATAGAGCTTGATGCCCCTGTTTCCGCACGAGCCTTCAGGCTCGCCAGAAACAGTAGTTATGAGGCAGCGGTCTAAAGACCGCTGCTCCATAACTTGTCCGCCTGCTCTGAGGCTGTGGACATCAATCCCCCGATCCTATACAATCGGGCTGATTGACACCCCCTGCTTGTGGCCGATTAGCCACGAATCTGCAGGGGCCGGCATTGCACAAGCAGTTCACAAGACTTGGCCAGTCTTGGAAATACCGCAAATCCACTTACGTAAATTGCGTATCCTCTTTTCTCAATGGGACTTGCATAGCGCCGGTATTACGAGTCTGCCAAACAGTGAGTGGTAAACCCTCTCCTGTCAAGACTGGTACCGCATTTTAAAGTCAGTAGTTAAGAGTTTTACACTACAACGCCGTAGCATAAAACTCTTAACTAAAGTGCTAAAAAGTACACCCATAAACTACATATTAACCCCTAAAAAGAGGCCCTCCCACATCGCAAAAACACTAAAAGAAAATTTTTAACCCGTAATCTGCCGAACCTGGATATCGCTGCCACTATAATAACCCGAACCGGACATCGCTTCCACTATAATAAACATATTAACCCCTAAACCGCCGCACTCGTGCCTCGCAAACATTAGTTAAATAATATTAACCCCTAATCTGCCGTCCCTAACATCGCCGACACCTACCTACATTTATTAACTATACAGATATGTTAGATGTTAACAACAAAATGTACAGAATGACTAGAATAGAGCACAATACTACCCTCTTAGGTGACCGCAGCCTTCTAACAGTCTCTCCCAACAGGACTGTGAGTAGAATATGGAGTGTGTATATAGAGGCGCTGGTCTTGAATCCTTCTGTGTATTGTAGTGTACACTGATGAAAGAAACTTAGCTTGTGATTCGCAGGAGTTAACAACAAAATAATGTGCAGTATACTTACTCCGAAAATTTCAGAGTTCAGCGTCTTCATAAGAATCTATATCATGATTTTCCCATATCATGCTTTGGTATCTGCAGACAATGGAAATTACACTGCAGGTGATTGTATCTCTTGGAATGATATAAAGTGCAGTATTCTCACTCCGAGTAATTCGGAATCCGGCTCTTCAAAAGTGGTTGGTAACTTTGAAATACTTCCAAAAAGGCAGCAGAAAATACTTGTTGTTACAAACAAATATTTATTAAAACATATTTAAAAAGCTCTTCTTTTGGCTCTACGCGTTTCAACGACTGAATCGTCCTTTTCAAGAGCAGTAAAACACTTCCAATTGTTTTTACTGCTCTTGAAGTTACAATTACACCTAACACTACACTATAATTAAATTAATTCCCTAAATTAAATACAATTAAATACAAATAAATACAATTATCTAAAGTACAAAAAAAACAAACACTAAATTACAGAAAATAATAAACAAATTACAAGATTTTGAAACTAATTACACCTAATCTAATCCCCCTAACAAAATAAAAAAGCCCCCCCAAAATAAAAAAAAGCCCTACCCTACACTACACTAAATTACAAATAACCCTTAAAAGGGCCTTTTGCGGGGCATTGCCTCAAAGTAATCAGCTCTTTTACCTGTAAAAAAAATTACAAATCCCCCCCAACATTAAAACCCACCACCCACACAACCAACCCTACTCTAAAACCCACCCAATACCCCCTTAAAAAACCTAACACTAACCCCTCAAAGATCTCCTTACCGGGAGAAGTCTTCATCCAACCGGGCCGAAGTCCTCAACAAAGCCGGGAGAAGTCTTCATTCAAGCCGGGCGAAGTGGTCCTCCAGATGGGCAGAAGTCTTCATCCAGACGGCATCTTCTATCTTCATCCATCCGGCGCGGAGTGGGTTCATCTTCAAGACATCCAACACGGAGCATCCTATTCATCTGACGGCTAAGACTGAATGAAGGTTCCTTTAAATGACATCATCCAAGATGGTGTCCCTTCAATTCCGATTGGCTGAATTCTATCAGCCAATCGGAATTAAGGTAGAAAAAATCATATTGGCTGATGCAATCAGCTAATAGAATTGAGCTTGCATTCTATTGGCTGATTGGAACAGTATATAGCCAATGGGCATGACGGACATCATGTAAATATTGATTTCATTATTTTTTTTAATGACTGTCTTCAGTCTTCACTTGAAATCTATGTACATATCACTTTGATGCCATTCTAACAGAAAAGAACAATACAGTTAGTGTAAAATACGTTTTACTATTTGCAGAAACTCACTGCATCTTATAGTCATAACAGTTTGTATAATAATGATGTTTTACTGTAAAAGCATAGGAATTTCTCTATGTTTTAAAACACAAATTCCCAATACGATCAATTGAAAACCCATTTAAGAAAGTGAGAAAATAAACAGCCTAAATTGAAAAATTAACACAATACAACATTTTCATTACTCTTTCAGGTTATTAACAGTTCCATATAATTAAAATATGCCCACATAGATGTCAAGCAAGTGCATTAAAAAAACAGAAACACAAAACATAATGAAATTATAACAATATGCGATTCACGCTTGTACTAAAATGTCATTATCGCCAGTAAAATATTACTTTGAAAGCCCACATTCAATATCCTTAGAAGCTCAAATTATCAGCAAGGTATAAAGGAAAAAAATAGAAATAGTATGGTATACAGTAGATTTATGGGAATAGAAAAAAAAAGAAAACGACTTAAAATGATCTTTTAATATTTAATGCTAATTTAGTGCTAGCTTAAAAGTGTAACGCAAAGTATCGCTTTTCAGTGCCTTTTTTTTTCTAACACCCACACCCCTAAAAACTGCTTCTTGCAATTTAAAAAAAAAAAATTAAAGAGGCTAATATGTTTTATTATAGAAAATGCACTACACACTTTATTCTGGGAGCAATTGGGGGACATTTAGAAAATTAACCAGAAATCTGATCTTTGGTTATTTTTCAGAGCTCTAATTGCTACTGTAAACTAGCGGTAGCAATAACCAGTCACTTGTAATGGCTAGTTATTTATTGTGCACCCGTAAACGGTTGAATTTGCTGTTTTAAGGGCAGGCGATAAATTAGCGCTCCACTTGTAATCTAATCCTTAATTGTATATTTCCCACTTTAAATTACTAAGATTTATTGTAACTATCAAGGTCATGGCTCAGGTGCACTACACACTTTATTCTGGGAGCAATTGGGGGACATTTAGGCCTAGATTTGGAGTTTGGCGGTAGAAGGGCTGTTAACGCTCCACAGGTTTTTTTCTGGCCGCACCATAAATTTAACTCTGGTATCGAGAGTTCAAACAAATGCTGCGTTAGGCTCCAAAAAAGGAGCGTAGAGCATTTTTACCGCAAATGCAACTCTCGATACCAGAGTTGCTTACGGACGCGGCCAGCCTCAAAAACGTGCTCGTGCACGATTCTCCCATAGGAAACAATGGGACTGTTTGAGCTGAAAAAAAACCTGCAAAAAAGCAGCGTTCAGCTCCTAACGCAGCCCCATTGTTTCCTATGGGGAAACACTTCCTACGTCTGCACCTAACACTCTAACATGTACCCCGAGTCTAAACACCCCTAACCTTACACTTATTAACCCCTATTCTGCCGCCCCCGCTATCGCTGACCCCTGCATATTTTTTTTAACCCCTAATCTGCCGCTCCGTAAACCGCCGCAACCTACGTTATCCCTATGTACCCCTAATCTGCTGCCCTAACATCGCCGACCCCTATATTATATTTATTAACCCCTAATCTGCCCCCCTCAACGTCGCCGACACCTGCCTACACTTATTAACCCCTAATCTGCCGAGCGGACCTGAGCGGTACTATAATAAAGTTATTAACCCCTAATCCGCCTCACTAACCCTATCATAAATAGTATTAACCCCTAATCTGCCCTCCCTAACATCGCCGACACCTACCTTCAATTATTAACCCCTAATCTGCCGAGCGGACCTCACCGCTATTCTAATAAATGTATTAACCCCTAAAGCTAAGTCTAACCCTAACACTAACACCCCCCTAACTTAAATATAATTTACATCTAACGAAATAAATTAACTCTTATTAAATAACTTATTCCTATTTAAAGCTAAATACTTACCTGTAAAATAAATCCTAATATAGCTACAATATAAATTATAATTATATTATAGCTATTTTAGGATTAATATTTATTTTACAGGCAACTTTGTAATTATTTTAACCAGGTACAATAGCTATTAAATAGTTAAGAACTATTTAATAGTTACCTAGTTAAAATAATAACAAATTTACCTGTAAAATAAATCCTAACCTAAGATATAATTAAACCTAACACTACCCTATCAATAAATTAATTAAATAAACTACCTACAATTACCTACAATTAACCTAACACTACACTATCAATAAATTAATTAAACACAATTCCTACAAATAAATACAATTAAATAAACTAGCTAAAGTACAAAAAATAAAAAAGAACTAAGTTACAAAAAATAAAAAAATATTTACAAACATAAGAAAAATATTACAACAATTTTAAACTAATTACACCTACTCTAAGCCCCCTAATAAAATAACAAAGCCCCCCAAAATAAAAAAATCCCTACCCTATTCTAAATTAAAAAAGTTACAAGCTCTTTTACCTTACCAGCCCTGAACAGGGCCCTTTGCGGGGCATGCCCCAAGGATTTCAGCTCTTTTGCCTGTAAAAAAAAACATACCATACCCCCCCCCAACATTACAACCCACCACCCACATACCCCTAATCTAACCCAAACCCCCCTTAAAGAAACCTAACACTAAGCCCCTGAAGATCTTCCTACCTTGTCTTCACCATCCAGGTATCACCGATCCGTCCTGGCTCCAACATCTTCATCCAACCCAAGCGGGGGTTGGCGATCCATCATCCGGTGGCTGAAGAGGTCCAGAACAGGCTCCAAAGTCTTCCTCCTATCCGGCAAGAAGAGGACATCCGGACCGGCAAACATCTTCTCCAAGCGGCATCTTCGATCTTCTTCCATCCGGTGCGGAGCGGGTCCATCTTGAAGCAGGCGACGCGGATCCATCCTCTTCTTCCGTTGTCTCCCGACAAATGACGGTTCCTTTAAGGGACGTCATCCAAGATGGCGTCCCTCGAATTCCGATTGGCTGATAGGATTCTATCAGCCAATCGGAATTAAGGTAGGAATTTTCTGATTGGCTGATGGAATCAGCCAATCAGAATCAAGTTCAATCCGATTGGCTGATCCAATCAGCCAATCAGATTGAGCTCGCATTCTATTGGCTGATCGGAACAGCCAATAGAATGCGAGCTCAATCTGATTGGCTGATTGGATCAGCCAATCGGATTGAACTTGATTCTGATTGGCTGATTGGATCAGCCAATCAGAAAATTCCTACCTTAATTCCGATTGGCTGATAGAATCCTATCAGCCAATCGGAATTCGAGGGACGCCATCTTGGATGACGTCCCTTAAAGGAACCGTCATTCGTCGGGAGACAACGGAAGAAGAGGATGGATCCGCGTCGCCTGCTTCAAGATGGACCCGCTCCGCACCGGATGGAAGAAGATCGAAGATGCCGCTTGGAGAAGATGTTTGCCGGTCCGGATGTCCTCTTCTTGCCGGATAGGAGGAAGACTTTGGAGCCTCTTCTGGACCTCTTCAGCCACCGGATGATGGATCGCCAACCCCCGCTTGGGTTGGATGAAGATGTTGGAGCCAGGACGGATCGGTGATACCTGGATGGTGAAGACAAGGTAGGAAGATCTTCAGGGGCTTAGTGTTCGGTTTCTTTAAGGGGGGTTTGGGTTAGATTAGGGGTATGTGGGTGGTGGGTTGTAATGTTGGGGGGGGTATGGTATGTTTTTTTTTACAGGCAAAAGAGCTGAAATCCTTGGGGCATGCCCCGCAAAGGGCCCTGTTCAGGGCTGGTAAGGTAAAAGAGCTTGTAACTTTTTTAATTTAGAATAGGGTAGGGAATTTTTTATTTTGGGGGGCTTTGTTATTTTATTATGGGGCTTAGAGTAGGTGTAATTAGTTTAAAATTGTTGTAATATTTTTCTTATGTTTGTAAATATTTTTTTATTTTTTGTAACTTAGTTCTTTTTTATTTTTTGTACTTTAGCTAGTTTATTTAATTGTATTTATTTGTAGGAATTGTGTTTAATTAATTTATTGATAGTGTAGTGTTAGGTTAATTGTAGGTAATTGTAGTTAGTTTATTTAATTAATTTATTGATAGGGTAGTGTTAGGTTTAATTATATCTTAGGTTAGGATTTATTTTACAGGTAAATTTGTTATTATTTTAACTAGGTAACTATTAAATAGTTCTTAACTATTTAATAGCTATTGTACCTGGTTAAAATAATTACAAAGTTGCCTGTAAAATAAATATTAATCCTAAAATAGCTATAATATAATTATAATTTATATTGTAGCTATATTAGGATTTATTTTACAGGTAAGTATTTAGCTTTAAATAGGAATAAGTTATTTAATAAGAGTTAATTTATTTCGTTCGATGTAAATTATATTTAAGTTAGGGGGGTGTTAGTGTTAGGGTTAGACTTAGCTTTAGGGGTTAATACATTTATTATAGTAGCGATGAGCTCCGGTCGTCAGATTAGGGGTTAATAATTGAAGGTAGGTGTCGGCGATGTTAGGGAGGGCAGATTAGGGGTTAATACTATTTATGATAGGGTTAGTGAGGCGGGTTAGGGGTTAATAACTTTATTATAGTAGCGGTGCGGTCCGCTCGGCAGATTAGGGGTTAATAAGTGTAGGCAGGTGTCGGCGACGTTGAGGGGGGCAGATTAGGGGTTAATAAATATAATATAGGGGTCGGCGGTGTTAGGGGTAGCAGATTAGGGGTACATAGGGATAACGTAGGTGGCGGCGCTTTGCGGTCGGAAGATTAGGGGTTAATTATTTTAAGTAGCTGGCGGCGACGTTGTGGGGGGCAGGTTAGGGGTTAATAAATGTAATACAGGGGTCGGCGGGGTTAGGGGCAGCAGATTAGGGGTACATAAGTATAACGTAGGTGGCGGTCGGCAGATTACGGGTTAAAATATTTTAATCGAGTGGCGGCGATGTGGGGGGAGCTCGGTTTAGGGGTACATAGGTAGTTTATGGGTGTTAGTGTACTTTAGGGTACAGTAGTTAAGAGTTTTATGAACCGGCGTTAGCCCAGAAAGCTCTTAATTCCTGCTTTTTTCAGGCGGCTGGAGTTTTGTCGTTAGAGCTCTAACGCTCACTTCAGAAACGACTCTAAATACCGGCGTTAGGAAGATCCCATTGAAAAGATAGGATACGCAAATGGCGTAGGGGGATCTGCGGTATGGAAAAGTCGCGGCTGAAAAGTGAGCGTTAGACCCTTTAATCACTGACTCCAAATACCAGCGGGCGGCCAAAACCAGCGTTAGGAGCCTCTAACGCTGGTTTTGACGGCTACCGCCGAACTCTAAATCTAGGCCTTAGAAAATTAACCAGAAATATGATATTTGGTTATTTTTCAGAGCTCTAATTGCTACTGTAAACTAGCGGTAGCAATAACCAGTCACTTGTAATGGCTAGTTATTTATTGCGCACCCATAAACGGTTGAATTTGCTGTTTTAAGGGCAGGCGATAAATTAGCAGTCCACTTGTAATCTAGTCCTTAATTGTATATTTCCCACTTTAAATTACTAAGATTTATTGTAACTATCAAGGTCATGGCTCAGGTGCAACTCTCATGGGTGGTCCCCATTGGGTTCAGCACTGGGTTTTATCATTGAGATGCTCTGCTCTGCGCTATTTAACGGGACATGTAACGCAACATTAACATTTTTCTTTTATGATTCAGATAGAGTATATCATTTTAAACAACTTTCCAATATTCTTTCATTTAATATCCTTTGTTCAAGGTGCCATCATAAACAATTGGGAGCTAGCTGAGCACATTGAGTGAGCCAAGAGCAAGATCCATATATGTTCAGTCACCAATCAGCAGGTACATCCCAGTAGTGCATTGCTGTTCCTGAGCAATCCTATGTATGTTTTTAAATAAAGGATACAAAGAGAAGTTAAATTATAAAGTTTTTTAAAATTGCATACTCTAAATCTTGAAAGTTTAATCTTGACTTTACTGTTTCCTTAAATGTATACCAAACTCCTCTTCCCAGCCTGTGTATTGGAACTCATTTCGAGTTCCTAGGTGAGCTAATTTGTAACTGTACTGATTCATTGGCTACAAACCCCTTCATTGTAATTGACCCCATGACTGTATCATACTACTTTGATTGACTACCTGAATACAGACCCATTGAGGCATATTTAAGAAATGTCTTGCGGACCTGATCCGACAGTGCAGATCAGGTCCGCAAGACATCACTGAATGCGGAGAGCAATACGCTCTCTGCATTTAACATTGCACCAGCAGCTCAGAAGAGCTACTGGTGCAACGCCGCCCCCTGCAGACTTTGTGACCGCTGCTTCATAACTGCTGTTTCTGACGAGTCTGAAGACTCGCCAGAAACACGGGCCGTCAAGCTCCTTTCGGAGCTTGATAGATAGGCCCCATTGACTGAACCAGGCCCTATAACTGTCTTGTGCTATTAGACTGATTAGCTGAATGTAGACTTCTTGTCTGAACCTGAACCTGCTACTCTACAACCTACAACTAAAAGTGATACTCAGGCTGCACTCAACCCTGCAACTGCTACCCTGAGCTGTATTTGTGGGTTCTATCATGTAAGTTTACTCCATATTACCCAAATCAGCTTCCAAACAGATAATCAATATTGTATTGTTTGTAGCCAGAAGCAATATAATCTTCTCCATTTTTTAACAATCACATTTCTATTTAATCACCATCCCACTACAAAGCTTCTGATCCCTGCTGTAATAATCAATATTAACTAAATCATATATAAACTAGTTCTACTGCCCAGTAAGCCTAATTGCAACTTTGCCCTCCTTCAATTAACTCTATTCTTAAATTAATTTATATTATTACTTCCCATTGAAAAGGAATATTTGTCACTGTTGTTTTGGACTGTAATTCTATAGTTGCTAATACCAATTATGCAAGTTTAACTTTTTAGGGCATTGAGTGTCAAATACTGTATATAAGTAGAACACCTGTACAACTAGAAACAAATGGCATTTAAAACAATGGTAACTTACGCTCATTCAAACATGTCAATATCCATTATTTAGATTGTAGACATTTCCATCTTTCAATAGAGCATTCCAAAATGTTGTTTACAGGACATAATGCTAAAACCAGGGCCATCTCATAAAATGAAGGAGGGTTGGAGGCTTACGGCATTAATCTAACTCTCGCTAATTTATGTTTCATTACATTATTTTATCTTACCATTTTTTATTTTGTCTGATTGGTTATTCACTGTCTTTTTTATTGCTTCATATTTTATTTTACTGCTATATTTTATTATTTTATAGCATTTTATATCACACTTTCATTCCCTCGCTGTATTAGTTTTTCCATCTCATGGATTTATACAGTCTAATCACTTAACTTAGTGCTCTTTATTTCTGTCTACATTATAGTCCATCCCTTTATAAACTGTGCACTCTAATTATACTCTTTTTTGTCATTCACTCTTCACTCTTGGTGTTTCTCTTATCACTGTATAGAGACGTGATCAATTGTTACACTTCAGAATAGCGCTGCGGAATCTGTTGGTGCTCTACAAGTAACTGATATTAATAAATAACTTATAATAATGTGACCACTGTGTGTCTGTCTATATATATATCTTAAGGGAAAAGCAAATACTCACTCCATGCATTACCCAAATCCAGGTTGTGAATTGGCTGGGAGCATACCAGTAGAAATTGTGCAGTCCATACCTGAGTAATTCATGAGAGCAAGCATTTTAAAGGACAGTGGAAATTTCAGTCTCAGTCTAGCTTATTTTTATATCCATGTCTTGCTTCTAATATTAGATTTTTTCTCGCTGCCTGTCTCACCTTTATGGCACCGCTAAGCAATAACCCCCCAAATAAGTAAACATTTTTTGTTTGCCTTGGAAATTAATATTGGATTGCTAGATATACACACGCATTTGAATATATTTGCTTAAGAGATTTATGATCAACCTTAATGTTCACATAGAAAGACTGTTTCAGTTCAGCTTATCTGAGACATTTTATTATATCCTCCTTCTGGACTTTTATTCCACCTTCATAAACTTTGAAATATGTTGTTTGATGGTTTGTTATGGAACAGGAACCATTTCTACTCTATTTGTTTATGACAAACATCAAAGACAATAGCACTATAATATAGGTTTATATGTACAATGAACACATTTGTCTAGATTACGAGTTTTGCGCTAAACAGGGTTCGGAACTAACGGCAAAAAAGTTGCATTATTTCACTCTCCATAGTGCTGCCATTACGAGTTACTGAAAAGCCTCCTTGTGCGTGCGATATGGTGGCGTAAAGCTCCATACCGCACAATAGCCAAGGGCTGATTTGACATGCTCGTGCAGGCTTTCCCCCATAGACATCAATGGGGTGAGAGTGAAAAAAACCTGAAGTGTGGAATGAAAAATCTCTGTAACGCAACCCCATTGATGTCTATGGGGAAAAAAGTTACGTTTTAACCTAACACCCTAACATAAACCCGTAGTCTAAACACCCCTAATCTGCCACCCCCAACATTGCCGACACCTAAAGTTATAAACCCCTAATCCGCCGCTCCCCGACATTGATAACACTAATAAAAGCTATTAACCCCTAATCCGCCGCTCCCCGTCATAGCCACCACTAAATAAAATGATTAACCCCTAAACCCTCGGCCCCCCTAATCGCTGCCACTAAATAAACCAATTAACCCCTAAACCACCAGCTCCCCACACATCGCAAAACACTAAATTAAACTATTAACCCCTAAACCTAACACCCCCTAACTTTAAATTAAAATTACAATATAACTTTATTTAAATAAATAAAAACTTACCTGTGAAATAAAAATAAACCTAACATTAAACTGTAAATTAACCTAACATTACTATTCTAATAAAATAAAAAAAATACTAATAGTTATATTGTAATTTTAATTTAAAGTTAGGGGGGTGTTAGGTTTAGCGGTTAATAGTTTAGTGTTTTGCGATGTGGGAGGCTGGCGGTTTAGGGGTTAATAGGTTTATTTATTGGCGGCAATGTGGGAGGCCGGATATTTAGGGGCTAATAGGTTTATTTAGTTGCGGAAAAGTGGGAGGCTGGAGGTTTAGGGGTTAATAGGTTTATTTCATTGCGGCAAAGTGGGAGGCCAGAGGTTTTGGGGTTAATAGGTTTATTTAGTGGCAGCAATGTGGGAGGCCAGAGGTTTAGGGGTTAATAGGTTTATTTAGTGGCAGTGATGTGGGAAGCCAGAGGTTTAGGGGTTAATAACTTTATTATAGTGTCGGCGATGTCGGGGAGCGGTGGTTTAGGGGTTAATATATTTAAATAGTGTTGGCGATGTGGGTGGGTGGCAGATTAAGGGTTAATAGCTTTATTTAATAGTCGCGATGTGTGGGCAGCATATTAGGGGTTAATAACTTTAATATAGTGTTTGCTATGCGGGAGGGTGGCGGTTTAAGGGTTAATAGGTAGTTTATTGGTGTTAGTGAACTTTGTAACATTTTAGTTATGCGTTTTGTTTAACATTTTTGTTTTGCAAAATCCATAACTACTGGTCTCAGATGGCGGTATGGATCATGTCGGAATAGGCTGTAACGCAAGTATTTTAGCACAACTTGCAATACCGGTGCAATGAAAATCCCACCGAAAACGTCATTTTTTGAGTGCGGAATGGACTTTGCGTTACAGGCTAAAATGCTTGCGATATAACTATACCGACACGACTTGTAATATGCGTTCCTGGCCATTCCAGCGTAATGGCCTTTTTTTCAGTGTTTAAAGTCGTACCGCACCGTAAAGGAAAGCTCGTAATCTAGGTGATTGAAAACTAATGACAAAACATGGAAAGGGGACTGCAACATGCTCAGCCCTGGGTGCTCACTGGAACTCACAGGAAGCTGTGCTGTCTCCAGAGTCACAGGCAGTTAACCCCAGACAGGTCTGGGTGCAAGAACCATAGGTAAGATTACAAAACAAATTAATACAACACACAGAGAAAGTCCAGCACTCACTTACAAGCTCTCAGCTAAGATTAAAAGCAAAAATCTTAGCAAACATCCATTTTTGCTTTTAATCTTAGCTGAGTGCTGGACTTTCTCTGTGTGTTGCAAACTAATGACAAAACATTTGGTAAAGGGTAGCTCCATACTCCAGATGACTATCATTTTGGGGTGTAAATATATGCAAAAACCCTTAGACACTAGTAAAGAACGTGTAATATCATAAATAAATGTGAAGTAGAAACTCTAATCAGTTGCTTCATTAGGTGAGCTATTAAAGAGTATACGTCATGATGTTTATTGAAAGCTAAAGAAATTGGCACCTAAGCACAAAAATATGTTAACATTTCAAATAAATGTAAAATATATATCTTACAAAAAAGTAGCTCAATTTGCCATAAATCCACCTGTCATGAGATGCAGGACACATGCAGGACACAGCAATGATGGTACAACTCTATTTTAATACAGAGCATGGAAACATACATCTATTCAGGTTGATTGTACTAACTAACTGCGACACAGACTACTGGACCTAAGCCCCGCCCCCAAACTAGTGACATCACATCCTGCTCTCATCACATCTTCCCCTTTTTCAAAGGCGAAGCATACATTTGAATATAACAAATAACAAGCTATACGAACAGAGTATACAACAACAATTATTTTTTTGGAAAAATATATAAACAAATAGGTTCAGAAAATATAAACACATAAATTACATCCTGACTTGGACATCGGAGTAGACTACCCTAGTCCACAGTGACCATGGGATTATTCTGCCCATACTTCCGGTCACTGTTCTAGCTAAAGTCAGTCCCTATATCGGGCCAGAAGTTTCACCACTCTTCCGCTTGATGTAACTTTGCATGAACTGTCCTCTGATACAGAAGATGGTGAATAGGCCGGTTACAGTGTGTAACCGTCCCTCCATCAGTAAGGACTGTATAAGACCTTGGTTCTGGAGAGCGTCCAATTACCGTAGCAGGCGTCTTCCATTTCTTCTCATCATCCAGTTTAATTCTGACACTTTGCCCCGCATTCAGTTCCTGTAAGGGCCTGACAGAATGTCTCCTGTCGTAGAAGAAACGATAACCCTTTTTGGCCTCTTCATCCCTCCTAAGGACTTCGTCCCGAGGAACAGGGCCAGGCTGCTTGAAGACACCCACTGAGGGTAAAGTGGTGCGAATCTGGCGTCCTAGCATCAGCTGTGCCGAGCTAAACCTAGTAGCTTGAATGGGCGTCGCCCTGTATGACAAGAGGGCTATGTATGGCTCAGATTGCTTTAGAATTAATTTTGTTGTTTGAACTGCCCTTTCAGCCATACCGTTGGCCTGCGGATAATGTGGACTTGACGTGGAATGTATAAAGTCATATTCACTGCTGAAAGCACTGAACTCTATAGAAGCGAACGGCATACCATTATCACTCACCAGCTCCATTGGAATGCCCCACCGGGCGAACAAGCTCTTCAGACGAATGATAACGGCTTGACTTGTGATATCATTCAGAGATGCAATTTCCAAATACCTGGAATAGTAGTCGATCACAACAAGGAACTTTTTCCCATGCAGTTCACACAAATCAGAAGCTATTTTCTGCCACAGCCCCGCAGGCAGCGGAATAGAAATCAAGGGCTCCCTTCTCTGAGTAGGCCGGCGTTCCCGGCAAAAGGCACATTTAGACACGTGATTTGCAATGTCGGAGCTGATCCCAGGCCACCACACAGCTGTAGCTGCCCTTTCTCTGCACTTTGTAATGCCTAAGTGGCCATCGTGAATCCTGTTTAGCATCTCCTTCCTCATGCTGACAGGAATTACGATGCAATCTTGGAACAGCACCAACCCCTCCAGCTCCGTGAGCTGCGACCTCTCTGGCTGGTAAGAACTTAAAGACATCCAGGCTACCCTGCTCTCGGGCCAGCCTTCTTTTATGTACTTTATAACCTCTTGCAGATCTGTGTCCAAATATGTCTCTTTCTTTATCTCCTCCAGTTTAATTGAAGAAATGGACTTAGAGGCCAGAACTGAATCAATATATACTTTCACATCAGATTCAGTGGAGGATTCTTCAGCAGCAGCCAGCGGGAGCCAGGATAGTATCTGCCACAACCAGTTGTTTCCCCGGCACATGCACTGCCTGAACATTGAACCTGAGCAGTCTCATTAAAAGTCTCTGGCATCTTAAGGGTGTTTTGTCGATATCATAAGAGTTGATTAGAGGGACTAGCGGTTTGTGGTTAGTCTCCAGACTAAATTTCTCCAAACCCACTAGATAACGCTGAAAGCGCTCACAGGCCCAAACTGCAGCCAGGCACTCTTTCTCAATTTGAGTGTATTTTGACTCCGCAGCCATCAGTATGCGGGAACAGTAGGCAATGGGCTGTAGATTATTTTCATTTAACTGCAGGAGAGCAGCCCCCAACCCATAACTGCTTGCATCAGCACTAACCACAGTCTTTTTGGAAGGGTCGTAGAACCCCAGCACTGGGGCAGACCCCAGAAGGAACTTGGCCTGCATAAAAGCTTTTTCTTGTGGAGGTCCCCAGACCCAGGCAACGTCTTTCTTTAGCAACTCTGTGATAGGGTGTAGAACTGTTGATAAATCTGGAAGAAACTTGCCCACATAATTTACAAGGCCCAATATCTGTCTCAGCTCATGTACATCAGAAGGACTTTTCATCTGTTCAATAGCACGAATTTTCTCGGGGTCTGGCTTGATGCATCCCCATTGATGATATGCCCAAAGGAACATAATTCAGTTTTCCTAAAATGGCATTTCTCTTTATTTAGCTTCAGCCCAGATAGCCTGCAGCACACAACTTAAACGCTGATCATGCTCCTCCGCTGTAGACCCATACACCAGAATGTCGTCCATGATGACTGCCGTGCCCACATGGTCACTTAGGAGAGAACTCATTTCCCTTTGAAAAATTTCTGGAACAGAGGATATCCCGAAGGGGAGTCTGCAGAAGCAAAACCGACCTACCGGTGTGATAAAGGTAGTCAGTTTGCGGCAATTTGGATCCAGGGGGATCTGCCAAAAGCTGCTAGTAACGTCTAATGTAGAAAAGAACTTCGCCCCAGCCAACTTTGGAGCTATGTCTTCTAATGTCGGCAGCAAAAATCTCTCTTTCTTCACTGCCTCATTCAACCTTTTCAGGTCCACACAGATGTGCACCTTTCCATATTTCTTTGCAACCGGAACAATGGGGGCACACCAGTCAGTTGCTTCAACAACCTCTTCAATAACCCCCATAGACTTCATGCGCATAAGCTCCTTCTCCACTTGAGGCATGAGCGGGAACGGAATTCTACGGGGAGTAGAAATACTGTATGGGACTGCGTCACTTTTAAGTGCTATATGAACTGGCTTGCAATTCAGTAGGCCCAATTCGCCAACCATATCTTCGGAGAACTCATTTACTCTGGCCACAAGGCCCAAATCACAGGCTGCTTTTCTGCTCAATAAATTGCTAACACACTGGCCTCGAATCACATGCACCCACATGGTGAATTTTCTTTGCTTGTACTCACAGCTGGCAAGAAATTTCCCTGCACAATCAATGCGGACACCGGGAATATGGACATTTGTAGTAACCTTCGCCAGCTGGGGCTGTCGAGGCAGTTTCATAAATGCAGCAAAAGACATTACAGTGATATCTGCTCCTGTGTCAATCTTAAGATCAACTTTGTCTCCCATTACAGTAAAAGTAACCTTCCAATCTTCCTCTGAGCAAATGACTCCACAGATTCTCCCACACGCTGATTACGTTTGTGAAAACAAGCTCTCTCATGAATCACATTTCTTTTGGGCACAAAGTGGGCACTGAGTTTATCCATAACTATATCAAAGTTAAATTCTTCCCATTCTTGGAAAGTAAAAGATTGAACACAGGCTCCACATCTTTCCCCATAGAGTATAAAAGAGAATTAACTTGTACTTCACCAATCTCCTTGTCCAGCTTGGAAGCAATCCTGAAGCGCTGAAACCGCTGACGCCATGTGGGCCAAGCTGCAGGCTGAGAGAAGTCAAAAGGCTCAGGTGCAGTAAATTTTGACATCATCATGGATTAGGAACAGAAGCGCAGGCCAGAACTTCAGACACCATGTCATGAGATGCAGGACACATGCAGGACACAGCAATGATGGTGCATGGAAACATACATCTATTCAGGTTGATTGTGCTAACTAAATGCGACACAGACTACCGGACCAAAGCCCCGCCCCCAAACTAGTGACATCACATCTTGCTCTCATCACACCACCTTTAACCATCTCTGAAAATAACCATTAGAAGGTAGCATTCTTATACAACAAATTTAAAAATATATTTATTCCAATACTTGTAACATCCTAATGAGATTACTGTGTTGCCCCCATCAGATAGGGGAAGCGCATCATTGATATCTATGTAAAGGAAAGAAAAAAAAATCAAAATTAAAATAAATAAATAATAATGATGTTATGCCACAAAGGAATGAGAAAAAAACTTTAGCCAAAGGAAGTATAAAGTATAAAAAAAGCCTTTCTTTAACCATATATTCATAAATCTACCAATGGGGCTGCTCTGTTTCAGTGCCAATAGGTGGTACTGGGTAGTGATGTCGCGAACCTAAAAATTTCGGTTCGCGAACGGCGGACTCGAACTTCCGCAACTGTTCGCGAACCGGCGAACCGGGCGAACCGCCATTGACTTCAATAGGCAGGCGAACTTTAAAACCAACAGGGACTCTTTCTGGCCACAATAGTGATGGAAAAGTTGTTTCAAGGGGACTAACACCTGGACTGTGGCATGCCGGAGGAGGATCCATGCCAAAACTCCCATGGAAAATTACATAGTTGATGCAGAGTCTGGTTTTAAGCCATAAAGGGCATAAATCACCTAACATTCCTAAATTGTTTGGAATAACGTGCTTTAAAACATCAGGTATGATGTTGTATCGATCATGTAGTGTAAGGGTTACGCCCGCTTCACAGTGACAGACCAAACTCCCCGTTTAAAGGTACAGTCTACACCAGAATTTTTATTGTTTTAAAAGATAGATAATCCTTTTATTACCCATTTCCCAGTTTTGCATAACTAACACATTTATAATAATATACTTTTAACCTCTGTGATTATCTTGTATCTAAGCCTCTGCAAACTGCCCCTTTTTTCAGTTCTTTTGACAGACTTGCAGTCTAGCCAATCAGTGCCTGCTCCCAGATAACTTATCGTGCACAAGCACAGTGTTATCTATACGAAATACGTGAACTAACACCCTCTAGTGGCGAAAAACTGTTAAAATGCAATCTGAAAGAGGTGGGCTTCAAGGTCTAAGAAATATTACATATTTACACTACTGTTACAACAAATATGAGTGGTGGCACTAACTTGGCAAGTGGGCCTGGCACACACGCTGGCAGGCAGGCAACTGCAATTAGATTACACTAGCAGACTGATGTTTCACAGTCAAAAAAGTTTTTTTTAAAAAATATTTACACTACTGTTATAACAAATATGATTGGTGGCACTAGTTGGCAAGTGGGCCTGGCACACACGCTGGCAGGCAGGCAACTGTAATTAGATTACACTAGCTGACTGATATTTCACAGTCAAAAAATTTATTTTTTTAAATATTTACAATACTGTTATAACAAATATGAGTGGTGGCACTAGTTGGCAAGTGGGCCTGGCAAACACGCTGGCAGGCAGGCAACTGCAATTAGATTGCACTAGCTGACTGATGTTTCACAGTCAAAAAAGTTTTTTTTAAATATATTTAGAATACTGTTACAACAAATATGAGTGGTGCCACTAACTTGGCAAGTGGGCCTGGCACACACACTGGCAGGCAGGCAACTTCAATTAGATTACACTAGCAGACTGATGTTTCACAGTCAAAAAAGTTTTTATTTTAAATATTTACAATACTGTTATAACAAATATGAGTGGTGACACTAGTTGGCAAGTGGGCCTGGCAAACACGCTGGCAGGCAGGCAACTGCAATTAGATTGCACTAGCTGACTGATGTTTCACAGTCAAAAAAGTTTTTTTTAAATATATTTAGAATACTGTTACAACAAATATGAGTGGTGCCACTAACTTGGCAAGTGGGCCTGGCACACACGCTGGCAGGCAGGCAACTACAATTAGATTACACTAAAAAACTGATGTTTCACAGTCAAAAAAGTTTTTATTTAAAATATTTACACTACTGTTATAACAAATATGATTGGTGGCACTAGTTGGAAAGTGGGCCTGGCACACACGCTGGCAGGCAGGCAACTGCGATTAAAAAACACTAGCAGACTGATGTAAAAGTTTTTTTTAAAAAAATTTAAACTAATGTTACACCAGATAGGAGTGGTGGCACTCAGGATGGAAGTAGGCACAGGATATGCTGGGAGCCTGACACACAGGCTGGCACGCTGGCCTGGCAACTAAAATTAAATAACAATTGCAGACTGATGTAAAAGTTTTTTTAAAAAAAATTTACACTGATGTTACACCAGATATAAGTGGTGGAAAACAGAGCTATTAATCACAGTATATGCTGTGGGCCTGACACACAGGCCTGATGGAAAATTAAATTAGATTACACTAGCAAAATGATGTAAATGTTTTTTGTTTTTTTTAATTTACACTAATGTTACACCAGATATAAGTGGTGGAAAACAGAGCAATTAATCACAGTATATGCTGTGTACCTGACACACAGGCCTGATGGAAAATGAAATTAGATTACACTAGCAAAATTTTTTAAATTTACACTAATATTAAGCAGATATAAGTGGTGGCACAGAAGAATTAATCACAGTATATGCTGTGAGCCACAGGCTGACAGGCAGGCAAATGCAAATAAAATTACCACAAAAAAAAAGTTATAGCCCTAAAAAGGGCTTTTTGGGCTGAAGTTCTAGCCCTAAAAAGGGCTTTTTGGGGTGCTGTCCTTACAGCAGAGACAAGATGAGTCCTTCAGAACTGTAGTGGACACTAAATACACTAGCCTTGCTATCTATTTCCCTATAATATCAACAGCAGCAGCACTAAACCTCCTCTCACTAAGACAGCAGGATCGTTATGACTCTAAAATGGCTGCTGCCCAGTAGCTGGGAGGGTCTGGGAGGAAGTGTCTGCTGCTGATTGGCTGAAATGTGTCATCAAAAGATAAGAATGTAACCTTAGCGCTGGAAAAAACAACTCAAAGCTGCAGTGAAAAAATTAAGGATTCCCTTTTTCCTTACTAACAAATGCTAAAAGAAGATTTAATTACACTGATTGCAGAGAACTGCAACTAGGTAATTAACCACTGCTGCGCTATCTCTACAGATAGCTGAATGAGTGCAGCAACCAAAAAGTGAAGGGGTTGAATTTAAAACTATTTTTAATTGCTTATATTTGATCCCTATAGGTAAAAGCACATATAATATTTCAAATTAAGTAATAAACATATACAATAAAAACTGGTACATAAACATATACAATAAACATATACAATAAAATCACAACAATATAGCAAATAATATAATCACAACAATATAGCAAATATTATAATTGATAAAAGAGGGAGAGCAAGAGCAAATGCACAGTCTCTTTAAAAGAAATGGTCCGTAGGTTAAAAGTCTTTTGGTAAAAAGTCTTTTGGTGTGCCAGTTGATGAGTTTTAAATAAGCAGAAAGGGCATCAAGCAAGCTCCTGATGGATTAGTAGCCAGCGAGAAAGCTAAGTGATAGGGCGAGAAGAAGGATATACACAATCCTTTAAACAATATGGAGATACAAGAAAACATAAGGTGCACACTTTTACTTACACCAGATGTTTAAGAACTGTCTCAGGGGGCTCCTCTCAGGGCGAACCGCTTGTATTTCCTCAGCGTGTCCCCAGGGTTTTGTAGCAGACAGAGGTCCATTGCGTCTTTTGCTGTATTATCCAGCCTCCAGGAAGCTCAGCCCGCCAGACGGAACTTCAAAATTGCAAGGCGCTCCTGTACGCCAAAACAGAAACTTCAGGCTATGGAAGCCCAAAACAACCAAAGTACTATGCAACGCGTTTCGGCTGATTCACAGCCTTTCTCAAGCTCAATACTGATGTTATCGAAACTCCAACCTTTATACGCTCCCACTTAAAGGGATATTTTCTTTGGAAAGTTTATGTTTGTACAAACAAGGATACTAGCAACTTTGAACCTTTTGAAATTCATGCAGTACAATAACAATTCAAAAATTCATATACATTTATAAATTAATATATATGCATTTATAAATTAATACATGAATAAAATATATGAACGGGAACATATAATGTTAACTTGAACAGGTGATTTAATCTTTGCTTCTTATAAAAGAGGGTCATTACTTTAATCATTTATTATTTATATCTAATATTAGATCACTTTTATAATTTCACTAGATCGTCACTCTAGAATACCTATTTTAATAACGTGGGGATTTTATTATACTTTAAAATCACTATTGTTAGATATACCTAAAAAGACTTCCTACTTTATAATGAATATAATTGATCCTATTATGCCAGTTATATAAACAGGAAGAATAATTAAATATTAAAATTCCCTATATTAAAATTAAAATTAAAATGATAAACGATAATATGAGGCCCTATGCTACAAATATATGTATATATATATATATAACTTATATGTTAATTTTGGACAGAACTAGATGTTTTGGTGATGGGCAAATATATACAATCTTCAAGGAATAGACTCCTATGTGGGATATACAAGGTATATGTGGAGCAAAATATCCTGCTGTGAGCACTCCTGAGTAGGGTGCAGCATATCTGTCAAGATAAATACTTAATTAGAGGACTAATGGATAGAGAAAACTAAATTATAAAATATAAAATATAAACAGAGTATAAACTTATCATTAAGTTCTTCCTGACTTAATCTCGGGTTAAAATTGAATTTACAACATACAAAGTTTGGAAAACTAAAATTTAAATCCTAAAATATTTTAAAATATAACTAAAATGTAAAGTTCAAAAATGTAAAATTCATTTTTGTATTATTTTATTTCAGATAGCAATTCAGGTCGAATTCTAAATTCAGACCTTGGGGTGTAAGGGAACCCATCTGGAAAATCCACTTTCCTTCTCTTTTCAGGATTTCATTATGTAAATCTCCTCCTCTCCAGTGTTTAGAGACTTTATCAATACCTATATAGTTAAAATGTTTGAGATTTCCACTATTGCATATTGCAAAATGCTTTGGTACTGGGAGGTCCTTATAGCGGGTCCTTACTATGTTGTTCTATTGACAGGATGTGCTCCCTTATCCTGTCACGTAGGGGTCTTTCTGACTCTCCTATATATTGGGCCCCACAACTGCATTCTATCATATAGATCACATTTCTATCTACACATCTGATCATTTGAGATATTTTAAACACTTCTCCTGTTGAATTGGACTTAACTTCCTTCTTTTTTAGACCATATTGGCAAGATTTACACTTATGACAAGGGAAAAAACCTTTAAGGTCCTTCCCCCAAAGGTCTTTCTTCCTTTTTTCTTGTGTCTTTTTCAAATCAGAAGGTGCCAGTCTCATTTTTAAATTTTGTGCTTTCTTATAGACTATTTGAGGTCTATTAGGAATCAGAGGGCCTAACTTATCATCTAATTTTAAAACACCCCAATGTTTCTTCAGAATTTTCTCTATTATATTTTTATTGCCAATATATGTTGTAATGAGGGGTATAAACATAGAAGTATCATTTGTAGTTCCAGTTTTTTTGATATTTTTATTTTTGTTGTTTTTACTATCTGCTAATATTTCTTCCCTATCCTGGTCTCGTACACTTTTTATGGTTTCCTCCAAGGCATCAATAGAATACCCTCTCTCTATAAATTTATTTTTTAAAATTGTTGATTGGGCATCATAATCTGTCAAAATACTGCAATTTTTTCTCATTCTCAGGAACTGTCCTTTTGGAATATTCTTTTTCCACTGAGAGTGGTGACAGCTCATTTGGTAAATGTAGTTATTCGCATCCACATGTTTAAAATGTGTTCTAGAGTTCAACTTGTTTTCCCATATAAAAATTTCTAAATCTAAAAATTGTATATTAGTATGACTTTTTTCCCAAGTAAACTTTAAATTTTTGTCATTTGAATTCATAGATAGAATAAAGTTGTCTAGACTTTCTTCATTTCCATGCCAAATCATAAATATATCGTCTATATACCTTCTATAGGTGACCAGGTTTGCCCCCATCTGGCTCTCTTCTAGGAATCTCTTTTCCCATAAGCCCATGAATAAATTAGCGTAACTGGGGGCAAACCTGGTCCCCATAGCGGTCCCCTGTTCTTGATTGTAGATAGTATCCATAAAAGAAAAATAATTATGCCTTAAAATAAAGTCTATGCAATCTATGATAAAATTCTTTTGATCATTGGGTATCTGTTCATCTAATTCTAAAAAATACTTAATAGCCTCCAAACCATCCTGGTGGGATATACAAGTATAAAGTGAAGTGACATCACATGTTACAAGTAAATCTCCTTCCTGCCAATCCATAACCTTAAGTATATTCAATATATCTTTTGAGTCCTTTAAATAGGAAGGTAAATTTTTCACATATTGTTGCAAAAATAGGTCAATATACTCGGAGAGATTTGATGTGATTGAGTTGATCCCTGAGATAATTGGCCTCCCTGGTGGCTTTTCCAGAGATTTATGAATCTTAGGGAGGCTATATAAAAGAGGTATTTTAGGGTGATCAATTAATAAATAGTTTTTTTCTTTTTCAGTTAAAATTTCTTTTTTAAAACCTAAATCTAAAATTTCCTTCAGGGAATCCATATATTGCACTGTTGGATCAAAGTTTAATTTCTTATAAGTCTTTCCATCTTTTAAAATATTATGACACATCTCTGTATATTGGGTACTAGTTAAAATCACAATCCCCCCCCTTTATCCGCAGGTTTTATTATTAAATCCTCATCTTTCTCAAGTTCCCGTATGACCTTCAATTGTTTGTTACTTAAATTATTTTTCACTTTATCAATTTTTCTTTTATTTATATTTTCAATATCTTTTAATATTAATTTTTCAAAAGTCTCCACTTGTGGGCCTTTATCATACTTTGGATAAAAGCGTGATTTTTCTCTTAAATTGGTGTGTTTGAAATTGTCCTGAGATACCTGATCCTGTTTAAGTTGAGGTTCATTTCTTAAATACCAACGTTTGATGGTCAATTTTCGGATAAATTTGTGAGCATCTATATATGTACCAAATTTATCCAACTTTGCCGTAGGGGCAAAGGTGAGACCCTTACTGAGAACATCTTCTTGCATTTTGTCTAATACTTTCCCACTTAAGTTGAAAATTCCCTTGTTAGTGCTATTATCTCTATTTATGATTTTTTTTGGGTTTTTTTGGCCATTCTTGATCCTCCTCTAATTCCTCTCTTTCTGAGGACCTTCTTTTTCTCCCTTCTCTTTGTGGCAACTGTTTTGGGTCTTTTTTTTGGCCTAAGTCTAAAAAATGAGAATTTGAAGGGGAAGGTATCTGTGTATCTTTAATAGATGAATGTTTGGTTTTATCTTTAGCTTTTTGACCCTTCGGGGAATTGGTATTTGGATCAGTCTCGAGATTACTCAATACTCCAAATCTATTAGAAGTTTAGTTATACCCATGAGTCCTATTGAAATTTTTAGCTGGAGACTGTTTCCAATGGGGATTCTCTCTATTTCTGATATACCCAATGTCTCTATTCTCAAATTGCCTGTATCTCCAATCTTCCCCATTATTTCTTTCAGACCTTCTATTGTCATATTGATATTGGTTATCCTCATATTGTCTAAAGTAATTAGGTCTTCCCCTAAATTCTTGCCTTCTATAACTCCTATTGTTATATTGATTCCAATTGCTGTAATGGTCAGAGGAATTGCCTCCATTGAAATTACCACTATTTTGGTAATAACCCCTATTGCCATAGTGGTATCCCATTCTATTCCTGTTATTTTGGAATTCTCTTTGCTCTAAATCATTTGAATGGTAGTTCTGACTATTACTACTGCTTTGTTGTATTCTATTAGGTCTATAGAAATCAGACTGTGTTTTCTGTGGATTATCAGATAATTTTAGGTGATTGTCTATTTGCCCATCACCACCATCTTTCTTTTCTATTTTATCATTATACCTCCATCTGTGGGATATGTATTTATCTGCATCAGGTTTCTTTTCATGTGCTAGATAGTCCTCACGGTCTCTCTCAAATTTTTTAATTTTTATTGCTAAAATCTCCTCTTTAGTTTTATCCATAAGGGTCTTTATCTCCTTCTCTTTCACTTTATATTCTTCTAACTCCTTATATTCACTGATCTTTTCTTCTAAGGAGCGTATTTCTATTTCTAATTTTTTCAAAATTTCCCCTCTGTGTTCTTTAATGAGTTTCATTAATTTAAATGAAGCCTCTTCTAGGATATCATTCCATTTGGTTTTGAATTCCATGTCTTCAATTTTAAAGGAACACTCCTTTTTAATCCTTAGTCCTCTTGGGACCCTTTTGTGTTCCAAATATTTCTCTATAAATATAAACTCTGTTCTATGTTTAAACTCAGACATCATTTTGGTTTGTAATTCTTTCATTAATTCTACAAGGGTGTCTAATTTTTCAACAGTCATACTAGTTTCTATATGTAGTTTCTCACTTGATAACAAATTATATATATCCTTATACAGATTTGTCCTATATTCAAACACATTGTCATTATTCCTAGGTTCTGCCATAATTCCTGCTGCTAAAAGGTTGGTTTAAGGGATAATACAGAACAAAAGATAAGAATGTAACCTTAGCGCTGGAAAAAACAACTCAAAGCTGCAGTGAAAAAATTAAGGATTCCCTTTTTCCTTACTAACAAATGCTAAAAGAAGATTTAATTACACTGATTGCAGAGAACTGCAACTAGGTAATTAACCACTGCTGCGCTATCTCTACAGATAGCTGAATGAGTGCAGCAACCAAAAAGTGAAGGGGTTGAATTTAAAACTATTTTTAATTGCTTATATTTGATCCCTATAGGTAAAAGCACATATAATATTTCAAATTAAGTAATAAACATATACAATAAAAACTGGTACATAAACATATACAATAAACATATACAATAAAATCACAACAATATAGCAAATAATATAATCACAACAATATAGCAAATATTATAATTGATAAAAGAGGGAGAGCAAGAGCAAATGCACAGTCTCTTTAAAAGAAATGGTCCGTAGGTTAAAAGTCTTTTGGTAAAAAGTCTTTTGGTGTGCCAGTTGATGAGTTTTAAATAAGCAGAAAGGGCGTCAAGCAAGCTCCTGATGGATTAGTAGCCAGCGAGAAAGCTAAGTGATAGGGCGAGAAGAAGGATATACACAATCCTTTAAACAATATGGAGATACAAGAAAACATAAGGTGCACACTTTTACTTACACCAGATGTTTAAGAACTGTCTCAGGGGGCTCCTCTCAGGGCGAACCGCTTGTATTTCCTCAGCGTGTCCCCAGGGTTTTGTAGCAGACAGAGGTCCATTGCGTCTTTTGCTGTATTATCCAGCCTCCAGGAAGCTCAGCCCGCCAGGCGGAACTTCAAAATTGCAAGGCGCTCCTGTACGCCAAAACAGAAACTTCAGGCTATGGAAGCCCAAAACAACCAAAGTACTATGCAACGCGTTTCGGCTGATTCACAGCCTTTCTCAAGCTCAATACTGATGTTATCGAAACTCCAACCTTTATACGCTCCCACTTAAAGGGATATTTTCTTTGGAAAGTTTATGTTTGTACAAACAAGGATACTAGCAACTTTGAACCTTTTGAAATTCATGCAGTACAATAACAATTCAAAAATTCATATACATTTATAAATTAATATATATGCATTTATAAATTAATACATGAATAAAATATATGAACGGGAACATATAATGTTAACTTGAACAGGTGATTTAATCTTTGCTTCTTATAAAAGAGGGTCATTACTTTAATCATTTATTATTTATATCTAATATTAGATCACTTTTATAATTTCACTAGATCGTCACTCTAGAATACCTATTTTAATAACGTGGGGATTTTATTATACTTTAAAATCACTATTGTTAGATATACCTAAAAAGACTTCCTACTTTATAATGAATATAATTGATCCTATTATGCCAGTTATATAAACAGGAAGAATAATTAAATATTAAAATTCCCTATATTAAATTAAAATTAAAATGATAAACGATAATATGAGGCCCTATGCTACAAATATATGTATATATATATATATATAACTTATATGTTAATTTTGGACAGAACTAGATGTTTTGGTGATGGGCAAATATATACAATCTTCAAGGAATAGACTCCTATGTGGGATATACAAGGTATATGTGGAGCAAAATATCCTGCTGTGAGCACTCCTGAGTAGGGTGCAGCATATCTGTCAAGATAAATACTTAATTAGAGGACTAATGGATAGAGAAAACTAAATTATAAAATATAAAATATAAACAGAGTATAAACTTATCATTAAGTTCTTCCTGACTTAATCTCGGATTAAAATTGAATTTACAACATACAAAGTTTGGAAAACTAAAATTTAAATCCTAAAATATTTTAAAATATAACTAAAATGTAAAGTTCAAAAATGTAAAATTCATTTTTGTATTATTTTATTTCAGATAGCAATTCAGGTCGAATTCTAAATTCAGACCTTGGGGTGTAAGGGAACCCATCTGGAAAATCCACTTTCCTTCTCTTTTCAGGATTTCATTATGTAAATCTCCTCCTCTCCAGTGTTTAGAGACTTTATCAATACCTATATAGTTAAAATGTTTGAGATTTCCACTATTGCATATTGCAAAATGCTTTGGTACTGGGAGGTCCTTATAGCGGTCCTTACTATGTTGTTCTATTGACAGGATGTGCTCCCTTATCCTGTCACGTAGGGGTCTTTCTGACTCTCCTATATATTGGGCCCCACAACTGCATTCTATCATATAGATCACATTTCTATCTACACATCTGATCATTTGAGATATTTTAAACACTTCTCCTGTTGAATTGGACTTAACTTCCTTCTTTTTTAGACCATATTGGCAAGATTTACACTTATGACAAGGGAAAAAACCTTTAAGGTCCTTCCCCCAAAGGTCTTTCTTCCTTTTTTCTTGTGTCTTTTTCAAATCAGAAGGTGCCAGTCTCATTTTTAAATTTTGTGCTTTCTTATAGACTATTTGAGGTCTATTAGGAATCAGAGGGCCTAACTTATCATCTAATTTTAAAACACCCCAATGTTTCTTCAGAATTTTCTCTATTATATTTTTATTGCCACTATATGTTGTAATGAGGGGTATAAACATAGAAGTATCATTTGTAGTTCCAGTTTTTTTGATATTTTTATTTTTGTTGTTTTTACTATCTGCTAATATTTCTTCCCTATCCTGGTCTCGTACACTTTTATGGTTTCCTCCAAGGCATCAATAGAATACCCTCTCTCTATAAATTTATTTTTTAAAATTGTTGATTGGGCATCATAATCTGTCAAAATACTGCAATTTTTTCTCATTCTCAGGAACTGTCCTTTTGGAATATTCTTTTTCCACTGAGAGTGGTGACAGCTCATTTGGTAAATGTAGTTATTCGCATCCACATGTTTAAAATGTGTTCTAGAGTTCAACTTGTTTTCCCATATAAAAATTTCTAAATCTAAAAATTGTATATTAGTATGACTTTTTTCCCAAGTAAACTTTAAATTTTTGTCATTTGAATTCATAGATAGAATAAAGTTGTCTAGACTTTCTTCATTTCCATGCCAAATCATAAATATATCGTCTATATACCTTCTATAGGTGACCAGGTTTGCCCCCATCTGGCTCTCTTCTAGGAATCTCTTTTCCCATAAGCCCATGAATAAATTAGCGTAACTGGGGGCAAACCTGGTCCCCATAGCGGTCCCCTGTTCTTGATTGTAGAAAGTATCCATAAAAGAAAAATAATTATGCCTTAAAATAAAGTCTATGCAATCTATGATAAAATTCTTTTGATCATTGGGTATCTGTTCATCTAATTCTAAAAAATACTTAATAGCCTCCAAACCATCCTGGTGGGATATACAAGTATAAAGTGAAGTGACATCACATGTTACAAGTAAATCTCCTTCCTGCCAATCCATAACCTTAAGTATATTCAATATATCTTTTGAGTCCTTTAAATAGGAAGGTACATTTTTCACATATTGTTGCAAAAATAGGTCAATATACTCGGAGAGATTTGATGTGATTGAGTTGATCCCTGAGATAATTGGCCTCCCTGGTGGCTTTTCCAGAGATTTATGAATCTTAGGGAGGCTATATAAAAGAGGTATTTTAGGGTGATCAATTAATAAATAGTTTTTTTCTTTTTCAGTTAAAATTTCTTTTTTAAAACCTAAATCTAAAATTTCCTTCAGGGAATCCATATATTGCACTGTTGGATCAAAGTTTAATTTCTTATAAGTCTTTCCATCTTTTAAAATATTATGACACATCTCTGTATATTGGGGTACTAGTTAAAATCACAATCCCCCCCTTTATCCGCAGGTTTTATTATTAAATCCTCATCTTTCTCAAGTTCCCGTATGACCTTCAATTGTTTGTTACTTAAATTATTTTTCACTTTATCAATTTTTCTTTTATTTATATTTTCAATATCTTTTAATATTAATTTTTCAAAAGTCTCCACTTGTGGGCCTTTATCATACTTTGGATAAAAGCGTGATTTTTCTCTTAAATTGGTGTGTTTGAAATTGTCCCTGAGATACCTGATCCTGTTTAAGTTGAGGTTCATTTCTTAAATACCAACGTTTGATGGTCAATTTTCGGATAAATTTGTGAGCATCTATATATGTACCAAATTTATCCAACTTTGCCGTAGGGGCAAAGGTGAGACCCTTACTGAGAACATCTTCTTGCATTTTGTCTAATACTTTCCCACTTAAGTTGAAAATTCCCTTGTTAGTGCTATTATCTCTATTTATGATTTTTTTTGTTTTTTTTTGGCCATTCTTGATCCTCCTCTAATTCCTCTCTTTCTGAGGACCTTCTTTTTCTCCCTTCTCTTTGTGGCAACTGTTTTGGGTCTTTTTTTTGGCCTAAGTCTAAAAAATGAGAATTTGAAGGGGAAGGTATCTGTGTATCTTTAATAGATGAATGTTTGGTTTTATCTTTAGCTTTTTGACCCTTCGGGGGAATTGGTATTTGGATCAGTCTCGAGATTACTCAATACTCCAAATCTATTAGAAGTTTAGTTATACCCATGAGTCCTATTGAAATTTTTAGCTGGAGACTGTTTCCAATGGGGATTCTCTCTATTTCTGATATATCCAATGTCTCTATTCTCAAATTGCCTGTATCTCCAATCTTCCCCATTATTTCTTTCAGACCTTCTATTGTCATATTGATATTGGTTATCCTCATATTGTCTAAAGTAATTAGGTCTTCCCTAAATTCTTGCCTTCTATAACTCCTATTGTTATATTGATTCCAATTGCTGTAATGGTCAGAGGAATTGCCTCCATTGAAATTACCACTATTTTGGTAATAACCCCTATTGCCATAGTGGTATCCATTCTATTCCTGTTATTTTGGAATTCTCTTTGCTCTAAATCATTTGAATGGTAGTTCTGACTATTACTACTGCTTTGTTGTATTCTATTAGGTCTATAGAAATCAGACTGTGTTTTTCTGTGGATTATCAGATAATTTTAGGTGATTGTCTATTTGCCCATCACCACCATCTTTCTTTTCTATTTTATCATTATACCTCCATCTGTGGGATATGTATTTATCTGCATCAGGTTTCTTTTCATGTGCTAGATAGTCTCACGGTCTCTCTCAAATTTTTTAATTTTTATTGCTAAAATCTCCTCTTTAGTTTTATCCATAAGGGTCTTTATCTCCTTCTCTTTCACTTTATATTCTTCTAACTCCTTATATTCACTGATCTTTTCTTCTAAGGAGCGTATTTCTATTTCTAATTTTTTCAAAATTTCCCCTCTGTGTTCTTTAATGAGTTTCATTAATTTAAATGAAGCCTCTTCTAGGATATCATTCCATTTGGTTTTGAATTCCATGTCTTCAATTTTAAAGGAACACTCCTTTTTAATCCTTAGTCCTCTTGGGACCCTTTTGTGTTCCAAATATTTCTCTATAAATATAAACTCTGTTCTATGTTTAAACTCAGACATCATTTTGGTTTGTAATTCTTTCATTAATTCTACAAGGGTGTCTAATTTTTCAACAGTCATACTAGTTTCTATATGTAGTTTTCTCACTTTGATAACAAATTATATATATCCTTATACAGATTTGTCCTATTATTCAAACACATTGTCATTATTCCTAGGTTCTGCCATAATTCCTGCTGCTAAAAGGTGGTTTAAGGGATAATACAGAACAAAGATAAGAATGTAACCTTAGCGCTGGAAAAAAACAACTCAAAGCTGCAGTGAAAAAATTAAGGATTCCCTTTTTCCTTACTAACAAATGCTAAAAGAAGATTTAATTACACTGATTGCAGAGAACTGCAACTAGGTAATTAACCACTGCTGCGCTATCTCTACAGATAGCCTGAATGAGTGCAGCAACCAAAAAGTGAAGGGGTTGAATTTAAAACTATTTTTAATTGCTTATATTTGATCCCTATAGGTAAAAGCACATATAATATTTTCAAATTAAGTAATAAACATATACAATAAAAACTGGTACATAAACATATACAATAAACATATACAATAAAATCACAACAATATAGCAAATAATATAATCACAACAATATAGCAAATATTATAATTGATAAAAGAGGGGAGAGCAAGAGCAAATGCACAGTCTCTTTAAAGAAATGGTCCGTAGGTTAAAAGTCTTTTGGTAAAAAAGTATTTTGGTGTGCCAGTTGATGAGTTTTAAATAAGCAGAAAGGGCGTCAAGCAAGCTCCTGATGGATTAGTAGCCAGCGAGAAAGCTAATGATAGGGCGAGAAGAAGGATATACACAATCCTTTAAACAATATGGAGATACAAGAAAACATAAGGTGCACACTTTTACTTACACCCAGATGTTTAAGAACTGTCTCAGGGGGCTCCTCTCAGGGCGAACCGCTTGTATTTCCTCAGCGTGTTCCCCAGGGTTTTTGTAGCAGACAGAGGTCCATTGCGTCTTTTGCTGTATTATCCAGCCTCCAGGAAGCTCAGCCCGCCAGATGGAACTTCAAAATTGCAAGGCGCTCCTGTACGCCAAAACAGAAACTTCAGGCTATGGAAGCCCAAAACAACCAAAGTACTATGCAACGCGTTTCGGCTGATTCACAGCCTTTCTCAAGCTCAATACTGATGTTATCGAAACTCCAACCTTTATACGCTCCCACTTAAAGGGATATTTTCTTTGGAAAGTTTATGTTTGTACAAACAAGGATACTAGCAACTTTGAACCTTTTGAAATTCATGCAGTACAATAACAATTCAAAAATTCATATACATTTATAAATTAATATATATGCATTTATAAATTAATACATGATAAAATATATGAGAACGGGAACATATAATGTTAACTGTGAACAGGTGATTTAATCTTTGCTTCTTATAAAAGAGGGTCATTACTTTAATCATTTATTATTTATATCTAATATTAGATCACTTTTATAATTTCACTAGATCGTCACTCTAGAATACCTATTTTAATAACGTGGGGATTTTATTATACTTTAAAATCACTATTGTTTAGATATACCTAAAAAGACTTCCTACTTTATAATGAATATAATTGATCCTATTATGCCAGTTATATAAACAGGAAGAATAATTAAATATTAAAATTCCCGTATATTAAAATAAAATTAAAATGATAACCGATAATATGAGCCCTATGCTACAAATATATGTATATATATATATTATTATAATTATATATATATATATATATAACTTATTGTTAATTTTGGACAGAAACTAGATGTTTGGTGATGGGCAAATATATACAATCTTCAAGGAATAGACTCCTATGGTGGGATATACAAGGTATATGTGGAGCAAAAATATCCTGCTGTGAGCACTCCTGAGTAGGGGTGCAGCATATCTGTCAAGATAAATACTTATTTAGAGGACTAATGGATAGAGAAAACTACATTATAAAATATAAAATATAAACAGAGTATAAACTTATCATTAAGTTCTTCCTGACTTAATCTCGGATTAAAATTGAATTTACAACATACAAAGTTTGGAAAACTAAAATTTAAATCCTAAATATTTTAAAATATAACTAAAATGTAAAGTTCAAAAAATGTAAAATTCATTTTTGTATTATTTTATTTCAGATAGCAATTCAGGTCTAATTCTAAATTCAGACCTTGGGGTGTAAGGGGAACCCATCTGGAAAATCCACTTTCCTTCTCTTTTCAGGATTTCATTATGTAAATCTCCTCCTCTCCAGTGTTTAGAGACTTTATCAATACCTATATAGTTAAAATGTTTGAGATTTCCACTATTGCATATTGCAAAATGCTTTGGTACTGGGAGGTCCTTATAGCGGTCCTTACTATGTTGTTCTATTGACAGGATGTGCTCCCCTTATCCTGTCACGTAGGGGTCTTTCTGACTCTCCTATATATTGGGCCCCACAACTGCATTCTATCATATAGATCACATTTTCTATCTACACATCTGATCATTTGAGATATTTTAAACACTTCTCCTGTTGAATTGGACTTAACTTTCCTTCTTTTTTAGACCATATTGGCAAGATTTACACTTATGACAAGGGAAAAAACCTTTAAGGTCCTTCCCCCAAAGGTCTTTCTTCCTTTTTTCCTTGTGTCCTTTTCTAAATCAGAAGGTGCCAGTCTCATTTTTAAATTTTGTGCTTTCTTATAGACTATTTGAGGTCCTATTAGGAATCAGAGGGCCTAACTTATCATCTAATTTTAAAACACCCCAATGTTTCTTCAGAATTTTCTCTATTATATTTTTATTGCCACTATAGTTTTAATGAGGGGTATAAACATAGAAGTATCATTTGTAGTTCCAGTTTTTTTGATATTTTTATTTTGTTGTTTTTACTATCTGCTAATATTTCTTCCCTATCCTGGTCTCGTACACTTTTTATGGTTTCCTCCAAGGCATCAATAGAATACCCTCTCTCTATAAATTTATTTTTTAAAATTGTTGATTGGGCATCTAATCTTTCAAAATACTGCATTTTTTTCTCATTCTCAGGAACTGATCCTTTTGGAATATTCTTTTTCCACTGAGAGTGGTGACAGCTCATTTGGTAAATGTAGTTATTCGCATCCACATGTTTAAAATGTGTTCTAGAGTTCAACTTGTTTTCCCATATAAAAATTTCTAAATCTAAAAATTGTATATTAGTATGACTTTTTTCCCAAGTAAACTTTAAATTTTTGTCATTTGAATTCAAGATAGAATAAAGTTGTCTAGACTTTCTTCATTTCCCATGCCAAATATAAATATATCGACTATATACCTTCTATAGGTGACCAGGTTTTGCCCCCATCTGGCTCTCTTCTAGGAATCTCTTTTCCCATAAGCCCATGAATAAAATTAGCGTAACTGGGGGCAAACCTGGTCCCCATAGCGGTCCCCTGTTCTTGATTGTAGATAGTATCCATAAAAGAAAAATAATTATGCCTTAAAATAAAGTCTATGCAATCTATGATAAAATTCTTTTGATCATTGGGTATCTGTTCATCTAATTCTAAAAAATACTTAATAGCCTCCAAACCATCCTGGTGGGATATACAAGTTAAAGTGAAGTGACATCACATGTTACAAGTAAATCTCCTTCTGCCAATCCATAACCTTAAGTATATTCAATATATCTTTTGAGTCCCTTTAAATAGGAAGGTAAATTTTTCACATATTGTTGCAAAAATAGGTCAATATACTCGGAGAGATTTGATGTGATTGAGTTGATCCTGAGATAATTGGCCTCCCTGGTGGCTTTTCCAGAGATTTATGAATCTTAGGGAGGCTATATAAAAGAGGTATTTTAGGGTGATCAATTAATAAATAGTTTTTTTCTTTTTCAGTTAAAATTTCTTTTTTAAAACCTAAATCTAAAATTTCCTTCAGGGAATCCATATATTGCACTGTTGGATCAAAGTTTAATTTCTTATAAGTCTTTCCATCTTTTAAAATATTATGACACATCTCTGTATATTGGGTACTAGTTTAAAATCACATCCCCCCCCCTTTATCGCAGGTTTTATTATTAAATCCTCATCTTTCTCAAGTTCCCGTATGACCTTCAATTGTTTGTTACTTAAATTATTTTTCACTTTATCAATTTTTCTTTTATTTATATTTTCAATATCTTTTAATATTAATTTTTCAAAAGTCTCCACTTGTGGGCCTTTATCATACTTTGGATAAAAGCGTGATTTTTCTCTTAAATTGGTGTGTTTGAAATTGTCCTGAGATACCTGATCTGTTTAAGTTGAGGTTCATTTCTTAAATACCAACGTTTGATGGTCAATTTTCGGATAAATTTGTGAGCATCTATATATGTACCAAATTTATCCAACTTTGCCGTAGGGGCAAAGGTGAGACCCTTACTGAGAACATCTTCTTGCATTTTGTCTAATACTTTCCCACTTAAGTTGAAAATTCCCTTGTTAGTGCTATTATCTCTATTTATGATTTTTTTTGGGTTTTTTTGGCCATTCTTGATCCTCCTCTAATTCTCTCTTTCTGAGGACCTTCTTTTTCTCCCTTCTCTTTGTGGCAACTGTTTTGGGTCTTTTTTTGGCCTAAGTCTAAAAAATGAGAATTTGAAGGGGAAGGTATCTGTGTATCTTTAATAGATGAATGTTTGGTTTTATCTTTAGCTTTTTGACCCTTCGGGGAATTGGTATTTGGATCAGTCTCGAGATTACTCAATACTCCAAATCTATTAGAAGTTTAGTTATACCCATGAGTCCTATTGAAATTTTTAGCTGGAGACTGTTTCCAATGGGGATTCTCTCTATTTCTGATATACCCAATGTCTCTATTCTCAAATTGCCTGTATCTCCAATCTTCCCCATTATTTCTTTCAGACCTTCTATTGTCATATTGATATTGGTTATCCTCATATTGTCTAAAGTAATTAGGTCTTCCCCTAAATTCTTGCCTTCTATAACTCCTATTGTTATATTGATTCCAATTGCTGTAATGGTCCAGAGGAATTGCCTCCATTGAAATTACCACTATTTTGGTAATAACCCCTATTGCCATAGTGGTATCCCATTCTATTCCTGTTATTTTGGAATTCTCTTTGCTCTAAATCATTTGAATGGTAGTTCTGACTATTACTACTGCTTTGTTGTATTCTATTAGGTCTATAGAAATCAGACTGTGTTTTCTGTGGATTATCAGATAATTTTAGGTGATTGTCTATTTGCCCATCACCACCATCTTTCTTTTCTATTTTATCATTATACCTCCATCTGTGGGATATGTATTTATCTGCATCAGGTTTCTTTTCATGTGCTAGATAGTCCTCACGGTCTCTCTCAAATTTTTTAATTTTTATTGCTAAAATCTCCTCTTTAGTTTTATCCATAAGGGTCTTTATCTCCTTCTCTTTCACTTTATATTCTTCTAACTCCTTATATTCACTGATCTTTTCTTCTAAGGAGCGTATTTCTATTTCTAATTTTTTCAAAATTTCCCCTCTGTGTTCTTTAATGAGTTTCATTAATTTAAATGAAGCCTCTTCTAGGATATCATTCCATTTGGTTTTGAATTCCATGTCTTCAATTTTTAAAGGAACACTCCTTTTTAATCCTTAGTCCTCTTGGGACCCTTTTGTGTTCCAAATATTTCTCTATAAATATAAACTCTGTTCTATGTTTAAACTCAGACATCATTTTGGTTTGTAATTCTTTCATTAATTCTACAAGGGGTGTCTAATTTTTCAACAGTCATACTAGTTTCTATATGTAGTTTCTCACTTGATAACAAATTATATATATCCTTATACAGATTTGTCCTATATTCAAACACATTGTCATTATTCCTAGGTTCTGCCATAATTCCTGCTGCTAAAAAGGTTGGTTTAAGGGATAATACAGAACAAAAGATAAGAATGTAACCTTAGCGCTGGAAAAAACAACTCAAAGCTGCAGTGAAAAAATTAAGGATTCCCTTTTTCCTTACTAACAAATGCTAAAAGAAGATTTAATTACACTGATTGCAGAGAACTGCAACTAGGTAATTAACCACTGCTGCGCTATCTCTACAGATAGCTTAATGAGTGCAGCAACCAAAAAGTGAAGGGGTTGAATTTAAAACTATTTTTAATTGCTTATATTTGATCCCTATAGGTAAAAGCACATATATATTTCAAATTAAGTAATAAACATATACAATAAAAACTGGTACATAAACATATACAATAAACATATACAATAAAATCCCCCAACAATATAGCAAATAATATAATCACAACAATATAGCAAATATTATAATTAATAAAAGAGGGAGAGCAAGAGCAAATGCACAGTCTCTTTAAAAGAAATGGTCCGTAGGTTAAAAGTCTTTTGGTAAAAAGTCTTATTGGGTGTGCCAGTTGATGAGTTTTAAATAAGCAGAAAGGGCGTCAAGCAAGCTCCTGATGGATTAGTTAGCCAGCGAGAAAGCTAAGTGATAGGGCGAGAAGAAGGATATACACAATCCTTTAAACAATATGGAGATACAGAAAACATAAGGTGCACACTTTTACTTACACCAGATGTTTAAGAACTGTCTCAGGGGGCTCCTCTCAGGGCGAACCGCTTGTATTTCCTCAGCGTGTCCCCAGGGTTTTGTAGCAGACAGAGGTCCGTTGCGTCTTTTGCTGTATTAATCCAGCCTCCAGGAAGCTCAGCCGCCAGACTGAACTCAAAATTGCAAGGCGCTCCTGTACGCCAAAACAGAAACTTCAGGCTACGGAAGCCCAAACAACCAAAGTACTAAGCAACGCGTTTCGGCCTGATTCACAGCCTTTCTCAAGCTCAATACTGTGTTATCGAAACTCCAACCTTTATACGCTCCCACTTAAAGGGATATTTTCTTTGGAAGTTCATGTTTGTACAAACAAGGATACTAGCAACTTTGAAACCTTTTGAAATTCATGCAGTACAATAACAATTCAAAAATTCATATACATTTATAAATTAATATATATGCATTTATAAATTAATACATGAATAAAATATATGAACGGGAACATATAATGTTAACTTGAACAGGTGATTTAATCTTTGCTTCTTATAAAAGAGGGTCATTACTTTAATCATTTATTATTTTAAATCTAATATTAGATCACTTTTATAATTTCACTAGATCGTCACTCTAGAATACCTATTTTAATAACGTGGGGATTTTATTAATACTTTAAAATCACTATTGTTAGATATACCTAAAAAGACTTCCTACTTTATAATGAATATAATTGATCCTATTATGCCAGTTATATAAACAGAAGAATAATTAAATATTAAAATTCCCTATATTAAAATTAAAATTAAAATGAAATATGAGGCCCTATGCTAAAATATATGTTATATATATATAACTTATATGTAATTTTGGAGAGAACTAGATGTTTTGGTGATGGGAAAATATATACAATCTTCAGAATAGACTCCTATGTGGGATACACAAGGTATATCGTGGAGCAAAATATCCTGCTGAGGGCACTCCTGAGTAGGGTGCAGCATATCTGTCAAGATAAATACTTAAATTAGAGGACTAATGGATAGAGAAAACTAAATTATAAATATAAAATATAAACAGAGTATAAACTTATAGCCTATCATTAAGTTCTTCTGACTTAATCTCGGATTAAAATATTATTGAATTTACAACATACAAAGTTTGGAAAACTAAAATTTAAATCCTAAAATATTTTAAATATAACTAAAATGTAAAGTCAAAATGTAAAATTCATTTTTGTATTATTTTATTTCAGATAGCAATTCAGGTCTAATTCTAAATTCAGACCCTTGGGGTGTAAGGGAACCCATCTGGAAACATTGGGGTGTTTTAAAATTAGATGATAAGTTAGGCCCTCTGATTCCTAATAGACCTCAAATAGTCTATAAGAAAGCACAAAATTTTAAAAATGAGACTGGCACCTTCTGATTTGAAAAAGACACAAGAAAAAAGGAAGAAAGACCTTTGGGGGGAAAGGACTCTTAAAGGTTTTTTCCCTTGTCATAAGTCCAAATCAACAGGAGAAGTGTTTAAAATATCTCAAATGATCAGATGTGTAGATAGAAATGTGATCTATATGATAGAATGCAGTTGTGGGGGCCCAATATATAGGAGAGTCAGAAAGACCCCTACGTGACAGGATAAGGGAGCACATCCTGTCAATAGAACAACATAGTAAGGACCGCTCTAAGGACCTCCCAGTACCAAAGCATTTTGCAATATGCAATAGTGCAAATCTCAAACATTTTAAACTATATTGATAAAGTCTCTAAACACTGGAGAGGAGGAGATTTACATAATGAAATCCTGAAAAGAGAAGGAAAGTGGATTTTCCAGATGGGTTCCCTTACACCCCAAGGTCTGAATTTAGAATTAGACCTGAATTGCTATCTGAAATAAAATAATTACAAAAATGAATTTTACATTTTGAACTTTACATTTTAGTTATATTTTAAAAATATTTTAGGATTTAAATTTTAGTTTTCCAAACTTTGTATGTTGTAAATTCAATAATATTTTAATCCGAGATTAAGTCAGGAAGAACTTAATGATAGGCTATAAGTTTATACTCTGTTTATATTTTATATTTTATAATTTAGTTTTCTCTATCCATTAGTCCTCTAATTAAGTATTTATCTTGACAGATATGCTGCACCCTACTCAGGAGTGCTCACAGCAGGATATTTGCTCCACATATACCTTGTATATCCCACATAGGAGTCTATTCCTTGAAGATTGTATATATTTGCCCATCACCAAAACATCTAGTTCTCTCCAAAATTAACATATAAGTTATATATATATACATATATTTGTAGCATAGGGCCTCATATTATCGTTTATAATTTTAATTTTAATTTTTAATATAGGAATTTTAATATTTAATTATTCTTCCTGTTTATATAAACTGGCCATAATAGGATCAATTATATTCATTATAAAGTAGGAAGTCTTTTTAGGTATATCTAACAATAGTGATTTTATAGTATAATAAAATCCCCACGTTATTAAAATAGGTATTCTAGAGTGACGATCTAGTGAAATTATATAAGTGATCTAATATTAGATATAAATAATAAATGATTAAAGTTATGACCCTCTTTTATAAGAAGCAAAGATTAAATCACCTGTTCAAGTTAACATTATATGTTTCCCGTTCATATATTTTAGTTCATGTATTAATTTATAAATGCATATATATTAATTTATAAATGTATATGAATTTTTGAATTGTTATTGTACTGCAATGAAATTTCAAAAGGTTGCAAAGTTCGCTAGTATCCTTGTTTGTACAAACCATGAACTTTCCAAAGAAAATATCCCTTTAAGTGGGAGCGTATAAAGGTTGGATTTTCGATAACATCAGTATTGAGCTGAGAAAGGCTGTGAATCACCGAAACGCGTTGCTTTAGTACTTTGTTGTTTTGGGCTTCCGTAGCCTGAAGTTTCTGTTTTGGCGTACAGGAGCGCCTTGCAATTTTGACGTTCCGTCTGGCGGGCTGAGCTTCCTGGAGGCTGGATAATACAGCAAAAGACGCAACGGACCTCTGTCTGCTGTGTCCTGAGGACACGCTGAGGAAATACAAGCGGTTCGCCCGGAGAGGAGCCCCCTGAGACAGTTCTTAAACATCTGGTGTAAGTAAAAGTGTGCACCTTATGTTTTTCTGTATCTCCATATTGTTAAAAGGATTGTGTAATCCTTCTTCTCGCCCTATCACTTAGCTTTCTCGCTGGCTACTAATTCATCAGGAGCTTGCCTTGACGCCCTTTCTGCTTATTTAAAACTCATCAACTGGCACACCAAAAGACTTTTTACCAAAGACTTTTAACCTACGGACCATTTCTTTTAAAGAGACTGTGCATTTTGCTCTTGCTCTCCCTCTTTTATCAATTATAATATTTGCTATATTGTTGTGATTTTATTGTATATGTTTTATGTACCAGTTTTTTATTGTATATGTTTATTACTTAAATTGAAATATTATATGTGCTTTTACCTATAGGATCAAATATAAGCAATTAAAAATAGTTTTAAATACAACCCCTTCACTTTTTGGTTGCTGCACTCATTCAGCTATCTGTAGAGATAGCGCAGCAGATGGTTAAATACCTAGTTGCAGTTCTCTGCAATCAGTGTAATGAAATGTGTCATCAGGACTGTGAGACACAGGGTCAAAGTTTCATCAATGATGACTAATAGGGGACGGATCGAACATCGCATATGTTCGCCCGCTGCGGCGTACGCAAACAAGCTAAGATCGCCGGGAACTGTTCTCCGGGTGAACAGTTCGCGACATCACTAGTACTAGGGTGACTCCACCGAGAGGTGTGCAGTATTTCAGCTTCAATACTCACTATTGTTAGAATGCCTTACAAAATATCTATATTACTAATGTTTTAATGAAACGCTCTCTTTTTTTTTTCTTCTTTTGAATTTTCTGGATTTTTTTCTTAGGAACAGTTATTATATGCTAATTTTGTGAAAACTAAAATATGGCATTTATTTTACATAAAAAAAAATATATACCTTTTACCCTAGAAGGAGCCTGTTTATATTCTGGGAAACTCATTTACCATTTTGTTTGTGAAAGTCAGTGGCAGTCCTTAATGGTGACCAGAAGAGCAATTGTGGCATGGACAGATATTTTCCTATATTCCTATATATAATACTTTGAGCGAGACATACTTTAAGTGGAGAGTTTCATTGAGTCTGATGGTTACTGAATACTGTAGGGGTCTTTGTGAACTGTTGGAATTTGTGTACAATTGTCTGCCTGCTAACATTTTTTTTTATATATATCTATATATTTTATTGATTTCCTTACTTTTCTACTTCTTCTGTAGTTTGACATTTTAAAATTTAAAAATAAAAATACAAAAAATAAAAATCTAAGGAAACCAACAAATAGATTCATAGCCTCACACAGACATATTGGTGCCATTAAAAATGTGTCACCGTATGCAGAAACACTTTTATTTACCATTTGACCAGTGTTTGTAAAACAAACATAAACTTAGATTTAGTCTTTCAATAATTCTGTTTCTTTTGGAACCTAGGGTTAACATAAAACAAAAAACTCAATTTCCTGTGTTGCTCTATTTTAAACAGGAAATACACTCCTAACTTCTATTGATGTGAGTGTTGAATGTTAAAAACAGTTAATGAAAAGCACGAACAGGATAAATTGTTACTTATAGATTAATTCATAGATTAGCAGCAGCTCAGTGTCTGCTGTTTCAGATTAATAAACTACTGCAACCTCTACCTTAGCTGAGTTTGCAGCTATGTTCGTGTTATGTGTTGCACATACTGGTTTATCCATAGGTATAAGATGAACCCACAGAAAGCAAACAAGTCACAGATCTAGGATCCCATTTTTACAGTTTGAGTAGTAATTCTTAGTTAAGGAAACATGCTATCTCTGATAAATATAATGAAAGTTTAAAGGGACAGTATAGTCAAAGTTAACCTTTATGATCAGATAGGCATAAGATTTTAAACAACTTTCCGGTTTCTCTTGGAATTCTTTGTTGAAACCTAAACTTAGGTAGGCTCATATGCTAATTTCTAAGCCCTTGAAGGCCGCCTCTTAATCTTAGGGCATTTTGGAAATGTGTTTACAGTCTAGACAGTGCTAGTTCATTGTGCCATATAGATAATATTGTGCTCACAGCCTATTGAGTAATTAAGAGAGGGCACTGATTGGCTAAAATGCAAGTCTGTCATCAGAGGCTTAGAGTTACAAGTAATCACAGAGGTAAAAAGGTATATTAATATAACAGTGTTGGTAATAAAGGGATTATCTACACGGAGTGCAGAATTATTAGGCAAGTTTTATTTTTGAGGATTAATTTTATTATTGAACAACCAACCATGTTCTCAATGAACCCAAAAAACTCATTAATATCAAAGCTGATATGTTTGGAAGTAGTTTATTAGTTTGTTTTTAGCTATAGCTATTTTAGGGGGATATCTGTGGTGCAGGTGACTATTACTGTGCATAATTATTAGGCAACTTAACAAAAAACAAATATATACCCATTTCAATTTATTTTTATACCAGTGAAACCAATATAACATCTCAACATTCACAAATATACATTTCTGACATTCAAAAACAAAACAGAAACAAATCAGTGACCAATATAGCCACCTTTCTTTGCAAGGACACTCAAAAGCCTTCCATCCATGGATTCTGTCAGTGTTTTGAACTGTTCACCATCAACATTGCGTGCAGCAGCAACCACAGCCTCCCAGACACTGTTCAGAGAGGTGTACTGTTTTCCCTCCTTGTAAATCTCACATTTGATGATGGACCTTGTTCAGGTGAACAAGGAGGCCATGTCATTAGATTTTCTTCTTTTATACCCTTTCTTGCCAGCCACGCTGTGGAGTACTTGGACGCGTGTGATGGAGCATTGTCCTGCATGAAAATCATGTTTTTCTTGAAGGATGCAGACTTCTTCCTGTACCACTGCTTGAAGAAGGTGTCTTCCAGAAACTGGCAGTAGGACTGGGAGTTGAGCTTGACTCCATCCTCAACCCGAAAAGGCCCCACAAGCTCATCTTTGATGATACCAGCCCAAACCAGTACTCCACCTCCACCTTGCTGGCGTCTGAGTCGGACTGGAGCTCTCTGCCCTTTACCAATCCAGCCACGGGCCCATCCATCTGGCCCATCAAGACTCACTCTCATTTCATCAGTCCATAAAACCTTAGAAAAATCAGTCTTGAGATATTTCTTGGCCCAGTCTTGACGTTTCAGCTTGTGTGTCTTGTTCAGTGGTGGTCGTCTTTCAGCCTTTCTTACCTTGGCCATGTCTCTGAGTGTTGCACACCTTGTGCTTTTGGGCACTCCAGTGATGTTGCAGCTCTGAAATATGGCCAAACTGGTGGCAAGTGGCATCTTGGCAGCTGCACGCTTGACTTTTCTCAGTTCATGGGCAGTTATTTTGCGCCTTGGTTTTTCCACACGCTTCTTGCGACCCTGTTGACTATTTTGAATGAAACGCTTGATTGTTCGATGATCACGCTTCAGAAGCTTTGCAATTTTAAGAGTGCTGCATTCCTCTGCAAGATATCTCACTATTTTTGACTTTTCTGAGCCTGTCAAGTCCTTCTTTTGACCCATTTTGCCAAAGGAAAGGAAGTTGCCTAATAATTATGCACACCTGATATAGGGTGTTGATGTCATTAGACCACACCCCTTCTCATGACAGAGATGCACATCACCTAATATGCTTAATTGGTAGTAGGCTTTCAAGCCTATACAGCTTGGAGTAAGACAACATGCATAAAGAGGATGATGTGGTCAAAATACTCATTTGCCTAATAATTCTGCACACAGTGTATATATTTAAATAATAACAATTCTGGAGTAGACTGTCCCTTTAATGATGTATAACTAGGCTTTTCTTTATTTAAAACTAAGAGCACCAGGACAAGTACACTATCATGAGTTACAATTCATTTCCTCTTCCCACTTGAATAAAAAAGCCAAAAAAAGCCAGTCAGTATCATCAGTGCTTTGCTCTGATCCAGCAACAGCGTGGGAGCGCTCAGACATCCACTCTGTGTGTGGCCTCGGCTCGCACTTCACGTAAGGTTCCGCCCCTCTTGAGTAAGTCCTGACGTCCCAATGACGACTCCTGGGTTCTTCTGTCAATCCGGTGCAAGTGGTTAGAACGATCCACCACCGCTTGCATTAGTACAATAGCAACATCCACTGCACACGGTAACAGGCATTACCAAACCATATAACGAAAAATAAGAGACAGAGGCTCAAAAATGGTGAAATAAAATAGTCTGTATTCTGTAACTCAGTAAGGCAAAAGTAGTTACAACAGGCAATGCAGCAGGTCAAACGCGTTTCATATGTTCATATATTACACCATCATGCACTATTGCCCATAATGCAGCACTATTTAAAGGGTAAGAAAACACACTCCCTCTTTAATTAAACCAATCAAATGTCAAAAAGTGCTGCATTATGACAACTACGAATACTGTGTTAGGAGACAGATCCTTTGGAATGATACTGTTTTCTCACAAGATTTTCAGAGTATAATTCCTTTAACTGAGGTAAAAAAGGAATGTGTGTTTGCCTGGATTTGTTGCATGCATTTTCCCTTTCTTAGTTCCTAAACAAGCATCAAGATCGAATGCTTAAATAGTCATTAAAGTCGAAATCAAAGATTTATGATTCAGACAGAGCATGCAACTTTAAACAACTTTCCAATGTACTTTTATTATCTAATGTACTTAATTTTCTTGGTATCCTTTGTTAAAAAGCATACATATGTAGGCTCAGGAGCAGCTGTGCACTGATGGGAACTTGCTGGTGATTGGTGGCTGCACATTTATGCCTCTTGTCATTGGCTCATCCAATGTGTTCCGCTAGCTCCCAGTAGTGCATTATTGTTGATTTAAATTAGAAAACCAAAAGAATGAAGTACATTTGAAAATAGGTTTATTATAAGTTGAAAGTTGTTTAAAATTGTATGTTCTATCTGAATGTAATTCAGGCCAGATTACAAGTGGAGCAGTATTTAGCGATCCCGCTCACACGCTAACTCAACTAGAAGTAAGGTTTTTACACACATCAGGTAGCGCTCACATTACAAGTTGAAAGTAAAAAGATAATTTAGAATATTTTACAGCGTGTATACATTTTTTTTCTATTTTATATTTAATCTTTCAATTATGCGCATTGAAGTTAGCAATCTTTCATGTGCACTAACCCGACCACGTTAATCCTAAATTGCAAACCCCGATCCGTGTTTATATTTGACATTCCTTTGTTCTTCACACAATAACAAACAAAATGAAATATTTTTTTAAATTAAATATATAGTAATATATATCATTACTTTGCTATAAGTAAGCTTTTTGTGCAATAACGTATTCCCCCATAGACCTCAATCAGCCAATAGGATTGAACTTCAATCCTATTGGCTGCTCGCATTCTATTGGCTGATTGGAACAGCCAATAGAATGTCAGCTCAATCCTATTGGCTGATTGCATCAGCCAATAGGATTTTTTCTACCTTAATTCCCATTGGCTGATAGAATTCTATCAGCCAATCGGAATCTAAGGGACGCCATCTTCATTCCCAAGAAGTCGTCGTTTGAAGAGGATGTCTTGAAGATGGAGCCGCTCCGCGTCAGAAGGATGAAGATAGAAGATGCCGTCTGGATGAAGACTTCTGCCCGTCTGGAGGACCACTTCTGACGGCTTCGTTGAAGACCTCTTGCCGCTTGGATGAAGACTTCTCCCGGTAAGTGAATCTTTGGGGGCTAGTGTTAGGATTTTTTAAGGGTGTATTGGGTGGGTTTTATTTTTAGATTAGGGATTTGGGCTGCAATAGAGCTAAATGCCCTTTTAAGGGCAATACCCAACCAAATGCCCTTTTCAGGGGCAATGGGGAGCTTAGGTTTTTTTTGTTAGGCTTTTATTTGAGGGGTTGGTTGTGTGGGTGGTGGGTTTTACTGTTGGGGAGGTTGTTTGTATTTTTTACTGGTAAAAGAGCTGATTTCTTTGGGGCAATACCCCACAAAAGGCCCTTTTAAGGGCTATTGGTAGTTTAGTTTATGCTAGGGTTTTTTTTATTTTGGGTGGGCTTTTATATTTTGATAGGGCTCTTAGATTACGTGTAATTAGTTTAAAGATCTGTAATTTTTTTTTTATTTTCTGTAATTTAGTGGTTTGTTTTTGTGATTTAGCTAATTTAATTTAATGTATTTAATTGTATTTAATGTAGGGAATTTATTTAATTGTAGTGTAGTATTAGGTGTTAGTGTAACTTAGGTTAGGTTTTATTTTACAGGTAAATTTGTATTTATTTTAGCTAGGTAGTTAGTAAATAGTAACTATTTAGTAACTATTCTACCTAGTTAAAATAAATACAAACTTGCCTGTAAAATAAAAATAAACCCTAAGCTTGCTACAATGTAACTATTAGTTATATTGTAGCTAACTCAGGGTTTATTTTATAGGTAAGTAGTAATTTTATTTAGATTTCTTTTAATTATATTTAAGTTAGGGGGTGTTAGGGTTAGACTTAGGTTTAAAGGGTTAATAAATTTATAATAGTGGCGGCAACGTTGGGGACTGCAGATTAGGGGTTAATAAGTGTAGGAAGGTTGCGGCAACATTTGGGGCGGGAGATTAGGGGTTAATAAGTATAATGTAGGTGTCGCCGATATTGGGGGCAGCAGATTAGGGGTTCATAAGTATAATGAAGGTGGCGGCAATGTCCGGAGCGGCAGATTAGGGGTTAATAAATATAATGTAGGTGTCTGCGATGTCGGGGGCGGCAGATTAGGGTTTAATAAGTGTAAGATTAGGGGTGTTTAGACTCGGGGTTCATGTTAGGGTGTTAGGTGTAAACATAAAATGTGTTTCCCCATAGGAATCAATGGGGCTGCGTGACTGAGTTTTACGCTGCTTTTTTGCAGGTGGTAGACTTTTTCCCCATTGATGTCTATGGAGAAATCGTGCACGAGCACGTACGACCAGCTCACCGCTGACTTAAGCAGCGCTGGTATTGGAGTGCGGTATGAAGCACAATTTTGCTCTACGCTCACTTCTTGCCTTTTAACGCTGGGTTTGAAAAACCCGTAATACCAGCGCTGGAGGTAAGTGAGCAGTGAGAAAAAACTGCTCGGTAGCACCGCACAGCTCATAATGCAAAACTCCTAATCTAGGCAAAAGATTGGAGATCTCGGGTGTTAGGAAAAAAAGGCAGGCAAATGGCTTTAACATTGAGACACATACATATACATGTCTAAAGATGTATTTGTAGATATATATATATATATATATATATATACATATATATATATATATATATTTATATATATATATATATATATATATATATATACAACAGTAAAAATAAGCACTCACTGGTCTTCTGCCATCCGTGAAAAAGTGTTTATTTAATAGTGACGTTTCGGGACAAACAGCGTCCCTTCCTCTGAAAAACAAGTGATCAAGTACAAACATTTAAAGGCCTGTAACCCCTCCCGTTCCGGGCTACCAATCACTGATAGCCATATGTGAAATTAGGTGTATGTATAACATCCATAAAACATAATGACATGTAAATCATATGGTATGTGAACCGTGCTATGTGTGTCCAAACATGAAAAAGATCTGACCTATATGGCCCCCCAATGGCAGACGATCCATACCTGGATAAACATTAACACTCGCTATAATACAATGACGTCACTAACATATGGCCCTCAAAACAAAGGCAACCATAGGCCCTCATAGACAACACCCAACGCTCAGATAGGCTGATGATTAAGGCTGAATGTCGTGTACACGCCCCACCCGCGTAAGCCGAGGTCCAGGCCACATACAAGGAAGGGGGGGGCACTGCCTGCCATCCCCAATACCAGAGGAGGTAGAAAACAATGTGGTGAACATCAGTTCTCGACAACTTACTAAGGCTGAGGAAAGCCTGTTGAATAAAGGTCTCTCATTTGTACCGCCAGTTAGATTCAATGAGTTTAATACTTTTATAGATATCCAGAAATATGGAAGAAATCTACGACTGAAAGAATTCTTCAAGATAGAATCTGTTTCCCCTACCAGCTTTAAGACCAAAGGCACTTTTGACCCTGGGTCAAACAACTCCACAATAAGTACTATTACTAATTATCTAACTCACCAGATATCGACCAAAGTACCTTGAAGAAGCCAGGACAACCTTAAAGGGACATTAAACACTTTGAGATGGTAATATAAAACTATAAATTGTATATATATATAAAACAACTCTGCAATGTACTTTCATTATTTATTTCGTCCTCTCTGTCTCTAATTCCATTCTGAAATTGTGAGCTTTTCAGTTCCTGTAAGAAATGGAAGTGCAGAACACTGTTAAATCCAGCACAACCATTGGCTGCACACTCTAGTGACCTATTTATAACGGTTTCTAATTGGCCACAGCAGAGAAGGTAACACAAGTTACAACATGGCATCTCCCAGTGTTTTATAGACACTAAAACTTTACACTTATTTTGTCACTTTTTAAGCAACTAATGAAACTTTAAAAAATACATCTACATGTTACTCATGGACTAATCTTTTCTTTGAATATATCATTCTATCTAGCATGTATTTAGTGTTTAATGTCCCTTTAACAAAGAAGAGAGAGCAGCACTAAAAACGCTTCAGGATGATCCAACTATAGTGATCCGCCTGGCGGATAAGGGCGGTGCTGTAGTAATCATGGACCTGATTGAATACAATGCTGAAATCATACATCAACTATCAGACATCAAGACGTATCTACCTCTACAGGGGGACCCCACATACCAACTCAAGAGAAGAATTGACACCACACTTAATGAGTGGAAAGAAAGTGCACAGATTAACATACAAGATCTTAAGTTCTTACAACAGGACCATCCAGTGACACCGATCTTGTATACTTTGCCCAAAATTCATAAGAATACTGAGAAACCAGCAGGGAGACCCATTGTCTCCGCTAGAGGTTCATTGTTGCAGCTTCTAGCGCAATTTGTTGATTTCTATCTTCAACCCATGGTCAAGACAATGAGGTCTTATGTCCAGGATTCCACTGACTTCATCACACGAATCACTGAATTCAATAACATCAACCCCTCTGACCTACTAGTAACACTAGACATATCTAGTTTATACACCGTCATTCCCCATACCGCTGGGATAGCAGCTGTAGCCAAGTGCTTAAGACAGGCAGTTTACATCAGACCATCAGAAGTAACGCTTTTTACCACGGTGATCATTTATCTATAATACATAAACCAATATTTATTTTTAAAAAATAAACAAGTTTATTTTTATAAACAATAATTTTTTTATGCCCCCATCTCCCTATAACTGACAATTGTCAGTTTTAAATAAAGTTGTGCGGTGACGTCATCACGTCATTGCGCGTGATGTCACCACACAAAACGTGAAACCCCAGCGATGCCTGTCACTATACAGGCCAGATCGCCGGGTTGGGAGTGGGGGGGGGGGAGCCCCCAGACCTCCATCAAGGTGGGTGAATGCTAGCAACGGCTCTTAGCCGTCGTTAGTACCTGAGTGGGAAACTTTTGCTCTGTTGTTCCCTGTGTGTATTTTTAATAAACTCCTTATTCTGGATTCTTTTTATGCTTAATGAGGAGTTTTGGGGTACTCCTGTGGCGCGCATACAGTAACCTCCGTGCTGGACATTTTTTGTTGCTATTTAAACTTTGCAACGGCTCAGAGCCGCCGTTAGCACTCAAGGGCTTAAGACCGCTGCTCCTTAACTCGTCCACTACCTCTGAGGCCGTGGACAGCAATCATCCCGATCGCATACGATTGGGTTGATTGACACCCCCTGCTAGCAGCCAATTGGCCGCGAGTGTGCAGGGGGCGGCATTGCACAAGCTTTTCTAGTGAAAGGCTTGTGCATTGATAAATGCAGACAGCGTATGCTGTCGGCATTTATCGATGTGCGGCGGACATGATCCACTACAGTGGATCATATCTGCTCGCAGTATAATAAATCGGCCCCATAGACACATACAGTACATATTTAGACATGTGTATTTATGTATGTATAAGTATGTATCCCCAGGACATTCTTTAAAATGAGAGAAATCTCAATGTATCCATCCTGGTAAAATATTTTATAAAGAAATAATAATGTATCTCTATGTTAAAGCCGTTTGCATACCTTTTTTTCTAACACATGAGATCTCATATCTTTGAGCCCTTATAACATTTTTATGCAATATTTTGTAATAATTTGTATCAGACAGTGTTATTATTAGCAGCAAACAAGGGAAAGAAAGTTAAATGGAGAGTAACCACGGTTATGTATGTCAATCAACTTGAGAGCAGTGTGTCGATCAGCTAGCTCCCAATTCACAATACATGCAGTGTTTTGAATATTGACAGGATTGTGTAACCAGGTCCTGTGTGGTTTCCCTGCCCCAGACTTGGACCGGTGAGACTCGTATTCCACCGCTAAATGCACATGTATAAAGTGAATATGCAAATACACTAGATGTCTAGTAAACAATATACGCCAAGAGTCCACACCTCATACCTGTGTGCTGCTGGATCCTGAACGACAGTCCGTTACGGCAATATGTCCGTTCTCCTTCTTATATATGGAACGTCTAGTTCAGCTTGTAACCAGCTCCTGCGGTAATCCTGAGTGAGCTCTGATGGCTGCGGTGGGTAGCTCCTCCTTCCGTTAGCGTCCCAGGTGATGGGCGTAATGATGCGGTCAGGGTTGCGGTGCAATACCTAGCTGCTGTGCTGCACTGGAGGCCGGTCAATGAGAACAAAAGTGAAAAAAGGAGCACAAGCAGCGGTACATTGCACAAAAATAAATTTATTTACAAGTAGCAAACATAGCGCCTTGGCGCTCAGAGTGAAGAAAAATGGCACGTTTATCAAACAAACAAAAACAAAAACGTGAGAGGGGAGATAACACCCCGGGGTAAATACTGACAAGAAAATCAATAAGACTAGCAACAAGAGAACAGGTATACGCGTTTCAGCTTACAGCCTTACTCATTACCTGGCTAAAACATAGTGAAGTGAACTTAAAAGCAGTAGCTAGTCTTCCCATTGGTAGTTGGGAACACTCCCCTCAATTAATCCTCCAATGGGTATTTAATTACGTAGCTGTGAACACCTTAGAAAGCACAGGGGTATACACTAGTGTCAGCACAAAGTAAATACACATAGATTAGAATGGAAACAATTCCTGCACAAAATTAACTACATATTGTGTAATAACAATCTAACATGTATAAACAATTGCAGTGAGCAAAAATATTCGGTGGGAGAGAGGAAAAAGAGCTCCGGACCCAACTGGAAGCATTTGTGGTGCAAGGAGACCGCTTCATATTTGCTGAAATGAAAAATACAGAAAATATAACATAAGCCTGGAACATCTGATGTTTGCACCCAGTGACATACTTGTCAAGTAAATGTTAAGCTATAGTAAAGAGACCCTAGACATAAAGACTAAACCCTAGCAATAATAATAATGATGGTGCAGTTAACCATTAATCAAGGTAAAGTCAAAATGTGTCTAAAAATACATAAGTACTGTTTTCGTGTGCATTCCTTCTATAAGGGACTGTGGTAGCTTTTGTATAAAGACCTGGCTTGCAACGGGTAAATTAACCCTGAGGGCATACTGGAGTACCAGATACCTGAGTGATTATACTTAAAGTTTCTGAGTAGTTAGGCTCCTACGCTCAAGGAGTAACATAGTATGGACAGGGTAAACCGGGTGAGGGAGAGATTAGCCCTACCAAAAATTGATGAGGTCATATTCTGAGTCAGGCCTTCTGGAACTCTCGTCCTGAGCTAAAAATCCAGAAGGCCTCCCTCTCCCCCAACCTGCGGACCCTGTCAACTCCCCCCTTACAGGGAGCCACCCTCTCAATGATGGTCCAAGAAAAAGAGCTAGTATCTTTCTGGTTGTGCCCGCAAAGTGTTGAATCAGTGCTGTTGTGAGTACACCCGCCCTTATATCACTAAGGTGCTCTTTGATACGGGTTCTAGCCTCTCTGTGTCGTAAGGCCCACATATTGGGAGGGAACATTCCCTACAAGAAATGACATAAACCACATATGTAGACCTACAGTTGAGGCAAGAATCTATCATAAAACTCTGACCTGTCATTAGTGAGATTAACTGGTTACCAGGGGCTAACTTCTCACAGGCCACACATGTACGATGGTGGCAGTGAAATGTGCCCTTACAGCTCAACATGAAGAGGTGGGTTGTCCTGTCTTTTTAATTCTTGTGGGTGCCACAATGTTGCCTAGTTGTTCTATTTTTCTTAGGAGTACCTTAGGCCATCTGCAACTACTTTCTGGAGTTTATCATCTGCAGATAGCATATTAAAGTTATGCCTCACTATTTGGCAGATTTCCCTGTATTGTCTTGAGTACTCCGTTAAAAAGACAACTTTGTTGTCTTTCTCTTCCTGAGTACTGGATTTAGGTCTAAGAAGTCTTTCCCTGGGTATTCCTCTTACAGTGTTCCTGGCTTTAGTGATGACAGAACTCCTATAGCCCCTCTCTTTCAAGCGTGTGATGCAGAGGTCTATGAGAAACAGGCCAATGAACTGACCATACGCTTGAAAGAGAGGGGCTATAGGAGTTGACAGGGTCCGCAGGTTGGGGGAGAGGGAGGCCTTCTGGATTTTTAAGCTCAGGACGAGAGTTCCAGAAGGCCTGAACTCAGAATATGACCTCATCAATTTTTGGTAGGGCCTAATTCTCTCCCTCACCCGGTTTACCCTGTCCATACTATGTTACTCCTTGAGCGTAGGAGCCTAACTACTCAGAAACTTAAGTATAATCACTCTGGTATCTGGTACTCCAGTATGCCCTCAGGGTTAATTTACCCGTTGCAAGCCAGGTCTTTATACAAAAGCTACCCACAGTCCCTTATAGTAAGGAATGCACACGAAAACAGTACTTATGTATTTTTAGACACATTTTGACTTTACCTTGATTAATGGTTAACTGCACCAACATTATTATTAATTGCTAGGGTTTAGTCTTTATGTCTAGGGTCTCTTTACTATAGGCTTAACATTTACTTGACAAGTATGTCACTGGGTGCAAACATCAGATGTTCCAGGCTTATGTTATATTTTCTGTATTTTTCATTTCAGCAAATATGAAGCGGTCTCCTTGCACCACAAATGCTTCCAGTTGGGTCCGGAGCTCTTTTCCTCTCTCCCACCGAATATTTTTGCTCACTGCAATTGTTTATACATGTTAGATTGTTATTACACAATATGTAGTTAATTTTGTGCAGGAATTGTTTCCATTCTAATCTATGTGTATTTACTTTGTGCTGACACTAGTGTATACCCCTGTGCTTTCTAAGGTGTTCACAGCTACGTAATTAAATACCCATTGGAGGATTAATTGAGGGGAGTGTTCCCAACTACCAATGGGAAGAACTAGCTTACTGCTTTTAAGTTCACTTCACTATGTTTTAGCCAGGTAATGAGTAAGGCTTGTAAGCTGAAACGCGTATACCTGTTCTCTTGTTGCTAGTCTTATTGATTTTCTTGTCAGTATTTACCCCGGGGTGTTTATCTCCCCTCTCACGTTTTTGTTTTTGTTTGTTTGACAAACGTGTCATTTTTCTTCACTCTGAGCGCCAAGGCGCTATGTTTGCTACTTGTAAATAAATTTATTTTTTGTGCAATGTACCGCTGCTTGTGCTCCTTTTTCACTTTTGTTCTCAGTGTTATTATTAGTGTGAGTAATCTTTAAAATGTATTTTTGATGCAAGGGGTTTTGTATGGGCATTGCATTAAAAGGGCATTCAGCTCTTTTCATTGCCCTTAAAAATGCATTCAGCTCTTTTTCATTGCCTTAAAAGGGCATTCAGCACTTTTGAAATTTGCCCAAAAAACCCTAATCTAAAAAACAAAACCCCCTGAAAAAAAAAAAAACAAACACTAAAGCCCCAAATAGGTACTCACGGTGGAGAAGGTCTTCAGGCGATCCATCATCTTCATCTCAGCAAAGGCGGTAAGGAGCGGAGGTCCAGAGCGGTCTTCCCAGATGTGACGATCCTCGGTGGTGTCATCTGTTGTGGCGTTGGCTGTCCTTAGCAGCTGCGGCGGAGGTCCTCGGCGGCAGCGTCCTCAGCGACTTGGAGGCTCCTCTTCATCCGATGTCCATGGTATACTCAATATTGAATGCAGGTACCCGCAATCAATTTGGGGGTACCTTGCATCCTATTGGTTGAATTTTTCAAAACAGCCAATAGGAATAGAGCTACTAAAATCCTATTGGCCAATAAATATGGGGGTACCTTGAATTCAATCTTCAGTGTGCAGCGGCAGTCGCATGAAGAGGAACCTCCATGCCTTTGTCGAGGATCGCTGCCACCAAGAGCACCGACCGCCAACGAGGAGCACCACTGCCGCCGAGGAGTGCCACCGCCGCCGATAACTGTTGCAGAGGATCGCCACTTCTGGAAAGACAGCTTCGGACCTCCGCTTTGCGCCGTCTTCACTGTGGATAAAGATGATGGACCCGCTGGAAGATAACCTCTCTGCCAGACTTCTGAAACCGTGAGTACCTATTTGGGGCTTTAGTGTTATTTTTTTTTTTAAATTGTTTGGCGGTTTTGTTTTTTAGATTAGGGTTTTTTTGGACAGATTTCAAAAGAGCTGAATGCCCTTTAAGGGCAGTGAAAAAGAGCGGAAAGCCTTTAAGGGCAAAGCCCATACAAATGCCCCTTTAGGGGCAATGGGTAGTTTAGGTTTATTAGGGTTGTTTTTGGGGGGGTTTGGGGGGTGGGGAGTTACTGTTAGGGGGTGACGTGGTTTATTTGTAATGTAAAAGAGCTGTTAAACTTAGGGCAATGCCCTATAAAAAAAAAGCCCTTTTAAGGGCTATTGGGTAGTGTTAGCATCAGATTAGTGGGGGGTTTATTTTGAGGGGGGCTTTTTATTTTCATGTGGATTAGGTTTCATTTTTTTATTTTGGATAGTGTTGTTTATTATTTTTTGTAATGTTAGCGTGTTTTTATTTTCTGTAATTAGATTAATGTAATATAATTTTTTTGTATTTTTTATTGTAATTAAGGGGTTACTTTAGGGGATGTTAGGTTAGGGGGCTCAGTCATTAAATTCGTTTTTTGCATTGTGGGGGTTGGCGGTGTAGGAGTTAATAGGTACATTAGGTTTAATACGTTGTGGGGGTTGGTGGATTAGGGGGTTAATAGATGTATTAAGTATTTTGCGATGTTAGGGTTTGTGGATTTAGGGGTTAATACTTTTATTAGGTAGTTGGGGGGTTTGTTAATACTGTATTTTTTCTTAATACTTCGTACGCGGCGGTTAGGGTTTTTTTTTAAAAATACTTATTGCGGGTGCTTAGGGGTTTTTTTTTAAATACTTATTCCAGGCGGTTATTTTTTTTTTTTTAATACTCATTACGGGGTGGTTAGGTGTTTTTTCATACTTATTGCGTGATATTCGTTTTGTTTTTTTTACTACTATTGCAGGCGTTTTTTTTGTTTTTTTTTGTAATGCTCCGTTTGCCTTCGCTGCATCCCAGTGGATTCCGAAAATGGCAGGGGTGGTGAAGAATCTAGCCTGCGGTGGGATCCAGGTGGATTCTTTTGGCTGCGCGCACAGTCAACATTCTGTTGGCTGCCTCTCCGTGCCAACATTCCTTTGAGGATGCGTGCACAGCTGCCGATGGCGATGGACATTACAAACGCAATTATAGTATAGATACCTACAATTTTGATAGCTAAGAAATTAATGTAGGGATGTTTGTGTCCATTAAAAAAAAACATGAATATAACAGGAGAATCAATACATTTTAGCAAGAAGTATTTAGTAAGAACCTCATGATGCAATATATACTGGAGGCCCAATAAAGAAATATGTTTTCCTGCAATGAACACTAAATTGATAGAGGAACTGCTGGTATACAAGGCTATGATATAATTCATATTAGATATTTTCACTTTCATATGCTGGGCACTCCTATGATTCTTATCTAGCAGTTTGTGCTTTTAGCTTTGTCCTTCCTGTCAGGTTACTGCAAGCAGTGAAAACATCTTAAATCAGATTAGAAACAGCTTCCGGCAGATAGAGTTTCAGTAAATGATTTTATTTTCCTGGGGTTAAAATAATACACCTAAAAGAAGGAGACAAAATAAATATGTTTACATTTACGTATAAAATGTATTTAATAACAAATACCAGACATGACATTACACATTGCCATTTATATCACCAATATTTTTATTCTGTACTAATATCACCAATATTTTTATTCTGTACTAATATCACCAATATTTTTTATTCTGTACTAATATTTCACATTCTAATGTTACATATAAGATCAGTAATATATCTGGGTTAATAAAGTGTGTTAGCTCTTGATTTTTAACTTTGCATTAGGTTTATTAGACGTGCAGGGCACTGAGATGATTTTATTGCAAGATAGACAGATAGACAGACAGATATATAGATGATAGACTGACACACAGATGAAGACAGATAGATGATAGACAGACAAATGATAGATAGATAGATAGATAGATAGATAGATAGATAGATAGATAGATAGATAGATAGATAGATAGATAGTGTCAGGATAGGTTAAGGTCCAGAGTTAGACCCAAATGCTAGAATGAAGTTAGAATAACACTCTAGGCCAGTGAGTATATTCCAGGACCTGACCCTGCGACAGCTGCAATAATATACTCACAGAAATAAACTGAAGATGGTACAGCAGGGTCAGGAGAAGAACTTCGGGTAGTTAAGGGTTAACCAAAAGAGTTAATCCATCAAGCAATAACCGGCAACTTGAAATCAGACAGGAAGGGGTTAACCAGAAGGATTTGTCAAAACAAGCAAAGGTCCAGCAACGTGTTATCAGGCAGATTGGGGTTAAACAGTAGAATTGTCTAGCAAGCAAGTTCCAGCAACGTGTAATCCGGCAGTTTTGGGGTTAACCAGTAGAATAGGTTAAACAAGCAAAGTCCAGCAACGTGTTATCAGGTAGTTTGGGGTTAAACAGTAGAATGGGTCTAGCATGCAAAGTTCCAGCAGCGTGTAATCAGGCAGTTTGGGGTTAAACAGAAGAATGGTCAAACAAGCCAAGTCCAGCAATGTGTTATCAGCCAGTTTGGGGTGTTAAACAGTAGAATAGTCTAACAGGCAAAGTCCAGGCAACGTGTTAACAAGCAGTTATGGGTTTAAACAGTGAAATGTTCAAACAAGCAATAGCCAGATAACAGAATCAGGCCAGGAAGGGTTAGCAGGGTAGGAGTCACACAGCCAGCAATTCTTAATCAAGCAAGGGATTCAGAAAGTACTCACAATCCAGGAATTAGAACAAACAGGCCCCGAGGAGAGGAGATGCCGGAATAAGAAGGCCTTCTGACGTCAGCAGAAGGGGCAGACGAGAACAGGGTTGCTAAGCAACCAAGAAAGCGCTACCGCGCTGACACAGGGGAGAAGGAAGCGATCAGCAGCTGAGCGATCGCGACAGTGCCCCCTCCTTAAGGACCCCTACGGGGAACACGAACAGGCTTTGAAGGATTCTGGGCGTGGAACTGTTTGATCAAAGCAAAGGCATGGACATGAGAAGCAGGTTCCCAAGATTTTTCAGTGATGGGATATCCCTTCCAATGGACCAAATAATATAGACGGTTACCCCGTAATCTGGAATCAAGAATTTGACTGATCTCAAATTCTGAAGTACCATCCACAAGGAACGGAGAGGGAACTTTACATTTGGTGGAAAACAGTTAGAGACTGCTGGTTTAAGAAGAGATACGTGAAAAACAGGTGAATCTTCAAGTTGTCTGGTAAAGCCACCCTGTAGGCAGTAGAACATACCTTGGAAACAATCCTGAATGGTCCAATGTATTTAGGACCCAATTTAGCACAAGGTGGTTGTTTGAGTCGAATGATCTGGTGGAAATCCAAAACCTTGTCTCCAGTCTGAAATGAGGGTGCCCTTACGGCGTCTGGCGATCAGCCAATCGTTTATACTTTTGAGAAGAGAGAAGAAGAATTTCCTGAATATTCTTCCCAGTGTTTACAAAGATTTCTCACTGTACGATCTGCTCCAGGAACTCCAGAACCTCCCAAAGACATAGGAAAAGTTCTAGGTACAAATCCATAGGCTGCCTTAAAAGGAGAAGTCTGTAAAGAAGAATTGAAACGGGAATGTAAGCAAGTTCAGCTAAGGGAAGAAGTTGAGACCAATTGGAGTGCTGATGATTAACATAGTGCCTGAGATAGGATTCAAGAGATTGATTTACCCGCTCGGTTTGACCGTTTGGACTGAGGATGATGAGCAGTAGAAAGAGATGGATGGTAACTCCAAACTGTGTTGCACAGAGATTTTCCAAAATCTTGAGACACAAGTGAACTCCTTGATCAGAAACAATGTCCAAAGGAAAAAACCATGTAACTTGGTGATATGGAGAATAAACAATTCAGCGTGTTTCTGGACAATGGTAAACCAGGTAATGGAACAAAATGAGCTGCTTTGGAAAACCTGTCTAACCACAACCCATATGGTCTTGTTTCCGGCAGGAATATGAGAGATCTGTAATAAAGTCCATGGAAACATGAGACCAGGATAATACGGAACAGGCAGAGGTTTGAGTCCAAGAGGGTAAAGATGAAAGCTGTTTATTAGAGGTACAGGAATGACAAGCTGCAACATAATCCTTGACATCTTTGCCCATGAAGGCCACCAGACATGTTTTTGAGTCTCCACAAAGTATTCGCACTCCTGGATGTCCAGACAGAACATTATCATGAGCCCAACGCAGAAGTTATTAGGCGGAATTCTGTAGGTAAAAACAAGATCCCAGGAGGTATGTTAAAGGATGAAGGTACAGAGGCTTGAGCAGAGACTGTAATGCTTGGAAAGGAAAAGTAGATAACTGAGCTAGAACTTTAGCAGGGCGGAGAAGGGTTCAGAATCCAAAAATGTAGAATCAAAGGCCAGAAATTGTCTAGATAAAGCGTCTGCTTTCGTATTCTTAGAACCAGGAATATAAGAGAGGACAAAATTAAATCTGGAAAAGAACAGAGCCCTCAGGCTTGACGTGAGTTTGAGGCGTTGGCAGTATGAGATACAGAAGATTTTTATGATCCGTGAGAATAAGAAATGGTTGAACCGTGCCTTCAAGCAGAGTCTCCATTCTTCCAAAGCCATCTTAATAGCTAACAGTTCCTTGTTACCGATGACATAATTCGAGTCAGAAGTATTGAACCTTCTTGGAGAAAAATCCCACAGAAGGATCTTGCTAGTAACAGGATTTCGCTGATATAGTACAGCCCCAGCAGCGATCAGAGAAGCATCCACTTCAAGGATGAATTGAGACTCAGAACAGGATGGCAAAGAATGGAGCCAAAGTAAATGCAGACTTCAGAGATTCAAATGCCTGTAAGGCTTTATCAGACCAATGCTTGCAATCCTGACCCTTCTTAGTAAGAGCTGTAAGGGGGTGCCGAGATGTTACAAAGTCTTTTATGAATTTACGCTAGTAATTGGCAAACCCCAGGAACCTTTGAAGAGATTTTAAGGAAGTAGGTCTAGGCCAATCTTATAATAGCCGACAGTTTGTCCAGAATCCATCTTGAATCCAGACGGGAATAATGTAACCCAGGAAATGAAATAGATTCATTGATGAAAAGAGCACTTTTCAAGCTTGGCAGAGAGAGAATTTTCACGTAATCTCTGGATTACTAGTGTAACATGATGAACGTGATCTTGTAAAGTTCGGGAATAAATCAAAATATCATCAAGATAGATAATAACGAATTGATTAAGATAGTCTCTGAATATTCATTAACAAAAATGTTGAAAAACTGCAGGGGCATTGCATAACCCAAAAGGCATAACTAAATATTCATAGTGCCCAAAGCCAGTGTTGAAGGCAGTTTTCCACTCGTCCCCTTTACGAATTCTGACCAAATTATATGCCCACGAAGATCCACTTTGGAAAAGATGAAAGAACCCTGGAGAGAATCAAATAATTCGGGAATGAGAGGAAGTGGATAACAATTCTTGATTGTAATTTGATTAAGAGCACGATAGTCAATGCAAGGACGAAGACCTCCATCTTTTTTTTCTACAAGAAAAAACCTGCTCCTACTGGAGAAGAGAAGGGCAGATAAAACCTTGGGCCAAATTATCCTTGATATATTCCTCAAGTGAAACATTTTCTTGACGAGAAAGTGGGTATGTTTTACCCTTAGGTAGAGGGCTCCTGTTAACAGGTCAATGGGACAATCAAAGGTCCGGTGTGGAGGTAATACTTCAGCATCCTTTTTAGAAAAGACATCACAAAAAGAATGATAATGTTCAGGCCAGGAATCAGGAATGTCCAAAACTGCCACAACTGTACTAAGAGTTTTGGAGTATTCAGAGACACTGTTTGAAACGAGAAGATCCCCAAGCAACAAGTTCTCCTTTAGACCCAGGAAAAAACTGGATCATGTAGTTGAAGCCAAGGGAGTCCCAAAATGAGAGGAAACTGTGGGGAAGAGATGATGTCAAAACAAATGGTTTCGGAATGAAGTACTCCTACAGACATGAGAAGTGGTATCGTAGAATATTGAATGAAACCAGAACCTAAGGGTTGACCACTGACAGTATGACCTTAATTACTTGCTCTTGGAAAGCAAAGGAATACGAAAAGCATTGACAAAATCCGAATCCATAAACATGTCCTGCAGCTCCAGAATCGATGAGTGCTTGAGCCTGAAATTTGGTGTTGCCAAAGCGGACAGAGACTGAACAAACAGCTTGGGATTGAGGGTAGAAAAAGATCTTTGACTTAACTCAGTCCCTCTTTCTGGAGTTAAGCCCTGGCTTTTACTGGAGGATGATGGACAATCTTTTAACATATGCCCCTTAATACCACAATAAAGACATAGTTCCAGATTGCGCCTTCTGAGACGTTCAGCTTCGTATAATTTGATTGCACCAACCTCCATGGGTTCACTGACTCAGAGATAGAAGTATTTGGAGTAGGAAGGTTTGGTGAACGAGGCATAGGATGGAAAGAAGATCTGATAAAGGATCTTCGGTTACGGTCACGTTCATGGAGAAGCTCAGAGTAACGAGCATCTAGCCTTGATACATAATTGATAAGTTCTTCTAGAGAATCAGGCAGATCCCTATAAACCAGTCGTCTTTCAAACGATCACAAAGACCTTTACGAAACGCTGCACGCAAGGCCCCATGATTCCACATAGTTTCAGCAGCTAAGTCCGGAATTCTATAGCGTATTGTGCTACAGAAAGAGATCCCTGTCATAAATCTAAAAGTCCCCTGCTTTGCAGCTGCTGATCTACCAGGTTTATCAAACACAGAAGAAAATATGGATACAAAAGTGTCAATATCATGGAGCAAAGGATCATCCTTTTCCAACAGTGGAGAAACCAAGCCAAGGCTTAACCCTTCAATAAGAGAAATTAAAAGGTGATCTTGGAGGAAGAGGAAACAAACATCTGAGGATTATTTCTGAAGTGAAGGCGGCACTGATTAAGAAATCCTCGACAGTCTTCAGGATTGTCGTCATATTTATCCGGGTAGCGGAATTCTGGGAATAAACTGTTCTGCGGGTTTTGTGGCGGATTAAAAGCAGGGTTAGAACTGCCGCAGGAACAACAGGTGTAGCAGAGAACTTGAGAAGGTGGAGAGAGATTATGTAAAAGAGGCGAGTAATTTGATCCAATTTAGAATCCAGGGATTGCAGGGTGTGCAGAGTGGGTTCCAAGCAGCAATCCCTGTAGAGCCACAGCTCTGGATAACTCACCAGGGTCCATTATATCGCCTGTTTGTAATGTCAGGATAGTAAGTCCAGAGTTAGACCCAAATGCTAGAATGAAGTTAGAATAACACTCTAGCACTGGTGAGTCTATTCCAGGACCGACCTGCGACAGCTGCAATAATATACTCACAGAAATAAACTGGAAGATGGTACAGCAGGGTCAGGAGAAGAAACTCGGGTAGTTAAGTGTTAACCAAAAGAGTAATCCATCAAGCAATAACCGGCAACTTGAAATCAGACAGGAGGGGGTTAACAGAAGGATTTGTCAAACAAGCAAAGTCCAGCAACGTGTTATCAGGCAGATTGGGGTTAAACGGTAGAATTGTCTAGCAAGCAAAGTTCCAGCAACGTGTAATCCGGCAGTTTGGGGTTAACCAGTAGAATGGTCCAAACAAGCAAAGTCCGAGCAACGTGTTATCAGGCAGTTTGGGGTTAAACAGTAGAATAGTCTAACAGGCAAAGTCCGAGCAATGTGTTAAACAAGGCAGGTTTGGGTTTAAACAGTGAAATGTTCAAACAAGCAATAGTCCAGATAACAGGAATCAGGCAGGAAGGGTTAAGCAGGGTAGGAGTCAAACAAGCCAGCAATTCTTAATCAAGCAAGGGATTCAAGAAAGTACTCACAAGCCAGGATTAGAACAAACAGGCCCCGAGGAGGAGGAGACGCCGGAATAAGAAGGCCTTCTGACGTCAGCAGAAGGCGCCGAGCGAGAACAGGGTTGCTAAGCAACCATGAAAGCGCTACCGCGCAGACACAGGGGAGAAGGAAGCGATCAGCAGCTGAGGCGATCGCGACAGATAGATAGATAGATAGATAGATAGGATAGATAGATAGATAGATAGATAGATAGATAGATAGATAGATAGATAGTAGATGATAGATAGGATGATAGATAGGACAGGACAGATGATAGACAGACATACATATGGACAGACAGATAGACACAGACAGACAGATGATAGATACATTGATGGATAGATGATAGACATAAACAGACTAGACTCTTTCAGTCTTCAGCTATTTGTGGCCTTTTATTTAAAGAAATTAAAAATACTATAAAAATTTCACCATAATCCTCCCTGGCAAAAGTGAAAGTAGCATGAAAAACTCACCGATATGTTAGTAGGGGTGCATTAATTAATTTGTGTGAATAAAGGAAGATTTAAAGTCATAATTGAGTCTTTACACTTTTGATTAAACAGCAATCATTTCTATATGTATTATACTTTATTTAGAGCGGCTTTTCCCCTCTAAACTTCCCTTCCCCCCTCCCTGTCTAATTTGATCCAAGAGCAACCAAAACAAAAACTAATCCCTACTTGCCCCAATTTTATTAGAATAAATAAGATCATGAATGTTCTTTATGGCAATGTGGGGACCATCTTTTCTATTTATATAATATAAAACTGAGGTTCCACTCTCTCTTGTACGAGTTTTTTTACTGACATACTAGTTATGCATGTTTTGCAATATCACTCCCATTTACTGGTTAAATGTTGTAAATGTCTTCATCTTCATACAGGCAGTTTGAATACTAAACATAGCTGTATACTTCATGGTTATTGTGCTTATATCCCTCCAGAGACGCACAGAATGTATGTCTAGCGCTGTTACCTTTCTGCTTCTTTGTTTATGTGCTAATAATGTATGTCTTAATGCTATGTTATTATTGTCATTGGACGAATCTTTATGTAACATCTCTCACAACCTCAATAAAAAATGTATATATAAAAAAAAAGTTAACCCCAGACAAGCCTGGGTGAAAAACCCATAGGGAAAATTATAAAAACCAAACACATTAAAATACCCTTGTTTTGTATTTTAATGCGTTTGGTTGAATGCATGAATTGTGTGGCCTGAGTCCCTGAAAGCTGTGCAGTATTTCGAGTGCTGGTGAGCACCCAGGGGATGTGAGTTTTGCCAGGGTCATAAGATGTGTACCCAGTCTTGTTTGAGAGTGCAGTCCATTTCTGTTTGCCCCCACCCTAACACAAATTTGCTAGAAAATCATTGAAGTTATCGACCGTCGGGTAAGCGCATCCTCAGAGCTCTAATTAACTGTTTAACAAAACAAAAAAGTGTCACAAAACACATCAAAAATACATTACAAAGGTACAGTTACACTTAACACTATCTAACAAAATTATTTTAAAAAATACTGCAAGAAAAAGTTATAAAGGCACAAAGATATGAGGTCTCAGGTGTAAGAAAAAAAGGCAGACAAAGGGTTTTAACAAAGAGATGCATACATATACATGTCTAAAGATTTATATGTATGTAAATAAATATATATATATATATTGTATAGAGGTGTGTTCCTATGTATTTATTTGTGTATACATGTGTATACAGACATATATACACAAATAAACACTAAAATACATATGTACACATGTATATACATACATATATATGAAAATATATAAATAGATATTCCTATATATATATCTGTATATATCTATACCTAAATATAATCACATATATATATATATATATATTACCAAAATACCATCAGATATATGAAGAAATACGTATTCATGAATAAACAAAACATATTCTTGTGCAGAACATTGCAATGTGAAATATTCATTTTTCATGTCAGGTTAGCGTCCTTGAGCATATGTGATCGTGTTGTGTGCGTTTTTTCCCCCACTTTGTTTTGCTCTATTGACTTCTATGGGGGAATAGGTTATGAGTGTGCGATATTGTAAGTCCGGCTTTTCGCACTCGTCGGGTTGGCGTGCAAGCGAAAACAGTTTATTTTATTTGCATAATATGAGCCGCAACCTGATGCACGCAAAAAGCTTAGTCTAGTGCAATTAACGCTCAAGTGGGAGTGTTAATATTCATCCAGAAGAAGATACCCTGCAACCTTACCTAAATCAGGGCCTGTGCCGCTGGACATTTTTAGGAAATATAAAATTATTTGTGTCTATCCATGAATTCATTCCCTTGAAGCTTCTAAAATAAAGATATGCAGCTCTTATAAGCTTCTAAAATACTGATATGTGACCGCCATGGAGTTGGCCATCACTGATAGCGTGATGCTAAATGTAACTGTAAATGCTTGAAAATGATGTTCACTAACATAAGCTCAATAAATGCCAGTATGTAAAGAGTAATAAGGTGTGCTCTCTAGAAGGGCATCTTCTCAACCTTACTGTCAACCATAAAAAAAATCATAAATAATCAAGACTTTTTTTTTAAAGAAAACAATAAGAGTATGTACAAAATATATATTCCTAGTGCATTGTGAGTAAAATAAAAAAAGTGCAAGTGTACGTCTGATAAACCATCATGGGATTGCATGTTAAATGAGTGCTATTGTGTTTAAGAACAAAAATAATCAATACAATACACAATAGAAACTGTTGCCACCCATAATGAATATTAAAGGGGCACTAAAGCTAACATTAATCTTTTTATGATTCAGATAGAGTGTGCCTTTTAAGAGATTTTCTAATTTACTTTCATTATGAAATTGTTCACAGTCTTTTTATATTCACACTTTCTGAGACACCAACTACCACTGAGCATGTTCAAGCATTAGCAGTGTATACGTATATGAGTCTGTGATTAGGTTATGGTTGTCACATGATGCAGAGGGCCCTGAAATTTGTCAAAATCTACTGCACATTAAAAATTCTGAGAAAGTGCTATTGTGTTTTGTCCCCCCCCCTCCCCCCTTTGATTTTTTTCAAGATTGAAAATTAATTTTTGCCTTCCAGTTGTAGCAACTTTTTGTTTCTGCCACCACTTCTAGTTAGTGGAGGAAATGGTTCAATCAGGATAACTCTAAAGTCCACAGGAGAATGTCTTGTTTAAATAATTGATGATCCCTGGATTATTCAGAATCAGTGCACAGCCATGGGTGCAAAATTTGCCCCCCACGTATGCAAACCTCTATATGGGGTGGTTTGAATCGTCATATATCTTTGGTGAACAAGATGGATTTCATGATAATGTTAAACTATATGCCATATATATATAGAATATCTTTTGTAGTATGGGATGGCACAGATCTGCAGCGCGAAATACTTTATCAAACATCTGAATGGAAATAATGTGAATTAAAATTCCCATACAAATTAAGAGATAACAGCATTGAATATCTAGATATCCACCTCACTGGAGGAAACACTATAAGCACTAAATTGTATAGAAAATAAATTACAGGAAACACAATACTGAGGGCTGACTGCCTGTCACTTAAGTCATGTTACAAAAGCAGTTCCCAGAGGCCAACTCTTGAGAATTAGGAGGTTATGTAATACATTATCAAAATATGACAAACACTCCCTTGATTTGGTAAAACATCTAGAATTCAGGTGACTACAAACAAACAACATCTAATGAATTTATGGGCACAAATTAGGGATCTGGATAGGGACAAGCTCCTAAAATCTCATAAAAAAACGAGTTAATAAACAAGGAAAGACTATTGCACCAAACATTTTTTGTCACGCCCTTTAGCAACCAATTTAATCAAATCGTCACAATAGTTAAAGACAATCTTGATACCTCTGAGGTTGGACTCTAAATTGAACACAATTCTGGAGAAAGGTTGTAAATTTGTATCCAGAAGGCTCCAACCATAGATCTCAGGTGGTTTACTAGATGTACAATCACACCAGATGGGCAGGGAAACATGAATTTTAGACTGGACTGTTGTTCAAAATATGTAGAATATCTTATCACATGTGCAGTATGTAACAAACAATTACACAGGATGTACCAGTCAAAATCTAAAGGATAGAATAAGAGAACATCTTTCCTCTATCAACCTGATGGCAAAACATTTAGTGGTTTTCTATGGAATATAATTTATTCCTGCATCTTTTGCTTTTCTCTCCTTTATATATTAATTTATAGTTAAATTGCCTTGATTTATTTTTGGCTTGAAGAGAGCTATTACCTTACCTATACTTCCCCATAGATTCTTATATAATGTACATGACTCCCAATTATGTAACCTCATTATGTTTTTTCCTCCTAAAGCCGCCGGCCTCCCTAATATGCACTATATACTCAAGCCAATTTTGAGTTTTTTATTAACTGATTTATGTCAAGATGTATAAGAATCTCACCAATGTAATTTTATCGCATTTTATTTTTGGTCTTCATGATATCCATTTATATGTACATGCTAATTTTGAGTTACCCATCATTTGATTAACGCAAAGTATGCAGAGAGACGTGTGAATAATAGATCTTTATGACTACATTGATATAAGATTTTCAGTGATCCTGTGTAAATTTCGGATGCCGTGGAAACCAGTAATAAAGAACACGCCTTTGATTAACAAATGCCTCACTATGTGTAGTTTCTGCTTACACTACAGCTATCTATTTGGAGTACTTTTTGATCTGATACATAGTTACTTTTTTTACCATATTGTCCTAATGTTGTTTTAAATTTAGTTTTGAGTGTTAGTCTACGTAACACAGCGTAGTGGAGGCTAGTTCTCATAGCAAGCATGAAATTGGCTAATATACAATAAAAGGCGTGCCTTGATGTGTTTATAGGCTGTCTAGAACCGGTGATGTACCACATCACTTCCCGTGACGTATAATCAGCTGTTGTAGGTTTGTGGCGCTCACTGCGCATGCGCAATAGGCCCAACCTCCTCCAAACAGCTTTTAAAGCTTACTTATTTGATAATAATGGGTCGCGGAATTCTATGGGCCGTGCTACACATGCGCATACGGCCCTACTCTTCCCTCATCAGACAAGACTCTATTGCTTGTACAGCTACTGACTTCACGAACCAATCAGATAATGCAGTAATGCTTTTCTCCTATGTATTATCTGATCGGTCTGTGATTTCCCCCGTCCATTCACCAAATTGTTCCATCACACGCTGCCGACTTGCCGTGCCATCAGCACCCCCTGTAAACCCCATAAGCACAACCCCCCCGGCACGGCAAGTCGGCGGCGTGCGATGGAACAATTTGGTGAATGGACGTGGGCAAATCTAACGGAGCAATGAGATAATACATAGGGGAAAAGTGTTACTGCATTATCTGATTGGTCCGTGAAGTCAGTGGCTGTACAACCAATAGGGTCTTGTCTGATGAGTGAAGAGTAGGGCCGAGTGCGCATGCACGGCACAGCCCATAGAATCCGTGATCCGTTGTTATCAAATAAGTCGGCTTAAACAGCTGTTTGGAGAAGGTTGGGCCTCTTACTCATGCGCAGTGACCGCCACAAACCTCCACCAGCTGATTCACGTCACCGGAAGTGACGTAGGTTACGCATTCCTATGCGGTAGACAACTTCTTTTAGAACTCCGACATCCCCCACACTGTCTTTGAGAAAGCGCCATAACAATGTGAAACATGTCAGATGATGTAGATTGAGTTCCGTTATCCCACACTCCTCTGTGTATGTCCACGGACTTTTAAGTTTGTACTGCTCTAATAATACATTTTGAAGTTTTTAACTTTAAAGCTAGTGCAGTTTTGTATTGTTGCCATCCTGTTTTATCCCACGTTATGGATATTTCTTGTTTTGTATATTTTCGTCACCTAGCTCTGCATAGAGTTTATGGCGTATGTCTGCAGCTGTAGGAACACTAGTCACTTTCCATAATGTTAGTGATTTTGGGGCAGTGTTCATTGGGAGCCTCATCGCTGTGTAGAAGATTCAGAATAAGACTGTAAATGCCTCTTGTATTGCAGATCTATGATTGGCCATCCTGGGACAAGAGCACACAAAAAAATTCACAGGAACAATTAAGTAACTCTGTGACAAATTTGTTGGTACAAGTTAGGAAATAACAGATTTTAAAGTGATCATTGTGTGTTCTCCCTGTATTATGCCCTTACACACAGTACAGCCGGTGTTTCTGAAACTACTGGTCATTTTACATTGCTTCATGCTTTTCTTTTATTGCATGATAGTCAGCTGCTGATATATAATTATGTATGATTCTTATTATATTTTTTTTGGTATGATTAGGCATGCCTACTCATTTACAATACTACGCATTTGTTGTTTTGTGATTTGTTTTTTGTTTCACATGGTCTAAATTAAGGAAGCTCATTCCTAAAAACCTTGGACAAAAAAAAAAATAATAATACAATAATATGAATAACACTGCACCTGTCCAGAATTTTTTTATTTTAATCTATGCATAAGTACATTTGAAAATGTATTTCAATCTATATTTAGGTCACATGCACATGCTACTGGAAGTTATTACTGAAAAATTCTGAAGCAAAGTATCTCCGGAAATATTGCTAATTTCACAGTGCTTTAGAAGCCACTCTTATTTATCTCCCTGACAAATTTCAAAACAATCCTTGCAGCTGTTTGGAAGCTAGCCATGACAAAGTTTCTCATAGGGCAATATGGGGTCAAGCAAAATGTCCTTTTTTCAATAAAAGATATTTCTAAAAGTAGTTAACCAATTAACCTTACATTTAACAGTTATGCAGTTATTGCAAATTAGCCAAATTTGTCAAAGCAAAGCTGTAATAATAAAGCTCTTACTATTAGCCAAATAGAACAGAATTGAAAAATACCAGAAAAAAATTAATTGTCAAGGAATAGAACAAGATGCCTTTGGATACACCAACATGGGAATATTTTTTCTTACAGTCTCAGAAATGCTATTCATCATGATAGTATATATATTTATATATATTATTATTATATATATATATATATATATATAAATATATATATATTCTATTATTTAGAGTCATAATAAGGTAATGTTTTAACATTATATGTTAAAATCATTTGAGTTTGTCTTTATTGAATTACAAAGGGCTAAACTACAAGTTAAGCGCTAATTCCACCACTAACTCCGATCAACTTCGGCAATTTGCGTTTACGCAAAGAGACAAAGTTAGAATATTTCAACCGGTGTTAACGTACTTCCCAATAGACTTCAAAGCGAAAAAAACAGAAATAAATCTAAAACCCATACTTGTGTGCTAAGCGAATTGCCATAAGACCTCTACTCTAATAACTCCTAAACCGTCACATAGCCCACCGCAAACTACCCCTGTGCACTAATAACCTCTAAAATGCCACATAACCCACCACACAGTACCCCACTACACTAATAACCCCTAAACTGCCACATCCCCTCATTGCAAACAACCCCTCTACACTATTAACCCCTAAACCACCACACCCTCATGTCGCAAACTATACAAGGATCGACGGAGATGGATGAAGATAGATGATGACGATAGATGATAGAAGATAAGTACCACAGTTGTCAATCAAGCCGGCAACACCATTTTTTAGTGTGGTATTGCAATCACATATACTGCGCTGCATATAAATGTGGCGCGTATATTTCACCTGTCGCCCGCTAATTTTACTCCCATAAACTAACATAGAACTGCGTCGCAAATCTGTATCACATATTCAGCGCAAGGACTTACACAGCGAAAATGGAGAACATTTTAGTAAATTTTTACCACACACACAGACGGCTAGATTTAGAGTTTGGCGGCCAAAGTGGTGCGTTAGCTACGCATGCTTTTTTTCCCCCGCACCTTTTAAATACCGCTGGTATTTAGAGTTCACAGAATGGCTGGGTTTTCAGTGCGTTAGGCTCCAAAAAGGGAGCGTAGAGCATAATTTAACGCCACTGCAACTCTCGATACCAGCGGTGCTTACGGACGCGGCTAGCTTCAAAAACGTGCTCGTGCACGATTCCCCCATAGAAAACAATGGGGCTGTTTGAGCTGAAAAAAAACCTAACACCTGCAAAAAAGCCGCGTTCAGCTCCTAACGCAGCCCCATTGTTTCATATGGGGAAACACTTCCTACGTCTGCACCTAGCACTCTAACATGTACCCCGAGTCTAAACACCCCTAACCTTACACTTATTAACCCCTAATCTGCCGCCCCTGCTATCGCTGACCCCTGAATATTATTTTTAACCCCTAATCTGCCGCTCCGTACACCCCCGCCACCTACATTATCCCTATGTACCCCTAATCTGCTGCCCTAACATCACCGACCCCTATATTATATTTATTAACCCCTAATCTGCTGCCCCCAACGTCGCCTCCACCTAACTCCACTTATTAACCCCTAATCTGCCGACCGGACCTGAGCGCTACTATAATAAATGTATTAACCCCTAATCCGCCTCAATAACCCTATAATAAATAGTATTAACCCCTAATCTGCCCTCCCTAACATTGTCGACACCTAACTTCAAGTATTAACCCCTAATCTGCCGACAGGAGCTCACCGCTACTCTAATAAATTTATTAACCCCTAAAGCTAAGTCTAACTTTAACCCTAACACCCCCCTAAATTAAATATAATTTAAATCTAACGAAATAAATTAACTCTTATTAAATAAATTATTCCTATTTAAAGCTAAATACTTACCTGTAAAATAAACCCTAATATAGCTACAATATAAATTATAATTATATTGTAGCTATTTTAGGATTAATATTTATTTTACAGGCAACTTTGTAATTATTTTAACCAGGTACAATAGCTATTAAATAGTTAATAACTATTTAATAGTTACCTAGTTGAAATAATTAAAAATAAATGTAAAATAAATCCTAACCTAAGTTACAATTAAACCTAACACTACACTATCAATAAATTAATTAAATAAAATACCTACAATTATCTACAATTAAACCTAACACTACACTATCAATAAATAAATTAAATACAATTCCTACAAATAAATACAATTAAATAAACTAACTAAAGTACAAAAAATAAAAAAGAACTAAGTTACAAAAAATAAAAAAATATTTACAAACATTAGAAAAAATTACAACAATTTTAAACTAATTACACCTACTCTAAGCCCCCTAATAAAATAACAAAGACCCCCAAAATAAAAAAATGCCCTACCCTATTCTAAATTACAAAAGTTCAATGCTCTTTTACCTTACCAGCCCTTAAAAGGGCCCTTTGCAGGGCATGCCCCAAAGAATTCAACTCTTTTGCCTGTAAAAAAAAAAACATACAATACCCCCCCAACATTACAACCCACCACCCACATACCCCTAATATAACCCAAACCCCCCTTAAATAAACCTAACACTAAGCCCCTGAAGATCTTTCTACCTTGTCTTCACCATGCCAGGTATCACCGATCGTTCCAGGCTCTGAAATCTTCATCCAAGCCCAAGCGGGGGCTAGATATCCATCATCTGGCTGAAGTCTTCTATCAAGCGATGGCTGAAGAGGTCCAGAAGAGGCTCCAAAGTCTTCATCCTATCCGGGAAGAAGAGTAGATCCGATGACGACCTGCTCCATCTTGAAGACCTCCACCGCGGATCCATCCTCTTCTTCCGATGACTTCCTGACGAATGACGGTTCCTTTAAGGGACGTCATCCAAGATGGCGTCCCTCGAATTCCAATTGGCTGATAGGATTCTATCAGCCAATCAGAATTAAGGTAGGAAAATTCTGATTGGCTGATGGAATCAGCCAATCAGAATCAAGTTCAATCCGATTGGCTGATCCAATCAGCCAATCAGATTGAGCTCGCATTCTATTGGCTGTTCCGATCAGCCAATCAGATTGAGCTTGCATTCTATTGGCTGATCGGATTGAACTTGATTCTGATTGACTGATTCCATCAGCCAATCAGAATTTTCCTACCTTAATTCCGATTGGCTGATAGAATCCTATCAGCCAATCGGAATTCGAGGGACGCCATCTTGGATGACGTCCCTTAAGGGAACCTTCATTCTTCAGTTGGACGTCGGAAGAAGAGGATCAGTCCACGCTGGAGGTCTTCAAGATGGAGCCGTTCCTCATCGGATGAAGATAGAAGATGCCGCTTGGATCAAGATGGTTGCCGGTCCAGATGTCCTCTTCTGCCCTGATAGGATGAAGATTTCTTCCCGAAGATGGACTTCTTCATTTGCCGGTTGGATCCAGACTTCAGCCGGAGGATGGACGTCACTCTTCAGCCCCCGCTTGGGCTTGGAGGAAGATTTCGGAGGCTCTTCTGGACAGATCGGGACCCGGTGTGGTGAAGGCAAGGTAGGGAGATCTTCAGGGGCTTAGTGTTAGGTTTATTTAAGGGGGGTTTTGGTTAGATTAGGGGTATGTGGGTGGTGGGTTGTAATGTTGGGGGGTGGTATTGTACGTTTTTTTTTTACAGGCAAAAGAGCTGAATTATTTGGGGCATGCCCCGAAAAGGGCCCTTTTCAGGGCTGGTAAGGTAAAAGAGCTTTTCTATTTTTATTTTAGAATAGGGTAGGGCATTTTTTTATTTTGGGGGGCTTTGTTATTTTATTAGGGGGCTTAGAGTAGGTGTAATTAGTTTAAAATTGTTGTAATATTTTTCTAATGTTTGTAAATATTTTTTTATTTTTTGTAACTTAGTTCTTTTTTATTTTTTGTACTTTAGTTAGTTTATTTCATTGTATTTATTTGTAGGTATTTTATTTAATTTATTTATTCATAGTGTAGTGTAAGGTTTAATTGTAGGTAATTGTAGGTATTGTATTTAATTAATTTATTGATAGTGTAGTGTTAGGTTTAATTGTAGATAATTGAAGGTTTTGTATTTAATTAATTTAATGATAGTGTAGTGTTAGGTTTAATTGTAACTTAGGTTAGGATTTATTTTACAGGTAATTTTGTAATTATTTTAACTATTTTAGCTATTAAATAGTTATTAACCATTTAATAGCTATTGTACCTGTTTAAAATAATTACAAAGTTGCCTGTAAAATAAATATTAATCCTAAAATAGGTACAATATAATTATAATTTATATTGTAGCTATATTAGGATTTGTTTTACAGGTAAGTATTTAGCTTTAAATAGGAATAATTTATATAATAAGAGTTAATTTATTTCGTTAGATTTAAATTATATTTAACTTAGGGGGGTGTTAGTGTTAGGGTTAGACTTAGCTTTAGGGGTTAATCCATTTATTAGAGTAGCGGTGAGCTCCGGTCAGCAGATTAGGGGTTAATACTTGAAGTTAGGTGTCGGCAATGTTAGGGAGGGCAGATTAGTGGTTAATACTATTTATTATAGGGTTATTGAGGCGGGAGTGAGGCGGATTAGGGGTTAATACATTTATTATACTAGCGGTGAGCTCCGGTCGGCAGATTAGGGGTTAATTATTGTAGGTAGCTGGCTGCGACATTGTGGGGGGCAGATTAGGGGTTAATAAATATAATATAGGGGTCGGCGGTGTTAGGGGCAGCAGATTGGGGGTACATAGGGATAACGTAAGTGGCGGCGGTGTACGGAGCAGCAGATTAGGGGTTAAAAAAATTAAATATAGTGGCGGCGATGTGGGGGGACCTCGGTTTAGGGGTGCATAGGTAGTTTATGGGTGTTAGTGTACTTTAGAGCACAGTAGTTAAGAGCTTTATGAACCGGCGTTAGCCCATAAAGCCTTTAACTACTGACTTTTTTCTGCGGCTGGAGTTTTGTCGTTAGATTTCTAACGCTCACTTCAGCCACGACTCTAAATACCGGCGTTAGAAAGATCCCATTAAAAAGATAGGATACGCAATTGACGTAAGGGGATCTGCGGTATGGAAAAGTTGCGGCTGGAAAGTGAGCGTTAGACCCTTTAATGACTGGCTCCAAATACCAGAGGGCGGTAAAAACCAGCGTTAGGAGCCTCTAACGCTGGTTTTGACGGCTACCGCCCAACTCTAAATCTAGCCGATAGGCAGGCGCAGCAAGCCTTGCGCTGAATATATAAGCACTGTAACTCCCTGGAAGTCTTAACAAACAGCTAACGAATGTGAAATATCTACCTGTAAACCCCAACCCCCACCGCAATAACTAAATAAAATCTATTAACACCTAATCCGCCTACCCCCACATTGCAAAATATCTAATTAACCTATTAACCTCTACACCGTGAATCCCCCCCCCACAACGCAATAGATCTAATAAAACTATTAACCCCTAATCCGCCATTCACCCACATCACACTCTAAATAATAAATGTATTAACCCCTAATCCGCCATCCTCCCACAGCTCAAACTGCCAAATAAAGTGATTCAAATAAAGTGATTAAGCCCTAAACCTCCATCCCCCATAACGCAATAAACCTAATTAACCTATTAACTCCTAAACCGCCAACCCCCCCACAATGCAATAAGCGTAATTAACATATTAACCCCTAAACCGCCACCCCCCATGATGCAAGTAACTAATTTAATCACTAAGCCCCCTAACCTAACACCCCCTAAATTAACCCCAATTACATAAAATAATAAAATACTAAGTTAAAATTAAAATAAAAAATCCTAACAGTACTTAAAAAAAACAACCTAAGATTAAATTAAAATAAATACATCTAAAATTACAAAAAATAAAAAAGTCTAAAATTACAGAAAAAAATAAACCAAATTATCAGCCCCTGTTTCGGGGCTAATAGTGTAGAAGGGTATTTTTCGATGGGGGTTGTAATTGTTTAGGGGTTAATAATGTAGTAGGGTACTTTCTATTGAGCTATGTGGCAGTTTAGTGGTTAATAGTGTAGTGGGGTACTTTGTAGTGGCTTTGTGGCAGTTTAGGGGTTAATAATGTAGTGGGGTACTTTCTATTGAACTATATGGCAGTTTAGTGGTTAATAGTGTAGTGGGGTACTTTGTAGTGACTATGTGGCAGTTTAGGGGTTAATGATGTAGAGGGGTAGTTTATGATGTGGGGGTGTGTTGGTTTAGGGGTTAATAGTGTACTTTGCTGCAACTGTTTCCTCTGGCCAAACACTTTATGCAAACTTTGAGATGGCATAAAAAGTTTGAGCTTTTACTTTCAACTTGTAATACGAGGAGACATTGCCTCTCAATGTCGCCCATAGAAAGTTTGGGAAGCATAAGTTATTGTGAGTTTGTGTAAGCTAATTTGCATTAATTTAAACTGTGTGCCACTTGTAATATGGATTTTAGCATAAAAAACACAGCATTCTGTTGGGTACGTCTCCCCTGGAATTGGAGACTAGAGCTGTTGGGTGTGTCTTCCCTTGACCTGGAGAGAGCCATTGGTTATGTCTTCTATGGAACTGGAGAGAGCTGTTAGATGTGTCTTCCCTGGAACTGGAAAAAACAATTGGTTATGTTTTCCTTGGAACTGTTGGTTGTGTCTTCCCTGGAAATGGAGAGAGCTGTTGGGTGTGTCTTTCCTGGAACTGGAGAACGCTGTTAGGTGAGTCTTCCCTGGAACTGGAGAGAAATATTTAACCTATTTTTTCACTAATCAACCACCATAACTACACATTTTATTTTTTAGTATAGTTTAATTTAATTGACCATTCATTTACATAACAACACTGCATACCTCTTTGTGTGTTTTTGAGATTAATTATGTTCTGTTTGTGCAAGCAATAACAAAAATAGTATTTATTGTGCATTTTAAATTATTACATCTTGATTACACTTATGCTGTATTTAAAATATTGTGGGCCAGATTACAAATGGAGCGCTAATTAATGCTCCCGCTCAAATGTTAATTGCACTATAAGTAAGCTTTTTGTGTGTGTCGGGTTGAGCTCGTATTAAGAGTTGAAAGTAAACTGTTTTCCCTCTCGCACTAACCTGACGAGTGCAAAAATTTGAACTTAGAATATCCCGTGTGCATTCACGTATTCCCATAGAAGTCAATAGAGAAAAAAAGTTTTTAAAAAACCCACTCTCGCGCAAACCCGATTGCATATTCTCATGTGCTTCTAACCCAACATGTAATTATGAATATGTTCTTCACATACAGGAATATTTTCTATTTATTCATAAATAAATATTTCTACATATATCTGGTGTTTTTATTGGTACAGTATATATCAATACCTATATAAACATGATGATATATATAGGAATATCTATTTAGAAATACTAAGAACATAGTTCCCAAAAATAACAAATGAAACCTAATCTAATACCTCTATGAAAATAAAAAACAAAACAAAAAAAACACCCCCTTATTTAGACTAAACTACCAATAGCCCTTAAAAGGACCTTTTGTAGGGCATTGCCCTAAATTAAACAGCTCTCTTTACGTTAAAAAAATACTAAGTACCCCCAACAGTAAAACCCCCCACCCACCAAACCCTCCAAAATAAAAAACACTAAAAAAACCTAAACTACCCATTGCCCCTAAAGTGGCATTTGCCTAGAACAGGACCGGCGAATGCGGAGCCATCCAGCGTGGAGGATCCTCTTCGTAAGGTCGCCGCCGCACACTGAGGATTGAATGCAAGGTACCCGTTTTATATTTGGGGTACCTTGCATTCCTATAGGCTGAAATTTTCAAATCAGCCAATTGGATGAGAGCTACTGAAATTATATTGGCTGTTCAAATCACTGTTTGTTGCTAGGGGGGGACTTAGTATTTTTTTAATGTAAAAGAGCTGTTTAACTCAGGGCAATGCCCTACAAAAGGCCCTTTTAAGGGCTATTGGTAGTTTAGTTAAGATTAGGGGGTAGTTTTATTTTGGGAGGGCTTTTTTTCATAGGGGTATTAGATTAGGTTTATTTTTTTTTATTTTTGATAATTTGGTTTATTTTTTTCTGTAGTTTTAGACTTTTTTATTTTTTGTAATTTTTGATTTATTTATTTTCATTTAATCTTGGATTTTTTAAGTAATGTTTTTTAATTTATTTTTAATTTAGCATTTTTTAATATATCTAATTGGGGTTAATTAAGGGGTTGTTAGGTTAGGGGGCTTAGTGATTAAATTAGTTATTTGCATTGAGGAGGGATGGCAGTTTAGGACTTAGCTTAATGGTGGTTTAAGGGTTAATAGTGTAATTAGGCTTATTGCGTTGTGGGGGGATGGCGGATTATGGGTTAACAGGGTAATTAGGTATATTACAAAAAGGTACAACACCTTTACGGATAAATTAGACCCATATAAGACAATAGGAAGGCTGAAAGTATGCAGTTAAAACGTCCATTTTATTGTTACTCATAGTAAAAACTTGCAAAGGCACAGTTAACTCAGACCTGATCATAGCTGACGCGTTTCCTGCCACACTCGGCACTTCATCAGAGCTTACAAACAGGTGTGCAAGGATTCCTTAAAACCCAAAGAAATGGAGGGTTAACCTCTTCTGAGAGGGTTAACCAATGACTTGTGTACTTTGGGCAAGAACTTAAAGAGGGGTTTTCTAGGATGTTCAACAAAAATAGAATCACATACTTTATTGGAAATAATACCTCTATCTCTGCCTTCATCCAACAAATGTGTCAATTCTCTCTGAAATTTAGTAGTCGGATTAAAAGTCAACTTTTGTCTGTGATCTGTAAATAGCGGTGCATTATTTTTGTTGCACTGTGGGTGGTAGACAATTGGGATTTTGCCATATATTTGAATACAACATTTCTACGTATTATTATACAGGATGTTTTGAATACAGTAAGGTTGGATCTGTTTTTGACAAGTGTGGAAAGACACAGTACACTGTCACGTATACACTGGAATTTACCTTATTTGTGAATGATTTGTCAGTCCGACTGGCTACATTTTAAAATTGGTAATTAGGTATATTGCTTTGTGGGGGATGGCGATTTAGGGGTTAATACATTTATTAGGTTGATTGCGATGTGGATGGATGGCAGATTAGGGGTTAATAGTTTATTGAGGTATATTGCATTGTAGGGAGGTGGCGGTTTAGGGGTTAATCACTTTTATTATTAGTTGGGATGTGGTGGAATGGCGGATTAAGGGTTGATAGTTTATTAAGATATTTTGCGTTGTGGGGGTTGTGGTTTAGAGGTTAATGCAATTATTAGTATTTGCGATGTGGGGTGATGGCAGATATGAGGGTTTTTATGTGTCCGGTTTATTTTTGGGAGATGGGTTAAACTTTTACAAGGGATGTAGGATTGATTTGCATTTTTATTAGGTGCCGGTGGTGGATTTTTCAGGGCTAATAGTGTAGAAGGGTATTTTTCGATGGGGGTTGTAATTGTTTAGGGGTTAATAGTGTAGTAGGGTACTTTCCATTGGGCTATGTGGCGGTTTAGTGGTTAATAGTGTAATGGGTTACTTTTTGGTGGGCTATGTGGCAGTTTAGTGGTTAATGATGTAGAGGGATAGTTTACGATGTGGGGGGTGTTGGTTTAGGGGTTAATAGTGAACTTTGCTGCAACTGTCTCTTATGGCCAAATGCTTTACGCAAACTTTGAGATGGCATAAAAAGTTTGAGCTTTTACTTTAAACTTGTAATACGAGCGGACATTGCCGCTCAATGCCGCCCATAGAAATTATGGGAAGCATAAATTATTGTGAGTTTGTGTAAACTAATTTGTGTTAAATTAAAATGTGTGCCACTTGTAATATGGATTTTAGCATAAAAACACAGCATTCTGTTGGGTACATCTTCTATGGAACTGGAGAGAGCTGTTGGATTTGTCTCCCCTGGAACTGGAGAGAGCTGTTGGGTATTTTCCCTTGACCTGTAGATAGCCGTTGAATATGACTTCCCTGGAACTGAAGAGAGCTTTTTGGATATTTCTTCCCTTGACCTGGAGAGAGCCGTTGGATATGTCTTCCTTGGAACTGGAGAGAGCTGTTGGGATGTGTCTTCCCTGGAACTGGAGAGAGCTGTTAGATGTGTCTCCCCTGGAACTGGAAAGAGCTATTGGATTTGGTTTCCCTGGAACTGAAGAGAGCTGTTAGGTGAGTCTTTCCTGGAACTGAAGAGAGCTGTTAGGTGAGTCTTTACTAGAACTGGAAAGAGCTGTTAGGTGTGTCTTTTACAAACTGAAGAGCTGTTTGGATGTGTCTTCCCTGGAACTGGAGAGAGTGGTTGGGTGTGTCTTTCCTGGAACTGGAGAGAGCTGTTGGATGTGTCTTTCCTGGAACTGGAGAATGCTGTTAGGTGAGTCTTCCCTAGAACTGGAGAGAGCTGTTGGATGTGTCTTCCATGGAACTGGAGAGAGTATGTCCTTTAAATATGTTACCTATTTTTTCACTAATCAACCACCATAACTACACATTTTATTTTTTAGTATATTTTAATTTTATTGACCATTCATTTACATAACAGCACTGCATACCTCCTTGTGTGTTTATATATAAACATGATGATATATATAGCAATATCTATTTAGAAATACTTAGAACATATTTCCCTATGTGAAGAACATTAGAAGGTCAAATATTTACACTAAATATATAATTGAAACATTTATTAAATGTATATGCTTTACATGTTTTCATCTAAACTGCAAAGCGCTCCAATGCACTTATATATATGTCTATATAAGTGTACATATGTGTATATAAGTCTGTAAATACATATATACACATATAAATACATACATAAGTATACATATATAGACATATATATATATATATATATTCATCTTTAGACATGTTTAGGTATGTACAGTATATCTATGTTAAAGCCCTTTGGCTGCCTTTTTTCTTCCCCTAAGATCATATCTTTGGGCCTTTATAACTTTTGTGTATGTTTTCTTGAATAATTTGTATTAGATGGTGTTACTATAGGGCATATTTATCAAGCTCCGAATGGCGGACAGACATCACCGAAAATCAACCCGATCGAGTACGATCGGGTTGATTGACACCCCCTGCTGGCGGCCTATTGGCCGCGAGTCTGCAGGGGGCGGTGTTGTACCAGCAGCTCTTGTGTGCTGCTGGTGCAATGCTGAATACGGCGAGTGTATTGCTCGCCGTATTCAGCGAGGTCTGTCGGACCTGATCCGCATTTTTGATGTGTTTTGTGCAACTTTTTAGTTTTGCAAAACAGTTAACCAGAGCTCTAAAGTCGCAGTAATCATCCTAGTGTAAATCACAATTGTGCTCAATCGATCGTGTTTAGTTTCAACTCGTTATACAAGCTGTAGGCCCGATGAACGCAAACCCCGGCGATAAACCTCTTATCGTTCGCTCACGCGCAAACATTTGCTCTCCACTCGTAATCTGAATCCTGTGTTTGCTATCAAATGTTGTTTTTAATCTAAACTATGCAGGCAGCTGGATGAATCATATCTTGAGTATCTTGATCCTCTACTGCTCAAATGTTAACATATCCCGCTTGCAAAAAACCCCAAAAACTTTAATAATGATTTATTCCTGGAATAAACAGTGCACTATTAATCCCCAGGTAATTTAAATTCCTGGTTACCAATTATTTTTATATTGCTTGAAAATAATAGAAAACATAGAATTACCCCGATTTTGACCTCAGATAGCAACACAAAGGGCTTTTTAACCTTCCCATATTTATATCGTAAGTGAAACCTCATTTGAACTCATCTACTGGAAGTATAATCCATGTAATAACCATTTCTGTAAAGATGCACATAAAGGGACAAACAAAACATTAATTTTTCTTTCAGATAGTGAATACAATTTTAAAGAACTTTCCAGTTTAATTCTATTATCTAATGTGTTTTATTCTCTTGGTATCCTTTGTTGAAGAAGCAACCTTGCACATGGTTGAGCCAATAACATGAGGCATATACTGTATGTGCAGCCCCCAAAAAGCAGCTCTATCTGAATCATAAAAAAAATAAAAAAATATTGGGTTTTGTGTCCTTTAAGTTACAATTGACCTCTTCCTCTCCAACTTGAGATGATGTCTTATGCTGGTGTTGCTCTTGTAAATAAAAAAATGTCATCCACATTTACATATTTACATAGGTCACACAGTCTTTCCTTAAATACATTTTATTGTTTAGACTAAATTTCATTTTAGTAGCCCTCCCTTGAATAGTTTCAGTTTTATTTATTTCCTTCTGGAGACATGATTTCCACAATTGTACACAGTAAGTAACTCAGTTGCCTTAGTGAGACCCCTTGCAAGAATATAATAATGTCTGCCTCATTAAAGGGACACTGAACCCAAATTTTTTTCAAGAGAACAAAGAAAAATTGATAATAGGAGTAAAATAGAAAGTTGCTTAAAATTGCATGCTCTATCTGAATCATGGAAGAAAAAATTTGGGTTCAGTGTCCCTTTAACACCTTTGCTACAGGGAATTTCAGAGAAAAACTTAACAGAAAAATACCAGATCATTTTTAACATTTTTGCTATCACTTCATATAAACAGAAATAGAGGCTTGTTTTTTTGTTTTTTTATTTACCTATCTAAACTATATATTTTATTTTAGTAAACAACCCAAGGTACTGAGCTAGATCTATTTTGATATATTTCATGCCACCGTTTCACAAACTTTGGGTTTCTTACTGAAATTATTTACATACCACTTGTGCAGTCATAATACAAGTGGTTGTAAAAGCTTCTCTGGGATCCCCTTTGTTCAGAAAAAGCAGACATAAAACTGTCTTTGGCAATTAGAAGGTTGCAAATTGCAGCTGCACACTACACTTTTGAAATTCCCAACAATGATGGGGTTAATCAGCTAACTTGTTAGGTTAATTTTAGCTGTAGTGTAGAGATTACACTACAGTCTGTCAGTAGGCAGTTTTGGGCTTTTTTTTAAATTAGTTTTTTCTGTAGTGTAGGGAACCTTTTAACCCTCACACCTCCCTGATCCTTCCAAAACAGCTTTCTAACCCTCCCCCTCCCACTAGTGGTGACCATCTTAAAGGGATACTAAACCCAAACTTTTTCTTTCATAATTCAGATAGAGCATGCGATTTTAAGCTAATTTCTAATTTACTCCTATTAACAATTTTTCTTCATTCTCTTGCAATCTTCATTTGAAAAAGGCGGAATCCTAAGCATAGGAGCCGGACCATTTTTGGGTAGCCCTTGCTGATTGGAGGCTACCTTTAACCACCAAACAGTAAGCGCTACCCAGGTGCTGAATAAAAAATGGGCCGGCAACTAAAGTTACAATTCTGCTCTTCAAATAAAGATACCAAGAGAGCAAAGAAAAATTGATAGTAGGAGTAAATTAGAAAGTTGCTTAAAATTATATGCTCTATCTGAATCATGAAAGAAAAAATGTGGGTTTAGTATTTTTTTTTAGTACTGGCAAGCTGTCTGCCAGTACCTAATTTATGTTATTTTTTTTTATTATTATTTTTTATTATTTTTCTTTTTTCTGTAGTGTAGGGGTCCTCCCCTCCCCAAGATTGTTTATATAGGGCACTCTCCCCATTCAATTCTTTCTTCATGGTGTAGCATGTCCCTTTCCCTTCAATTTATTTTTTGTAGAGTAGGGTCCTTCCCACTCCCTCCTCCCTTTGCCGCTGGGCCACCCACCCATCTCCCGCCAGCACCAATGGAGATAGTTACAATCAGTGACACAGATTGCCTTCATATGGTAATGGAGCATTTACCATATGAAGGCAGATGCTGGAAGCCCAGGAACAATAAGTTTCGGTTGTCTATGTACCGCATAATGTAGATCTACGTCCATTTGGACCAAAGGGTTAATATCTGGTATATTTAAAGCATTTCCTTCATTGTCATTGTAGTTGTTTCTTCTTTTAATTATTTGTCTAATCCAATGTTTTTTTCCAGTTTCTACATTTACCCAATTACTTTCTGTTACTCCTCACTTCTAGAATTAACTAACATTATTTTTTTAATTCACATAAAGGACAGTCCCCTTTTTTAAACAGAATATAACTAGTTATGAGTTACACATGCTTCAGGGTGTGCAAGGAGTAACATGTATGGTCCCTCTGGACAGCACATAATTAGGTCTGCTGGACTGTACTATTCATCATGTTCCTCCCAGCAAACCATGCATTATGTGAAACTCATAACTGTCCATGAAAACATGGGCGAGGTGGCAACCTTAAATTAAACTGAATGAAGACAGCACAGAAACACAAATTTTTTCTAAATCTTAAAAAGGTATTTTAAAATGTATTTTGTAGTGTATTTGTATGTGTATTTGTATGTAGAAAAACAGATGTTCTTATACTGAGGGAAAAAAAAACATTTATTTATGCGTGTGAATTGCGTCCCTAACCACCAAATTAGAAGTGAAATTTCTGCTAGGCAACCAATCTGTTGTACAAAGTCATACACTTTGTTTACATAGTGCTAATTAATGTCCATGGTATACTTTTTAGAGAGTACTGTCCCTGTAAGAATGATGGCAAAAGTGCCTGGTGATCATTTAAAGCTTCTGAAGTAGCTGTTGCCCCGTTGCATTGTACTAAGTACTATTACTCTTGCACTATTGTAAATGTTTGTATTTTACTAAGTAAACCAAAATTACTGTGTTTAAGGGAAAAAAAAAAGTGTATGATGAAAATAATTTTGAGGGGAAGGTGCTGACTTAAGCCACAAAGTTCACTGTAAAAAAAGAAACATCCTATTATGTACTCACTTATGTTTATATAACTGTATTGCAGCAGGAAGAGTAAAATAAATATTACTGGCAAAAATAAAGTTTATTTAATGGAAATCTGATTTATATCAGGATGTTTGACTCAATGTTTATACAGGTATAGTAGGAATTGTCCTTGCTTTGTAATTTGATATATTCATTGATTACATATACAGTATACACAAACATCTGTATTCAACTATTATGCAGTTAAACTTCGGGGGGAAAAAGTCTGGGAAATTGCTGGGATCAATGAGATGTTACCTCATGAATGAAACCTGCAGTTTATTAGTCTGGAATATTTGGTTTCTTAAATTTGTTTAATGGTAAATGTCTACGAATATGTGTCCAAACAATTCTTTATTGAAAGGGAAGCGTTTTTTTGCTGATTGAGTACTTCAATGAAGAAAGAAATATGTAAATATAACAACATCATACATAGCATTCTGGATATGATTATTAAAGTGAATGTCAAGTTTGACGAATGTGTGCCCAGTTTTTAAAGATCCTATTAAAAACAGGGGCACTTTAACCCTTTAAGGACAAGGCCATTTTTCAATTTCTTTCCCTTAAGGACCAGGGCTATTTTTACATTTCTCCTGTGTTTGTGTTTAGCTGTAATTTTCATCTTACTCATTTACTGTACCCACACATATTATATACCGTTTTTGTCGTCACTAAATGAACTTTCTAAAGATACCATTATTTTCATCATATCTTATAATTTACTATAATTAAAAATATTATAAAATATGAGGAAAAAATGGAAAAAAACACACTTTTTCTAAATTTGACCCCCAAAATCTGTTACACATCTACAACCACCAAAAAACAACAATGCTAAATAGTTTCTAAATTTTGTCCTGAGTTTAGAAATACCCAATGTTAACATGTTCTTTGCTTTTTTTGCAAGTTATATTGACATAAATACAAGTAGCACTTTGCTATTTCAAAACCACTTTTTTTCAAAATGAGCGCTAGTTACATTGGAACCCTGATATCTGTCAGGAATACCTGAATCGAATATCCCTTGACATGTATATATTTTTTTTAGAAGACATCCCAAAGTATTGATCTAGGCCCATTTTGGTATATTTCATGCCACCATTTCACCGCCAAATGCAATCAAATAAAAAAATTTTTAGCAAACTTTAGGTTTCTCACAGAAATTATTTACAAACAACTTATGCAATTATGGCATAAATGGTTGTAAATGCTTCTCTGGGATCCCCTTTGTTCAGAAATAGCAGACTTATATGGTTTTGACGTTGCTTTTTGGTAATTAGAAGGCTGCTAAATCCTACTGCGCACCACACATGTTTTATGCCCAGCAGTGAAGGGGTTAATAAGGGAGCATGTAGGGAGCTTGTAGAATTAATTTTAGCTTTAGTGTAGTGTAGTAGACAACCCAAAGTATTGATCTAGGCCCATTTTGGTATATTTAATGCCACCATTTCACCGCCAAATGCAATCAAATTTAAAAAAAACTTAATTTTTTTTGCAATTTTAGGTTTCTCACTGAAATTATTTACAAACAGCTTGTGCAATTATGGCACAAATGGTTGTAAATGCTTCTCTGGGATCCCCTTTGTTCAGAAATAGCAGACATATATGGCTTTGGCAATGCTTTTTGGTAATTAGAAGACTGCTAAATGCCGCTGCACGTCACACGTGTATTATGTCTAGCAGTGAAGGGGCTAATTAGGGATCTTGTAGGGAGCTTGCAGGGTTAATTTTAGCTTTAGTGTAGAGATCAGCCTCCCACCTGACACATCAGAACCCCTGATCCCTCCTAAACAGCTCTCTTCCCTCCCCCACTCCACAATTGTCCCCGCCATCTTAAGTACTGGCAGAAAGTCTGCCAGTACTAAAATAAAAGGTATCTTTTATTTTTTTTTATTATTTTTTTAGGATTTTTACATATGCTGCTGTGTAGGATCCCCCTTATCCCCAAACCTTCCTGATCCCCCCCCCCAAACAGCTCTCTAACCCTCCCCCTCTACATTATTGGGAGCCATCTTGGGTACTGGCAGCTGTCTGCCAGTACCCAGTTTACAAAAAAATATATTTTTTATTTTTTCCCCACTTTTTTGTAGTGTAGCTTCCCCCCCAAGTCTAAACCCCCACTCCCTCCCAGATCACTTCAATTATTTATATTAAAATGTTTATTCCCCCTCTCTCCCTCTAAATTTAAACAAACTGTTCCATAGTGTAATGGTTCCCACCCGCTCCCTCCCCGTGCACGCGCGGGCCCGCCTCCCCGGTGCACGCGCGGGCCCGCCTCCCCCGTGCACGCGCGCGCGTCCGTGCGCACCCCCCAGCTACCCCGCCCACGATCCCACCCACCTCTGCACTCAGCAAGCCATCGATGGCCGCCCTCCCGCCTCCCATGTTCGCTCCCACCCACCAACGATTGCGGCCATCGATGTCCGGTGCAGAGAGAGCCACAGAGTGGCTCTCTCTGCATCGGATGGGGAAAAATGTTATTGCAGTGATGCCTCGATATTGAGGCATCACTGCAATAACCGGAAAGCGGCTGGAAGCGATCAGGATCGCTTCCAGCCGCTTTCAACCCCAACGTCGTACAGGGTACGTCGCTGGTCTTTAAAGACCAGTTTGTGCAAGACGTATGTCGTTAAGGGGTTAATTCATCAAACTTTACTTTCTTTTTTTTTTTTACGTTTTGTTAAAATACCTTTTATTCTTCAAAGTCGCTCCAGCGCTTCCCTCGTCCGTCGCAAGTCTCTTCATATGTCAAAAATGACAAATCTGGCTTCCTCAAATCACGGCTTGTCCTTAGGCAATGTTTGCTCTGGGGGGAAGCCGTGATTGGAGGAAGCCGGATTCGTCATTGCTGATGTATGAAGAGGCTTGCGACGGGCGGGAGAAGCCCTGGAGCGGCTTTCAAGAATAAAAGGTAAATATTTTAACAAAACGAGTGAAATGTAAAGTTTGATGAATGAAAGTGCCCCTGTTTTTAATAGGATTTAAAAAAAATGGGCACACATTTGTCAAACTTTACATTCACTTTAAAGGAACATTCTAGACAAAACTGAAATGCACATGATACAAGCCCCATTGGCGCTCTGAGTAGCTGCAGTATTTAAAATGCTGGTTCACTGAGATAGATAACACTAAAATAGTGACAACTTTTACTTTAAGATTTATATTGCAAATATGCCTCTATTTAAAGATTTATTTCATGTATGTGCATTTAAATTGTGATAGAAGAAAAAGAAGGTAGCACTCTTATAGCAGGAAACACCTTTTGTTAGAGCAACGTTTCGAGGCTACTTGCCTCTTTCTCAAGCTTATAGTAGACTCGAAACGTTGCTCTAATAAAAGGTGTTTCCTGCTATAAGAGTGCTACCTTCTTTTTGTTCTATCTATCTCCTAAGAACTTGGAGGGGGGTCTTTGAAGGTTTGAGCACCTACTCCCTGCATATTTTGCAGTGCTATATTTGGATGGGGATGACCCTGGAGTGCTGGTCCAAAAATTGACTTTACCCATTTAAATTGTGATGAAATGTCCCTTTAAAGGGACAGTCAACACCAGAATTTTTGTTGTTTAAAAAGATAGATAATCCCCTTAATATCCATTTCCCAGTTTTGCACAACCAACACAGTTATATTAATATGCTTTTTACCTCTGTGATTGACTTGTAGCTAAGCCTCTGCAAACTGCCCCCTTATTTCAGTTATTTTGACAGACTTGCATTTTAGCCAATCAGTGCTGACTCCTAGGTAACTTCACGTGCGTGAGCTCAATTTTATCTATATGACACACATGAACTAATGCCCTCTAGTTGTGAAAAACTGTCAAAATGCATTCACATAAGAGGCAGCCTTCAAGGTCTAAGAAATTAGCATATGAGTCTACCTAGGTTTACCTTTCAACTAAGAATACCAAGAGAACAAAGCAAAATTGGTAATAAAAGTAAATTGGAAAGTTGTTTAAAATGGCATGCCAAAAATCAGCCAATTATGTATAAGGAAAATAAAATCTTAATATTTCAAGACTACTCAGTTGAAACATCTACTAGAAGAAGAAACCTGGCCCCAATCTGTTCAAAATTTATTCAACAAGGCTATCAGGCCTTAATAATTTACCCTTCTAAATTAAAAATCTATGTGAAAGGCGAGATTCATTTCTTTGACAACCCACAAGAGGCAGAAAAATTATTGCATCAATTAGATATTTAGGAAAAATAAAAAAAATCATGGATAAGATTCATAATTATAGATCTAAGAGTTTGTTAGAATGGACAGAATAATTTCTGTTCATTTTTTGTCTCTTTTTTTTTTTTTTCTCTTCTTTCCTCTCTTCTCTCTTCCTTTTTTTCCCTCTCCCCTCTCCTGTTCCCCGATTGGGTCTCCCCCCCATCTCAGGTGAATGATTAGTCCAGTTGCTAACTTTAAGCTAGTTTCCTGGAATGTGGGGGGTATTTCAACTCCCATCAAAAGAAAAGCAATTTTAACCCACGCAAGGCGGCTTAATTCTGATATTGTCTTCTTACAGGAGACCCACCTAACTCAGGTGGAAACTTTGAAGCTTAGACAAGGATGGGTAAAAGAAGTCTATGCCTCATCAGGTATCGGCAGGAAAAGGGGGGTAGCCATATTAGTGGGAAAAAGGTTAAAAGATGAAATTTTACAGGTCTTGACAGACCCTGAGGGGAGATATATATTTTTAAAGATTAAAATTGATAAGGTTGTTTTTTCACTCTGTAATATATATGCACCCAATATTATTGACCTCGAATTCTGGAACCAGCTCCAGGCCAAAATTCTTGCCTTTAGGGAAGGATATTTAATCCTTGGAGGAGACCTTAATATGGCCCCTCACTGTCCTTTGGACAGATTGAGAGAAAACAGGGAACAAAAAAAGAATAAAAAAGATAATCTAGAATCCAAATTACTGGCGAAAATAAAACAAAATTTGAATATTAGAGACATATGGAGGATTCAGAATCCTGATGTTCGGGAATTTACATGTTTATCTAAGGCACATAAGACTATGTCAAGAATTGATCTTTTTTTAATTGATGAAAGGTTATGCACAGCTAAAGTAAGAGCAAATATTCTACCTGTTTTCCTCTCTGATCATGGACCAATCTCGTTGAATTTTCAATTAGCAGTCTCTGGGTCGGGCTCTGTGCGGTTTCACTTTACCTCCTTCTTAGCATCAGATATAAAATTTAAAGTACATTTGAGGACAAAATTCGAGGATTTTGTTCAATGTAATAGGGAATACTGGGAACGCCCCCTAATTTTCTGGGAAGCGGCCAAAGCAGTTATAAGAGGCGAAATTATTTCCTATAGTGCAATGATTAGTAAAAAGCTAACTCGTACAATCGCCTACTTCTGACCAAAAACCCGATCAATTGGGCAAGCTACATTAGGGCCAAAAACGATAAAGACACATTTGCAATATACAAAGAAACCCAGTCAGATTTAAAATTAAAATCCAAACTATATAGATATGGAAACAAATCTGGCAAATTACTTGCAAACCTGGTTAGGAACGACAGAAAGTCATTACTTATTGAAAAACTTCTTATTGATGGGAAGTTTTATACAGAAAGTACAGATATACATAAAGAAATTACTAAATATTACCAAGAGGTATATTCTCCGAGAAAATCTGATCTATCCCAGGCAGAGGATTTTTGGAGCAAAATTACCTGCCCCAAAGTATCTGCAGAAGTAGTGGAAACCCTTAATACTCCGATAGAGCTGAAGGAAATAGAGAAAGCGATTTCTGAACTTACCACTAATAAGGCCGCTGGGCCGGATGGTTTACCAAGTGAATTTTACAAGATGCTGTCGTTAGAGATTGTGCCCCACCTCAATAAGGCATACAATGCTATGTACACCCAGGGGAAACCGGTACCGAAAGCCTTCTCAGCATCTTATACAACTCTTATTCTTAAAGGTGGAAAAGATCCAGCACAAAGGGAGTCATATAGACCAATAGCTCTACTAAATGTGGACTACAAGGTCTTTATGTCTATCTTGGCCAAAAGATTGCAAGTGATATTACCAAATATCATACATAAAGACCAAGCAGGCTTCCTAAATTCATGGAATTCCTCAGCTAAAATTAGGGAAGTCCTAGTGGTAACAGAATACTTTTTTAATGCTGAAAGGGAGGAGAGGGAGGAAGGGGAACATACCCCAGACTTAGCTATTGTGGCAATTGACGCGGAAAAGGCTTTTGATTCTATACAGCATGACCATCTTTTCACCTCGCTGGGTCAATTTGGGTTCAAAGGCAACTTTCTAAAATTTATTTTAAATTTGTATACCCTTCCTTCCACTAGTATAATCTTCAATAACATTGTCTCTTCACAAATTGTGCTCAACAGAGGAACCAGACAGGGCTGCCCCCTTTCTCCCCTCCTTTTCAATCTGTCTATTGAGTCACTGGCTATTAAGATCAGGTCACAGCTGGAAGGTGTTAAGATACGTAAACAGGAGATGAAATTAGCCTTATACGCGGACGATATCCTTGTTTATCTGTCAAATACTCGAGTTAATATACCCAAGCTCTTACAAATTATTAACCAATTTGGGTTATTTTCGGGGTATAAAACAAACGTAAACAAATCAGAGATCTATTGGCTCCGAAAAAACAAAGACTCCTTCTTGAACAGCCCCTTTAGAATAGTTAAGGACTCTTTTAAGTATTTAGGTATAGTAATACCTACGAATCCACTTGACCTATATAACCTCAACATCCCTCCAATTCTGACAATATTTAAAGATAAACTAAGGACTTGGGAAAACCTACCCCTCTCTATATCAGGACGGATAGCCCTGTTCAAAATGGTACTTCTTCCTAAATTGCTGTATATATTACAGAATACTGCATTAATGCTATTTGATAGGGACATTCGAAGCCTAAACAGCTGGCTTAGAAGCTTCATATGGCAAACGAGAAAACCTAGGATAGCCCTGAATAAATTGACACAAGCCAAGATATTTGCAGGATTCGCATTACCTAACTTGCGGCTTTATAATCTTTCTTTCTTAGCACGTATTGCGGCAGACTGGATCTCCGGCAATAATTATGTTCTAAACAATGCATTGGAAAAGAGCATCTGTGATCCATACTTACCTTGCGCACTATTACATTGTGCTCCAAAGGACATGCCACTTAGAATCAAGAAAATTAAAGCGATTTTTAACCCATTAAAGGCATGGTGGAGGATAGGGAAGCTTCTTTCCTTTAATTGCAAAGTTTCCAAATATCTTCCCCTAAGGGGTAATCCATTATTTCAAGCTGGTCTAGACTCAGCTATCTTTAAAAAGTGGTATTCAGTGGGACTAAAAACGATAATACAATTTATCGATGAAGAGAATAAGTGTCTCAGAACATTTGAAGAAATTAAAAACAGCTTCAATCTCTCTAACAAGGAGTTTTATGCTTTTCTGCAAGCAAGGCATTATGTATCTGGGTTACTGAGGGAGGGTGAGTGGAACTGGGAGCTGGGTGACCTAGAGGACTGGCTTACATTAGTTAAGAAGGGCCGCATGTCCATCTCTTACTGCTACTATCTTTTAGGAGCTCAAGAGGGGAAACATACTTTAGAGAAAATTGCTCAAGACTGGAGACTAATCATGGCACTAGAGCATGTTGATTGTAAATTCATTCAAAAATCCATTCACAAAGTGGCTCAGGCCACTCTCTCAGCAACATGGAGAGAAGTGCATCTTAAATTGATACATAAATTTCATTATACACCAGAAAAAGGGCATAAGCTTCAGAATCCGAATTTTCAAAAGTGTCCGAAATGTTCTCTGGTTGCAGCTGACATCATACACATGATGTTTAAATGCCCCCTGATTAGTCAGTTCTGGCGTAAACTTGAATTTTGGATTAACACCTCTCTTAAGATTTCTCCCTTGGAGTTGTCACCAAGCTTAATCATTTTCTGCTGCGACAATCAGGCAGAACAACATTTGAACGAAAAGATAATAAGTGTCTCCATTTTAGCAGCCAGATACCTAATATTTAAAAAATGGAAAACGAAAGAATTACCTTCGGTGGTAGAAATAAAAAATTACCTTAAAAAACAATGCATTTTAGAGCAACGTGATACGAACATCAACAATGAGAGTGACATCAGAAAATTATTTGGTAAATGGGCACCATTTATTAAATCCCTCCCGATTACAGAAATAGAGTATATTCAAACACAGAGCTGGTTTTACTGGGGCTTTGGTGAATGGATTGGACTCAGGAGAGTTGGTAGGGGGGGGGGAGGAGGAGGGAGGACTGAGGAGGAAGAATCCTTCCCCTTATTATTTTTTTTGTTTGTTTGTTTTTTGTTTTTTTTTGTTTGTTTTTTTTCGTTTTGAGTTGCCAGTTCTTTTTTTTTTTTTGTTTTTTTTTGTTTTTTTAGGGTTAGTAATTGTATGGAATTACAAATAAAAATATTTCAACAGGATAACCTTAAAACTTAAGGATTAATAGAGTTAGAAAAAGCTTAGAAAATATTAGAGGGTTTTATGTTTGTTCTTTCTTGTTCTTTCTTGTTTTACCTTCTCTTTTGCTCATATGCAGGAATACTTGAATTGTCAATTGCTGGCCTAACTTACTTTACTTACTCTTTTTGAAATCAAATGTATTTGTTTAAACATGTTGAAATATACAATAAAAAATGAATATAAAAAAAAAAAAATTACATGCCCTATCTGAATCATGAAAGTTTAATTTGGACTCTACTATCCCTTTTAGATTAAAGGGATATTAAACAGTACGTGATTGTAATATAAACTGTGTAACTATGTGTAGATAAAAAAAACTTTCCAATAAAATGGCATGCCATGTCTGAATCATGAAAGTTTATTTTGGACTTGACTGTCCCTTTAAGTTGTGCTGGAAAACTGTATATGATGATACCCAAAAGTACAGAAAAAATAGTCGCTGGAAAACATTGCAGCATTTACCAGAAAATGTAATCTACATTTTATTTGATTTATGGGCTTTTTTCCATGTCATTTACATAATTCATCTGATTATTGCTTATGCACACAAATATGTGCTCTATAATTTCCCTTTACGTTTCATTAAAATAATGTAATAATAATCTAAAACATCAAAGGAAAATCGTGCAATAGGTTAATTTTATAGTGATGTTTGTTTTCTCACAACTCATGTGAATTCTAAAACATCCACATTTTTATGCACAATTAACCTGTTTTGCCCTAAATGAAAAAGAAGTGCATATGAAAAAAAATTGGATTTTTAGAATAGTGTTTCAGCGTGGAACCAGGTGAGTTAAAGAGACATGAAACCCCAAATTTTTTGTGATTCAGACAAAGCATATATTTAAAAAAAGTTTTCAATTTATTTCTATTATCAAATTTACTTTGCTCTCAATTGATTATTTGTTGAAGAAATATCTAGGTAGGTAATGTGCACATTTCTGGAGCAGCATAGGACAAGAAATACATCTGTCACCTACTGTTCTTGCAAATGTATAACATAATTATAAAACTGCTACCATATATTGCTTCAGTCACATGCATGCTCCTACAGCTTCCTACCTACAAGCTGTTCAACAAAGGATACAGAGTGAACAAAGCAAATTTGGTAATAGAAATAAATTTGAAAGTTTGTTTTAAAACTTTACAATCTGAGCTTGATGATCTAAACTTCCCCAGATCAGACGTGGTTTTTCTTGCTGACCCACCAAGGGGCTGCCCTGGTGGAATTATCGTAAATAAGAGGCAGTCCCTGCTAGTGGCAAGATGTCTTCTGTTAAAAGTAATGGAGCTCACTGGAAATGGACACTTTTCTCCACAGGGAGAAGTTAGCAGTGAGCAGGGGGGCGCATTTTAAAAATAAATCCTGCAGCCAAAATAAATCACATTATGTTGCTGTCTGCATATAGCATCTTACAATCACATATATGTTCGTATGCATGTGTTTGTCTATTAGGGTTATAAGTATTTGAGTGTTTTGAGAAAAGCTTGCCACCTTTCAGTTTGCGAAAAAAAACTGTGAGATCAGAGCAAAAAAACTGTTAGAGCAAACGTTTATTCTGCCATCATCATTACATTTTTCTTAAGTGTGAGATGGAGAGAATTGGGGTCAGCCTGTACCACACAAAATTAAACCTTGTGACTTGAGAATAGTGTTGCAGCATTTAGCAGACGAAGGATAAAATACAGAGTATTTAATTACATAAAACATCATTTTTAAATGATCAGTTTAGAAATATTCATTAAGTTTAGTACCTTTTTGCATTTTTACTTTATTTTCTATTTCTAATGCACTGTTGCTTTAATTCATCATTAACAGATTATATTACAGGTACAAATCCCCATATACGGAATTCCAAAATCCAAACATTCTGAAATCCAATTTTTTTGATTAATATGTATTGGAAAATTAAAATGATCAAAAATTACTATTTTTCCCAGCCTGTAAATCACAATCTTCTCTACCTGTGTTTTTGGCTTGCCTTTTTGTGATCTAAAATGCAAATAATAGTCTATATTTATGTAAAAAAGAAAACCAAATATTACCTTTCTGGTTACAGTACTGTGCTATCTTTCTGAGGATACTGTGTATTAGAAATGCTATAAAACTACCTTTAGGTTACATATATAAACTGTATAATGACATTTAATTATTGCCAAAATTACATACAATATTGTTATTTACATCCTCTCTCCAAACTGTCTCATTTTAAAAATACTAATATTCCAAAATCCAAACTATTCCGAAATCCAAACCTTTTCCAGTCCCAAGCAGTTTGGAAATAGTTTTCTACCTGTACAATGAAAATGTCCTCAGTAAAACAGTAGTGAAATGTATAGTTCATCTTCTAATGATGATGTCATTTCTTGGCTCTTCCGCATCATATTTATTATAAGGTTCGATTCTATTCCAGATTAAATGCATATGGATATTTTTTCTACACAATTTTTTAGGATTTGTTTTATAGGTAAATTATTTCACACTTTTTTAACAGGAAAATAACTAGAAGTGACTCTTTGCCTTAAAAATTGTGGATGAGATCAATTGTTGTCACAAAGGTAACAGGAATTGAAGGAGAACTGATAGGTTTTAATATTTTTATACAACCTAAATTAGATTTTTCTTATTTTAAAGCAAATGGAAGTCAAAATTAAACTACAATTAAAAAAAATAATTTGCTTCTGTAAACAAATTGACCTCATTGTCTTGGTATCCTTAGTTGAAACGCATCTTCATACTATGGAAATATATTGAGGTAGGCTCATGACTGTGCATGTGTCTTGAGCACTATCTGTATAATATTGTTACAAGCATTGTTGCAAACACTGTTGCTATATAGTGCTCAAAACACATGCACACTCTTCAGCCTACCTCAGTATGCTCTCATGTAAAGGAGATACATTTGATTGCAGAAATCTGATAGAAAGTATATATATAATAAAGTTTAATTTTACTTCTGTGTCCCTTTAAGTTTCTCTTCCCCCCATTTACCTCTTCCCTCATCTTAGGTTAAGCAACTGTAAAGAAGGACCTACCTTTCAAATTAAAGGCTATAAACACCTTTGAGAAATTAGGGTGCTTTGCACCTCTTCCCCAAACTGGTAATGAATAAACCCACTTTCATATACAGTGTCCTTGTATGTGCAATTGACAGTGTAGCTTTCAAAACAATCAAACACTAGGAAAGGCAGCACCATTAAAGGGACATAAAAACCCCCAAAAATTATTTCATCACTCAGATAGAGAATACAATTTTAAACAACTTTATAATTGACTTCTATTATCTAATCTATTCCATTCTCTTGGTATCGTTTGTTGAAGGAGCAGCAATGCACTACTGGTTTCTAACTAAACACATGGGTGAGCCAATGAGAATCGGTATATATATTCAGCCACCAATCAGCAGCTAGAACCTAGATTATCTGCTGCTCCTGAGCTTTCCTAGCTAAACCTTTCAGCAAAGGATAACAAGAGAACGAAGCAAATTAAATAATAGAAGTAAATAGGAAAGTTGTTTAACCCCTTAACGACCAAGGACGTACGCCACACATCCTCAAAAAAAATACAGTTAATGACCGAGGACGTGTGGCGCACGTCCTTGGTCTGGAAAGCAGCTGGAAGCGATCCTGCACGCTTCCAGTTGCTTTCCAGTTATTGCAGTGATGCCTCAATATCGAGGCATCCTGCAATAACCTTTTTAAGCAATCCGGTGCAGAGAGAGCCACTCTGTGGCCCTCTCTGCACCGGACATCACCGGCTAAATCCGCTGGTGGGTGGGAGCCGGTTCGGGAGGCGGGGTGGCGGCCATCGATGGCCCTGATGATGTGGAGGGGGGCGGGATCGTGGGCGGGGTGATCGGGGGCACGCACGGATGCGCGCACGTGCACGGGCGGGCGGGGACGGGCACGTGCACGGGGAGGGAGCGGGTGGGAACCGCTCCACTACAGAAAAATTAAATATTAAAAGTTTTAAAAAAGTAGACAATATTTATATAAAACTACATCAGTCAGGGGGTGGGGGATTGGTCTGTGTGGGGGGGAAGCTACACTACAGAAAAAGAACATAAAAAAAAACAAAAAAAAAACATTTCTCTTTCAAACTGGGTACTGGCAGACAGCTGCCAGTACCCAAGAAGGCCCCCAATAAGGCAGAGGGGGAGGGTTAGAGAGCTGTTTTGGGGGGGATCAGGGAGGTTGGGGGCTAAGGGGGGATCCTACAAAGTAGCATATGTAAATATGCTAAAAAAAAATTTTTTTTTTTTAAAAAAAACTTTTATTTTAGTACTGGCAGACTTTCTGCCAGTACTTAAGATGGCGGGGACAATTGTGGTGTGGGGGAGGGAAGGGAGCTGTTTGGGAGGGATCAGGGGGTCTGATGTGTCAGGTGGGAGGCTGAGCTCTACACCTAGCTAAAATTAACCCTGCAAGCTCCCTACAAACTACCTAATTAACCCCTTTACTGCTAGCCATAATACACGTGTGATGCGCAGCAGCACTTTGCGGCCTTCTAATTACCAAAAAGCAACACCAAAGTCATATATGTCTGCTTTTCTTGAACAAAGGGGATCCCAGAGAAGCATTTACAACCATTTGTGCCATAATTACACAAGCTGTTTGTAAATAATTTCAGTGAGAAACCTAAAATTGTGAAAAATTTAGAGTTTTTTTTAATTTGATTGCATTTGGCGGTGAAATGGTGGCATGAAATATACCAAAATGGGCCTAGATCAATACTTGGGGTTGTCTACTTCACTACACTGAAGCTAAAATTAACCCTAGAAGCTCCCTACATGCTCCCTAATTAACCCCTTCACTGCTGGGCATAATACACGTGTGGTGCGCAGTCGCATTTAGCAGCCTTCTAAATTCTAATTAGTAAAAAGCAAAGCCAAAGCCATATATGTCTGCTATTTATGAACAAAGGGGATCCCAGAGAAGCATTTACAACCATTTATGCTATTATTGCATAAGTTGTTTGTAAATAATTTCAGTGAGAAACCTAAAGTTTGTGAAAAAAATTGTGAAAAAGTGAACAAATTTTTTTATTTGATCGCATTTGGCGGTGAAATCGTGGCATGAAATATACCAAAATGGGACTAGATCAATACTTTGGGATGTCTTCTAAATAAAAATATATACATGTCAATGGATATTCAGGGATTCCTGAAAGATATCAGTGTCCCAATGTAACTATCGCTAATTTTGAAAAAAAGTGGTTTGGAAATAGCAAAGTGCTACTTGTATTTATGGCCCTATAACTTGCAAAAAAGCAAAGATCATGTAAATATTGGATATTTCTAAACTCAGGACAAAATTTAGAAACTATTTAGCATATGTTTTTTTTGGTGGTTGTAGATGTGTAACAGATTTTGGGGGTCAAAGTTAGAAAAAGTGTGTTTTTTTCAATTTTTTCCTCATATTTTATAATTTTTTTATAGTAAATTATAAGATATGATGAAAATAATGGTATATTTTGAAAGTCCATTTAATGGCGAGAAAAACGGTATATAATATGTGTGGGTACATTAAATGAGTAAGGGGAAAATTACAGCTAAACACAAACACCGCAGAAATGTAAAAATAGCCTTGGTCCCAAACGGACAGAAAATGGAAAAGTGCTGTGGTCATTAAGGGGTTAAAAATGTATTCTCTATCTGAATCATGAAAGAAAAATTTTGGGTTTCATGTCCCTTTAATGTGTGTTTAAAAAAAAGCTAAAGTAAAATACAATTAAAAAACAATTAGAGGCTGTTTATAAAATTCAATAGCTCTGATTGCAAACAGAAAGTGTTTAGAAAGGATATAGCTCGTTCATATTACATTGAAAAATAAATTACAGCTTTAGCTTTAGTAGAATGTTAGTCATACAAAAATTCAACATATGAAGAAATATTTATGGGGATGACTAAAGATTTTCAGAACCAAACTGCAGTAGTTTGCTCTGAGGTAAATATTTCAACAGACATATCTAGGAGATGTTCTTTAAAGTCTGTGCTACAGTCTAAAATCTTGTCAGTTTCTTCAGTTTTATATATATTTTTTTCTTTATCTTATCTTCTAACCTCTGGGGTTGCTATTTTCATTTACTTTATGGTGATGTTTTGAGTTATATAGATAATGATGAGATGAAAATGCTTTAACTGCATATAACAGACTGCACTGGTCACAGCTAGGATTGCTCTATATAACACTTTTATAGGCAGTTACTGCTTACAAGATTATAAAATTATAAATGTTCCTCAGAGAATCCGTAGAAATGAAGGGTTCTATTGAATTAGAGAATCTGCAAGAAAAGCTTCTTCCTCACAGGGTTTACAAATTCTAAGCAGCTCAAATCTATCAATCTATTAGACAGACCTGTGTATGGTGGTTTAAATGTCATCGAATAAGTATGTGTCACTAAATAAATGTCTTTCTTATTGATCCTAAATGCGTAAATACAACCTTATATTAATCATAAATACCCACTTCTTATATATATCCTATAAAATCCTATATAACCACCCATATTTCAGGACTATCCATAAGATAGGTTCACAAAAAAACAAATAACATTATGATACGAGTATCTAACATCACTACATGTTAAATTTCTTTGCAAGGAAAGACTACGAAAATTCCAAGTATTTGATCATAAACTGGTTTACAATTATTTTTAAATTAGTATATAATTACATTGGTGTATCCATGCACTATTGTGGGTACTTCCACTGTTTTCCACCTCAAGACTATAAGACATTTTATACTATTACTTGCTATAAATTTAACATATTTATCTGTAGTGTAAAAACTTGGTAGGAATTTTATTAAATGATCACAGACAAGGGTCATGTGGTAATGGAACTTCAAGAAATTTAGAGGTTTCCTGCTCTATATCGTTCCAAAGGACAGTAATCAAAGGGCAAAACCACCAGATATGGGACATATTTCCTTGAGGATTATTGTATCAAAAACATTTGGTGCTCTGTGAGTGAAATAGCTTTTTGAGTCTAGTCACATCACCTCTGTAAAATCTTCTGGATGAGCTCCGGTAATTTACTGGATACAGAAGATTTAGTGATACTAGAAAATATTTGCTGTGACTCAGATGGTGTTATAAATATATGTAAATCAGTAGTCCATCTCTCTATAAACTATGGAACATACCCTGGGTTAACTTGTTGTAATATAGAATAAGTTATGGAGAGGCTCATAGGTATGCCGGACTTACAGAGTTGTTTGAAGTCCTCAACAGGTTTCTTTTATGGGGATGTCTATTTAAATAGGAATGGCACTGATAAAGTAGAAACCATTTGCTGAACATTTCTAACCTTTTTTCTTCTAATTCCTGTTTTGTGTATAATTTATCAGTATTACCCAAATGGGGCCCGATTACAAGTGGATCGCTTTTTCAAGCGTGCTCACTGTACTAACAGTAAATGTTTTGCACGCGTCAGGTTGCACTCGTATTACAAATTGAAAGTAAAAATGTATCACTCCTACGCTTACCCAATGCACACAAAACTAACGTTCGTTTTGCACCCTGTTAAGCACAAAACTCGTAATCTAGGTGTAAAAGAGGTAGGAAAGAGGGATTATATTTTGTCACCAATTACAGTGCACAGTACAAGGAGATCTGTAAAATTGTAAAGAAACACTTCAGGCTTTTGGCAGCTGATGATGGTCTAATAAACTGTGTTGATAGGGGATTACACTGCTCCTACAAGAAAAGTAAGACCTTGGGTAACTTTCTATCCCCCTCTTGTCCAATTAAACCAGAGCGGAATCTGTTGGCGCTCTACAAATAACCGATAATAATAAGCGCAATGCCCAAAGCTCTTGGCTCCAACTCAGAGGCATGTTCAGGTGTGGCAAAAGACGATGTAGACAATGTGAATATGCTTTGGTCTCCGAAAACTTTTGCTCCACGGCCACAGGGGAAAATTTTAAGATTGAGTCATGCCTTAACTGTACCATCCCGTATGTTATCTATGTAATAACATGTATTGAATATTCGGATCCAATATGTAGAGTTGACGTCAAATGACCCAAACACTCGTATTAGAAATCATCTGTCAACAATAAGTGCAGGAGAGGCCACCACCCCTCTTGTCCAACATTTTGCAAGAAAACACAATAAAGCACTGACCACCTTTCGGTGGCAGGCTATTGAAAAGGTGTCCACCCCCCTAGAGGTGGTAATAGGGACACATGGAATGAATTCAGAGTATGACTTAATACATTACTAAAAATAAAATGATAACTTATTGGTATATATATATATATATATATATACCAACAAGAAATAGTGTACCTAGATGGATCACCCATATGTGCATATATATGCTTTTATATATATATATATATATATATATATATATATATATATATATATATATATATACAGGTAGCCCTCAGTTTACGCCAGGGTTAGGTTCCAGAAGGAATGGTTGTAAATTGAAACCGTTGTAAATTGAAACCCAGTTTATAATGTAAGTCAATGGCAAGTGAGGGAGATAGGTTCCAGGCCCCTCTCAAAATTGTCATAAGTAACACCTAATACATTATTTTTAAAGCTTTGGAATGAAGACTTTAAATGCTAAACAGCAATATAAACCTAATAAAATAATCACACAACACAGAATATATAATTAAACTAAGTTAAATGAACAAAAACATTTGCTAAACAGCATTATAAACCTAATAAAATAATCACACAACACACACATTACTTGCATTTTTTACATTTGCTAATAATGATTTTGATCACTTTGATCTGATTCTGAGTCATGACTGTTTTTCCTGGTATTATTATTCTAAGTCTTTAACTTATAATTGTCAAACTTAGGGTGTGATTGATATTCCATAGTCCAACTCAAGCTATGCTGTAATTATATATTGCATTACTAAATTATTTTATTGCATGATGTTAAGAAAAGGAAAACAAAGAAAAAGCACTCCCTTTTTTCCATATTAATAAGTATACCACTTTTAATATCTATTCCTCTCCATTAGTTGCACACTGGTTGATGTTTACTATCTTTATATAACATATATAATTTTCACTGTCTGTATATAACATATATGAAATATATTGAAACTGCTGTATGCATTTATGACTAATGACAGGTGCATTTCACACTTGCATTAAGGCTAGCGAAGTGAATTAGGTATTTTACCTTTAATTATGTTAATCATTGAGAAGCAGCTTCTGTTGATTTTAACCAATCATTGGCCGGGGTACATAAGTCACGTAACAGGTGTACTCACTAGCTATGATTAAGGTCCAGTGCCGAAACATGTTAGCGTTCCTTTTGCTGTAACTCTTTGGATTACTTGTCTAGTACCTTCTATTTGTATTTTTAACTTTTGTTTAATAAATGTGGATGTTTTAAACTGACAACCGCCTCTGCAAACTTTTGTTTTTGAACTATATATATATATATATATATATATTTCTATATATCAATTTATTCTATACTAAATTGGTGACTAAGTTGTTCCCTCTGTTGATCATTAATCATGGTTATTGGGAGGTTCTCAAATAATTATCTATTAACGTCATCTTATCCATATTTGGACAAGACAAATTATAATAATAAATGTGGAATGCCTCCCCAATTTGCTCTGTTTAAGTAAGAACATTATTATTAGTCGACTAGATTACGAGTTTTTGTCGGTAAGGCTTGTGGTGCTAACAAGCATTTTATTCTCATCTCTCACTTAAGACAATGCTGGTATTACAGGTTTTTATAAACCCGGCGTTAGCCGCAGAAAAGTGAGCAGAGAGCAAAATTTAGCTCCACATCTCACCTCAATACCAGCGCTGCTTACGGTAGTGGTAAGCTGACTAAACGTGCTCATGCACGATTTCCCCATATGAATATGGGGCTGAGCCGGCTGAAAAAAAACCTAACACCTGCAAAAAAGCAGCGTTCAGCTCCTAACGCAGCCCCATTGATTCCTATGGGGAAATACATTTTATGTCTACACCTAACACCCTAACATGAACCCCAAGTCTAAAAAACCCTAATCTTACACTTATTAACCCCTAATCTGCTGCACCCGACATCGCCGACACCTGCATTATATTATTAACCCCTAATCTGCCGCTCCGGACACCGCCGCCACCTACATTATACCAATGAACCCCTAATCTGCTGCCCCCAACATCGCCGAACCCTACATTATATTTATTAACCCCTACTCTGCCGCCTCCAACGTCACCGCAACCTACCTACGTTTATTAACCCCTAATCTGCCGCCCCCAATGTCGCCGCCACTATCATAAATTTATTAACCCCTAAATATAAGTCTAACCCTAACACCCCCCTAATTTAAATATAATTTAAAATAATCTAAATAAAATTACTACAATTAAATAAATTAATCCTATTTAAAACTAAATACTTACCTATAAAATAAACCCTAAGGCCTAGATTTAGAGTTTGGCGTTAGCCGTGAAAACCAGCGTTAGAGGCTCCTAACGCTGGTTTTAGGCTACCGCCGGTATTTGGAGTCACTCAAAATAGGGTCTAACGCTCATTTTTCAGCCGCGACTTTTCCATACCGCAGATCCCCTTACGTCAATTGCGTATCCTATCTTTTCAATGGGATCTTTCTAACTCCGGTATTTAGAGTCGTGTCTGAAGTGAGCGTTAGACATCTAACGACAAAACTCCAGCCGCAGGAAAAAAGTCAGTAGTTAAGAGCTTTCTTAAGGTTTATAAAGCTCTTAACTACTGTACTCTAAAGTACACTAACACCCATAAACTACCTATGTACCCCTAAACCGAGGTCCCCCCACATCGCCGACACTCGAATAAATTTTTTTAACCCCTAATCTGCCGACCGCCACCTACGTTATCCTTATGTACCCCTAATCTGCTGCCCCTAACACCGCCGACCCCTATATTATATTTATTAACCCCTAATCTGCCCCCCACAACGTCGCCTCCACCTGCCTACACTTATTAACCCCTAATCTGCCGAGCGGACCTGAGCGCTACTATAATAAAGTTATTAACCCCTAATCCGCCTCACTAACCCTATAATAAATAGTATTAACCCCTAATCTGCCCTCCCTAACATCGCCGACACCTAACTTCAATTATTAACCCCTAATCTGCCGACCGGAGCTCACTGCTATTCTAATAAATGGATTAACCCCTAAAGCTAAGTCTAACCCTAACACTAACACCCCCCTAAGTTACCTAAGTTAAATATAATTTAAATCTAACTAAATAAATTAACTCTTATTAAATAAATTATTCCTATTTAAAGCTAAATACTTACCTGTAAAATAAATCCTAATATAGCTACAATATAAATTATAATTATATTGTAGCTATTTTAGGATTAATATTTATTTTACAGGTAACTTTGTATTTATTTTAAACAGGTACAATAGCTATTAAATAGTTAAGAACTATTTAATAGCTAAAATAGTTAAAATAATTACAAATTTACCTGTAAAAGAAATCCTAACCTAAGTTACAATTAAAACTAACACTATACTATCAATAAATTAATTAAATAAAATACCTACAATTACCTACAATTAACCTAACACTACACTATCAATAAATTAATTAAATAAACTACCTACAATTAACCTAACACTACACTATCAATAAATTAATTAAATACAATTCCTACAAATAAATACAAATAAATAAACTTGCTAAAGTACAAAAAATAAAAAAGAACTAAGTTACAAAAAATAAAAAAATATCTACAAACATAAGAAAAATATTACAATAATTTTAAACTAATTACACCTACTCTAAGCCCCCTAATAAAACAACAAAGCCCCCCAAAATAAAAAATGCCCTACCCTATTCTAAATTACTAAAGTTAAAAGCTCTTTTACCTTACCAGCCCTGAACAGGGTCCTTTGCGGGGCATGCCCCAAGAAGTTCAGCTCTTTTGCCTGTAAAAAAAAAACATACAATACCCCCCCCCAACATTACAACCCACCACCCACATACCCCTAATCTAACCCAAACCCCCCTTAAATAAACATAACACTAAGCCCCTGAAGATCATCCTACCTTGTCTTCACCTCACCAGGTATCACCGATCCGTCCTGGCTCCAAAATCTTCATCCAACCCAAGCGGGGGTTGGCGATCCAAGAGGTCCAGAAGAGGCTCCAAAGTCTTCATCCTATCCGTGAAGAAGAGGCGATCCGGACCGGCAACCATCTTGATCCAAGCGGCATCTTCTATCTTCATCCGATGACGACCGGCTCCATCCTGAAGACCTCCACCGCGGACCCATCTTCTTCCGGCGATGTCCAACTGCAGAATGACGGTTCCTTTAAGGGACGTCATCCAAGATGGCGTCCCTCGAATTCCGATTGGCTGATCCAATCAGCCAATCAGATTGAGCTTGCATTCTATTGGCTGTTCAGGGCTGGTAAGGTAAAAGAGCTTTTAACTTTAGTAATTTAGAATAGGGTAAGGCATTTTTTATTTTGGGGGGCTTTGTTGTTTTATTAAGGGGCTTAGAGTAGGTGTAATTAGTTTAAAATTGTTGTAATATTTTTCTTATGTTTGTAGATATTTTTTTATTTTTTGTAACTTAGTTCTCTTTTATTTTTTGTACTTTAGCAAGTTTATTTATTTGTATTTATTTGTAGGAATTGTATTTAATTAATTTATTGATAGTGTAGTGTTAGGTTAATTGTAGGTAGTTTATTTAATTAATTTATTGATAGTGTAGTGTTAGGTTAATTGTAGGTAATTGTAGGTATTTTATTTAATTAATTTATTGATAGTATAGTGTTAGTTTTAATTGTAACTTAGGTTAGGATTTCTTTTACAGGTAAATTTGTAATTATTTTAACTATTTTAGCTATTAAATAGTTCTTAACTATTTAATAGCTATTGTACCTGGTTAAAATAAATACAAAGTTACCTGTAAAATAAATATTAATCCTAAAATAGCTACAATATAATTATAATTTATATTGTAGCTATATTAGGATTTATTTTACAGGTAAGTATTTAGCTTTAAATAGGAATAATTTATTTAATAAGAGTTAATTTATTTTGTTAGATTTAAATTATATTTAATTTAGGGGGGTGTTAGTGTTAGATTTAGCTTTAGGGGTTAATCCATTTATTAGAATAGCGGTGAGCTCCGGTCGGCAGATTAGGGGTTAATAATTGAAGTTAGGTGTTGGCGATGTTAGGGAGGGCAGATTAGGGGTTAATACTATTTAATATAGGGTTAGTGAGGCGGATTAGGGGTTAATAACTTTATTATAGTAGCGATCAGGTCCGGTCGGCAGATTAGGGGTTAATTATTGTAGGTAGGTGGAGGCGACATTGTGGGGGCAGATTAGGGGTTAATAAATATAATATAGGGGTCGGCGATGTTAGGGAACCAGATTAGGGGTACATAGGGATAATGTAAGTAGCGGCGGTTTACGGAGCGGCAGATTAGGGGTTAAAAATAATATGCAGGGGTCAGCGATAGCGGGGGCGGCAGATTAGGGGTTAATAAGTGTAAGGTTAGGGGTGTTTAGACTCGGGGTACATGTTAGAGTGTTAAGTGCAGACGTAGGAAGGGTTACCGCATAGCAAACAATGGGGCTGCGTTAGGAGCTGAACGCTGCTTTTTTGCAGGTGTTAGGTTTTTTTCAGCTCAAACAGCCCCATTGTTTCCTATGGGAGAATCGTGCACGAGCACGTTTTTGAGGCTGGCCGCGTCCGTAAGCAACTCTGGTATCGAGAGTTGAAGCTGCGTTAAAAATGCTCTACGCTCCTTTTTTGGAGCCTAACGCAGCCTTTATGTGGACTCTCGATACCAGAGTTATTTTTATGGTGCGGCCAGAAAAAAGCCGGCGTTAGTTTTTCGGGTCTTTACCGACAAAACTCCAAATCTAGGCCTAATATAGCTACAATATAACTAATAGTTACATTTGTATCTATCTTAGGGTTTATTTTTATTTTACAGGCAACTTTGTATTTATTTTAACTAGGTAGAATAGTTATTAAATAGTTATTAACTATTTAATAACTACCTAGCTAAAATAAATACAAAAGTACGTGTAAAATGAAACCTAACCTAAGTTACAAGTACACCTAACACTACACTATAATTAAATCCCTAAACTAAATATAATTAAATACAATTAAATTAAATAAACTAAAGTACAAAAAACCTCCACTAAATTACAGAAAATAAAAAAATAATTACACATTTTTAAACTAATTACACCTAATCTAATCCCCTTAATAAAATAAAAAAGCCCCCCAAAATAATAAAAATCCCTACCCTATACTAAATTACAAAAACCCTTAAAAGGGCTTTTTGCGGGGCATTGCCCCAAAGTAATCAGCTCTTTTACCTGTAAAAAAAAATACAATACCCCCCAACATTAAAACCCACCACCCACACACCCAACCCTACTCTAAAACCCACCCAATCCCCCCTTAATAAAACCTAACACTAACCCCTTGAAGATCACCCTACCTTGAGACGTCTTCACCCAACCGGGCAGAAGTCCTCAACGAATCCGTGGGAAGTGGTCCTCCAGACGGGCAGAAGTCTTCATCCAGACGGCATCTTCTATCTTCATCCATCCGGAGCAGAGCAGGTCTATCTTCAGGCCAACCGACGCAGAGCATCCTCTTCTTCCGACGACTACCAACGAATGAAGTTCCTTTAAATGACGTCATCCAAGATGGCGTCCCTTGAATTCCGATTGGCTCATAGGATTCTATAAGCCAATTGGAATTAAGGTAGGAAAAATCCTATTGGCTGATGCAATCAGCCAATAGAATTGAGCTTGCATTCTATTGACTGAGTGAAACAGCCAATAGAATGCGAGCTCAATCCTATTGGCTGATTGGATCAGCCAATAGGATTGAACTTCAATTCTATTGGCTGATTGCATTGGCATGTTTTGCATTGGCTGGCTTTATTAAGGGGGATTGGGTGGGTTTTAGAGTAGGGTTAGGTGTGTGGGTGGTGTGTTCTAATGTTGGGGGGTATTGTATTTTTTTTTTACAGGTAAAAGAGCTGATTACTTTGGGGCAATGCCCCGCAAAAAGCCATTTTAAAGGGACATAATACTCATATGCTAAATCACTTGAAACTGTAAAAGGCTGAATGGAAAATGTCACCTGAGCATCTCTATGTAAAAAAGGAAGATATTTTACCTCACAATCTCCTCAGCTCAGCAGAGTAAGTTCTGTGTAAAAAGTTATACTCAGCTGCTCCCAGCTGCAGGTAAAAATAAAAAAAAAATGAAGAAATGAACAGCAGCCAATCAGCATCAGCAGTGCTGAGGTCATGAACTCTTACTGTGATCTCATGAGATTTGACTTAACTCTCATGAGATTTCATAGTAAGCTTCCTTTACCTGATTGGTGAAATAATATGAGAGTTCACGATGCTCATCCTTTCAGCTGTCCCAGGACAGACACACTAAAATGCTGCTTAGAAATCCTTTACAATGGGAGGTGGCTACTGAGGAACTTTTGAGGTAAAATATCTTTCTTTTTTACATAGAGATGTTCAGGAGATATTTTCTAGTCAGCTTTTTACAGCTATGCTGCATCACTTTTAAGTGTTTAAACATTTGGGTATTATGGCCCATTAAGGGCTATTTGTAATTTAGTATAGGGTAGGTATTTTTTATTATTTTGGGGGGCTTTTTTATTTTATTAGGGGGATTAGATTAGGTGTAATTAGTTTAAAAATTTGTAATTATTTTTTTATTTTCTGTAATTTAGTGATTGTTTTTTTTCATACTTTAGTTTATTTAATTTAATTGTAATTAATTGTAGTTAATTTAGGCAATTAATTTAATTATAGTGTAGTGTTAGGTGTAATTGTAACTTAGGTTAGGTTTTATTTTACAGGTAAATTTGTACTTATTTTAACTAGGAAGTTATTAAATAGTTAATAACTATTTAATAACTATTGTACCTAGTTAAAATAAATACAAAGTTGCCTGTAAAATAAAAATAAACCCTAAGCTAGATACAATGTAACTATTAGTTATATTGTAGCTATCTTAGGGTTTATTTTATAGGTAAGTATTTAGTTTTAAATAGGAATAATTTATTTAATTGTAGTAATTTTATTTAGATTTATTTAAATTATATTTAAGTTAGGGGGGTGTTAGGGTTAGACTTAGATTTAGGGGTTAATACATTTAGTATAGTGGCGGCGACGTTGGGGGCGACAGATTAGGGGTTAATAAATGTAGGTAGGTGTCGGCGATGTTAGGGACGGCAGATTAGGGGTTAATAATATTTAACTAGTGTTTGCGAGGCAGGAGTATGGCGGTTTAGGGGTTAATAAATTTATTAAAGTTTCAGCAATGTCCGGTCGGCAGATTAGGGGTTAAAATTTTAATTTAAATGTTTGCGATGTGGGGGGGGGCTCGGTTTAGGGGTTAATAGGTAGTTTATAGTGTACTTTTTAGCACTTTAGTTAAGAGTTTTATGTTACGGCGTTAGACCCATAAAACTCTTAACTACTGACTTTTAAATGCGGTAACAGTCTTGACAGGAGAGGCTGTACCCCTCAATTTTTCCAAGACTGGTAATATCGGCGTTAGGAAAATCCCATTGAAATTATGGGATACGCAATTGACGTAAGTGGATTTGTGGTATGTTCGAGTCACAGAAAAAAAGTGAGCGGTACACCTGTACCTGCCAGACTTGTAATACCAGCGGGCATTTAAAAGCAGCGTTGGGACCTCTCAACGCTGCTTTTTAAGGCTAACGCAAGACTCGTAATCTAGGCGTTTATTTTTAATGTGTATAATGTAGGGCCTGTTGAGTTTATTCTTCAACTTCCTAACTAATAGTTTACTGCATTTATTATCCTCATCATATTAAGTCTACCGCAGGCAGAGAGCATACCACTTGCCATCTTTATCAGTTCAATTTCGGATAAACTACCTCAGCTTTTCTAATTCTTCCAAGATATCAGTGTTAGTAGAGTCAGTTTTTTTGTCGATTTTCTAAATCTGCAATTTTACTAAGGATGTTATCTAGGAGGATTATATTCTGTTTTACTTGATGACTCTTAATACTAATTAATTTTCCTCTAAGAACCATGTTATGAGCTTCCCATAGTATACTAACATCCAGAACTGAACCTGAATTTAAAGAGGAGTAATCTCCTGCTGCCTTTTCTATTCACTGAACGTACAGAGCATCATCAAATAAAGAATTCTCCAACCACCCTATATAATTTATGGTGGGTTTACAGGTCCAATAAATATTAGAGCTGAACACAGACTGATCCAACCGAACCCTATGTGAGGAGGTTAGGGTGTGTGGAACTCAGAGTGCAGGAACAGATATACAGAAAAATGAAAGTCTTTTTGAAAGCTTTACTGATTGATAAGCAAAAGAACAATTGGTAGTTCAGATTAAAGATCACAGAAACAGCAAGTTTGAACGAACATAGGCCCAATGTAGAACACTAAAATCTAATACAAGGTTCAGAATAATTTAAGTAATTAGCAGTAGCAAAGTCTAATAAGCAATGTTGTTTATATTGAACAGTAAAGGGTGAGTTTGCTACAGAATACCTTGTAGGTACAGCAGGCAAAGCTAGTGAGAGGACAGCAGACACAGGTTTCTCAGCACACACAGGATACCAGATAGGTGCAGCAGGCACAGATGGTTTGAGGAAGGCTGTCACTGGTTATGGTAGACACAGGTTTCTCAGCAAGCACAAAATACCCAGCAGGTACTGTTGGTGAGACTCTCACGGGATACCAGATAGGAACAGCTTCAGGAACAAGGTGAGCATACACAGGTATCAGGCAAGTCTGCTTGGCTTTCAGAAACCTAGTGGAACAAGGGGAGCCTACACAGGTATCAGGTAATTAAGCATGGTGTTTTAAAAAAGGTGAGCATACGTAGACACAAGTAAACTATGTTTAATCTCTGGAACAAGGTCAGCATGCACAGGTATCAAGTAAGTATGCTTGGACTCTGGAACAAGGTGAGCATACACAGGTACAAAGTAAATATGCAAGAGTCCCTGGAACAAGATGAGCATACACAGGTACAAGGTAAGTATGTGTGGGTCTCTGGAACAAGGTGAGCATACACAGGTAGCAGGTAAGTATGTGTTTATTTGACAGGAACCAGGAACAAGGTTGGAAGGCAATAACTCATCCCAGAACTTTTATAGGAACTTCCACACCTGAGTCCTCCATGTGGGAGCTCCTGTAATTAAGACATGGCACCTTTAAATTTAGACAGTGCATGGCCGTGTACCTAGAGAGCTGCAGCCGTAACTGAAGGAGAAGAGTCTCGGCGTCCCTCCACGTGGGTTGCCAAGACTGAAGACTTAGTTCAGGATTGCTGGACCGGGGGCTGAGAAGCGTTAAGCTCCAGTAAGTCCCTTGCACCCTAAGGTGTGTAGTTACATTTCTGGTTAATGATAAGCTGGTACATACTGAAAGAGAAGCACTCTCTCAGGAATAAACAACAACTCAATAGCTTGTTTCGTGGCAAGTTTCCACCTGGAAGCAGCTTCCTTTAGCCCAATTGGCTTTTAACAGTATGATCCCACCTAACAAGATCAGCCCAGCCACAAAATACGAGACAATTCTCCTCTGAACAAGGGAAATGGCAACAACAGATGATCGTTTCAGCAGTCTTTGGGCCTAGTCCATGAGATACAGCCATATTCATCTAAGTCCATTGGGTAAGGAGTCAATATCTGGCTTTCCCCATCACCCTTAGGGAGACTTCCCTAGGGTCATATTACAAATACAAATATAAATAGAAGCACTCTTTCAGGCCCAGAGGAGGCCAAAATGATTGTCTTGGGTTGCCGTTTCCCTTGCCTGATTATTTGGGACTGGACTGACCTTGTTAGATGGAATTAGACTGATATACATCAGGAAAGTTTTCCTCTGTGACAAGCACAATTGGGCTAAAAGAAGCTACTTCCAAGTGGTAACCGCGCCATAGAACAAGCCACTGAGCTATTCATTCCTGGCAGACTATTTCTCATTCTATATGTATGTATATTATGACCCTGGGGAAAGTCTCTGTAAGGGTGATGGTGGAAACCAGACGTGGACTCCTTGCCCAGTGTGCTTAGAGGGGTATAGCTGCAGCTTACTGACAAGGCCCAAAGGAGGCCGAAACAATCGTCTTTGGTTACCATTTTCCTTGTTCAGAGGAGAATTGCCTGGTATTTTGGGGCTGGACTAACCTTGTTAGGCGGGATCAGACTGATATACTTCAGGAATGTTTCCCTCTGTGAAAAGCACAATTGGACTAAAAGAAGCGACTCCCAGGTGATAATAGAACAAGCCACTGAGCTCTTGATCATTCCTGGCAGACTTCTTCTCTTTTTTTTATATAAATAATTTTTTATTGAGGAAATATGCAAATACAATAAAACAGAAAATACGTCCACATGAAAGTACATTTTCACAACTCTCTAATAGAAAATGGTTATAAACAAGAGCCCTAAGGTAGTGGCATTAGGGTAGTGAGATTCATTACTTCTACATATGTAGTCATAAAAAGAGTTTTAACCAGTTATAGGGACCAAACCCACAGTCAGTATATAATGTATAGTGATGGTTAAAGGGTTTCATCCAAAAGCGTAGATCTAGAATCGTATGCTATATGAGTTGAGAGTGATAGAATGGGCTCGTGTGTGAAAGAGAGATGTGGTTGGGACAGATAAATATGAAACCTCTTTTATAACCTTGGTATTGAAAAGTTATATGGGAGTTAGCAAAGTGGTTTTAATTGGGGGAGGGAATGTTCAGCGGGCCAAAGCCGCTCTAAGAAGGGGAGAAGGAAGGAGGGGGGGCAGAGACTATGGAGATATGAATCCGAAGGGACTGTTGAAATACTATGAGTATCTGAGTATAACGTCTATGGGGAGATTTCCCACAGAAATGACTTATAGGGAGATAAACTACTGTATACTGTATATTGTCTGGGATAGTGTTTAGTCAGATATAGGGCCAATAATATGTATAGGAATGAGGTAGTGTGGGGGAATATATAAGGGGAGTTTTAGCCGAATGATAGTCTGATGACGATCCTCCTGAGGCAATATTTCAGCTGGGATTAAGCTATAATAGTGGTGGACTGAGGGATGTAGATGGGGTTGTGGGCGAGTTACCTTTTCTGTGATCATTCTAATGCTAGGGGCTAGGAGAGAATGCGACTGCCATTGTCGTAGGAAACGTGACTGATTATAACCATAATGATATGCAAAGTCAGAGAACAATATGGTGCCCTAAAAGATATTATTACAAAGATCATTCCAAAATATAACCGACTAACATATAGTTATCCACATAATAATTGAGAAATAAAATAACTTGTCCAACGAAGGTATAGCGGTAGAATATAATAATAATTGCAAGTAGAGGTATGTTAGACCCAGCAATATTATAGAGAGCCCCAAGCCCCTGAATAGGAGTAACAACCCGTTATGACAGCAAAATTTATAGCACGGGGGAGCTTCCTAGGGAAGCTAGCTTACTACGTGCCTTGAAAATGTCCGACTTAACATGTCCAACAAAGAAAGGTAAAAGCATGTAGCTCGGGAGCCGAAGACTTCTTCTCTTTTTGTTTGCAATGACAAACTGGTGACATCCATCATAATATAGTCAATGTGAGAATATCTAGCATGTGAAAAAGAACAAAAAGTATAATCTCTATCTTCTGGTTGTAGAGTTTCCCAGATGTCATGAACCATTACATCTTCCAGGCTACACCTTAATCTATTGATTATACTATGAGCTGTGGAAAATTTCCAATTTGAATTATCTATATACAGCATATACATTAACCTACATTACTCTTCTATTATAAAGTTTAAAAATCATATATCTTTGTCCCTGTTTTTATTATACAATTGGAAGGGAGTATTTTGTTTAAACTATTTGCCAACCCCACATGTCATTACATTATTAGAAATATAATAAAAATCTCTAAATCTAAACTGAAATGTCTTTGGTTTCCAGTAAGAAAAAAAATGTTCCCTTTTTTTCTTTAAAAGCTCTTAAGGCAACATTTTTTTATTTTGGCAATTAAGACTTTAAGCATTAATGGACAATAAAACTAAATCCTGTTTTTTTGGGTAACACTATTTAAAGCATACAACATAGCAATGTGTTTAATTTCAAGAAAGTAAGTGGTATAACCAAGACTATTATCATTAGTAAAAAGTAAAGTGACCATAACATATGTAAAACAAGCAAAATAAGAGACAAAATACCCAGGATAACTATGCAGTAGTAATTCAGTTGTAAATAACTATTTAACCATATAAACTATAGAAACTTTGAAAGAAAGAAAAACATGAAACATCAAGATGAATTGTCAGCCAGCATCAACTCCTTAAAATTTTTAATTAGGTAAATAAACATTTGGATACCAATCTACACATCAATCATTTGTTTTACTATTAAGATTTGTTCTGAAATAAACTAAACGGTAAACAATATAGCATTCTGTCCATTGAGGGCAATACAACTAGTTCAAAATAAGATTTAATGTTCAGAAAGAGTAGGTTATATGATAGACAACAGAACTAACTCTCACACAACTGCATTATTATGATGGCCCTGTTGAAAATATATCAAAAAGTGGATCTCATCCAATTAAAAGTAAAAACATATCTGATCATTGTCCGTCACCTAAGGAGGAATTAACTGAAGGTTTATCCGTCTTCCTTTTGACAGTAAATTTGTTCCTCCTCTGCAGCTATTCCCTAGAATGTGGCAACAGTAGTTGGGATCTAGGGGAATGGCTTCCAACATCTTTAGCATCAGGCATCTTGAAACTTATCTCAACAACTAGAGAAACTAATTGTAAAAGAAATACATTAGTATTCACAGTAGAGATTGCCACAAATTATATATCATATGAACTCCAAGTGATAAGTTCAGATAAAGATTGCACTATATATTTATAAAAAGTTCCATAACATTCATACCTTAAGTCTTTATTAATATAACTAGGAACCAACATTCACACAGTAGTAGCGAAAGAAAAGTTAAAAACACTTAAACCCAGTCAAGAGTCATTATTTATGTGCTATTAAAGCAATAAAATTATGTACATATACATGGGCCCACTTGTAAATTTCTAAAGTAAGCTAAGCCCTTACAATCCGAGGGCTGTTTAACTTTTAACTATTAGTATGAGTAGGCGCCATGTCTGAAAAGTAATTTATCAAGAAAAATCTTTTTTAGACCTAGGTAAGCAATTAAAAACGGAGGGGGCATTTATGAGGATCAAAGGAATATGAGAGATAAAAGATTTAATGAAAGAAGAGACTATTCACATTATAATTCAACATACAGAAGGAATAATTACCCTCATTATTACAACAGGGATTTTAGACCTTATAGGAACAGACAGTCATATAGACCTAATGAATATAACGGATCTTATAGAAATAAGGTTTTTAATACATATGATGGACACTATGATAATCGTAATTTCTATGATGGATGGGATACAGCAAACTACAGACATGGTAGGGAGGAAGAGTACACACCACATAGACAAAACAGAAATAGACTGGAGGAGAATTGGAAAACTTCCACACATAGAAATCATGAAAGGAAAGGGAGGGATGAAGGATGGAAACCAGTCACATATAATAGATTTGAACCACTAGAGAAAAGAAGACTAGATAGTTTTGAACTTACAATTGAGGAGGAACATTTTTTAGGGAAAAGCCCTCAAAAGGAGGGCAAGACAGTAAAAATAAAAGAGGTAACAGAAACAGGAAAACCTCAAAAAGCCATCACAAAAAAAAGAAATATAGAGGAAGTAGAGGAGGAAAGGGAAGACGAGATAGGGGTAAAGAGACAGAGATAGGAAAGGAGGTTGTTGACCTCCCTAAAAAAAGTAGTATTTTCAATTTAAGCGATAGATCCCTTTCAGATGAAGAAACAAAAATTTTAGGCTTAGGTTTAACCTTTGCTCCAAGTAAAACCTTGAATAAATTTGAAACCCATATAAATGTAAGGAAATTTATAAGAAATTTAACACTTAAAAGATACTATTTGAAACAACCTCTAGAGAATTACACAAGAGTAGTGACTGACGGGTTTGTACATACCAATTTGAAGCCAAAATCAAAGTTTTACCCCTCCAATGAGAAAGGGAGTAATATAGAGACTTTTGAAAAGCTAGTATTAGCAGACTTAAGAAAGGACAATCATAGCTTGAAAGTAAACTCCAATTTGAGTAGAAAAGATAGGGAGGTCCTCAAGAATTTAAAGGAGGATAACTCCATCACCATCAAGCCGGCGGATAAGGGGGGTGGCTTGGTGGTGATGGACAAATTGAAATATTGTAAAGAAGCTGAAAGGCTTCTGGGTGATAGGAAAACATACAGAAAATTGGAACTGAATCCCACTGAGAAATTCAATAAAAAGCTGATGTCTATTTTGGGTAGTGGAAGAGAGACCGGCATTTTAAAAGAAGGTGAATATAATTATATTCTGAATAAGTTCCCTAGAGTGCCGGTCTTCTACCACTTACCCAAGACACACAAGAGCCTCATAGACCCTCCAGGGAGACCTATAATCTCCGGTATAGGTTCAATGACAGCAAATTTATCAAGATATATTGATACCTTTTTACAGAAATATGTGGTAAATCTCAGTACATATTTAAAAGACTCTACCAGCCTCCTAAGATTATTGGAGAATATAAAATGGGAAGACTCTATGATATTAGCCTCCTGCGATGTGACTTCTTTATATACATCCATTAGACATGATTTTGGAATAGAGGCAGTGGAGTCCTTTTTGAATAAAGATGATGAGTTACCAAAAGAACAGAAAGATTTCTTATTGCAGAGCATAAGATTTATATTAGAACACAACTACTTCTCATTCAATAACACATATTATGTTCAAATTGAGGGAACCGCCATGGGCACAAGGTTCGCACCGAGCTATGCCAATCTTTTTATGGGAGATTGGGAACAAAGGTTCCTGGGAAGTCTGGAGCTCGGTGCGAACCTTGTGCTCTTTAAGAGGTTCATAGATGATATTTTTATAATTTGGAAAGGGGAAGAGACAGATCTCCTGGAGTTCTTTGAGGCCATGAATAGTAATGACAGAGGTATCTCGTTTACATATGAATTTAATAAAGAACAGATCACATTCTTAGATCTGGATATAATGATAGTATCAGACAACATTGAAACTAAAACACACTTTAAAAAAGTCGATTCGAACAATTTTATACATGCCTCCAGCTGTCACCTCCCTAAATGGAAGGAAAGTATACCAATAAGCCAAAGTTTAAGGGTCCGGAAAAATTGCTCAAGGATTGATGACTTTGAATTCCAGATTAACATCTTGGAAGAAAAATTTAAGGAAAGAGGTTATAAGAAAGAAACAATAAATAGAGCAACAGAGAGAGCAAGAAACACAGAGAGAAAAGAACTATTAGAGTATAAACCTAAATCTAATAATTATATGTCAGATGAGTTCAATGTCCCTTTTATAAATGACTTCAGTGAAGACCATTTACTAGTGAAAAAATTTTTAAGAAAACACTGGCATCTCCTAAAAAATGACCCAATTCTAGGAGACAAAATACCACCATACCCAAGGGTAATTTATAGGAGAGCACAAAATTTAAAAATGATTCTTGCACCGAGTGAGTACAAAAAACAGAATAAAAATAAGAAATCTTTTGAGAAAGATCTAAAAGGAGGGGATGTGAAAGGTTTTTTTCCCTGCCATGTATGCAGAGCATGCCAGTATGGCATTAAAAAGAAAACTGTTAGGACTCCTAATAACACTAAGGAGTTTAAAATAGAAAACACAATAAGGTGCACTAATAAAGGAGTAATCTATATGCTGCAATGCTCTTGTGAACTTTTTTACATAGGAGAAACGACGCGAATGCTAAGGGACAGGATAAGGGAGCATATCTGTAACATCAAAAAAGGGAACCTGGACACTTATCTTTATAAACATTTTAGGGAAATACACAAAAATAGAGTCTCAGATATGAAGTATTGGGGATTATATAAAGTGAAACCCAATTGGAGAGGGGGAGATTTAGAAGCATCTATTCTAAAAAAAGAAGCAGAATTCATATACAACTTCAACACGATTCACCCCCACGGTTTGAATTCAGAATTGGATATATCTCCTTTTCTAGGCACACAGTAATCACTATCTTTAATAAATTTGTATAACTAGTTTTAGTCACTAAAAAATGTATTATCCTAGAGATTTTTTCAAAAAAAAAAAAAAAAAAGGGATAATTAATTCCTTTACACAAACATATCACCACCTTATTTGTTTCCCCCCCCCCCTCTCCCCTTTGTAATAGTATCTATATAATGGAGCCACTAAAATAAAGGGATAATTTTTTCTCTTGCACAAACATATCACCACATTATTTGTTTTTCTCCCCTTTCACTTTTGTAATAGTACCTATATCATGGAGCCACTTAAAAATTCTTCACCTAAGACACTTGGAAAAATAATATATTTATATAAAAAATTAATTGGGATTATTATTTTAAAATAAATGGATTTCTAAACTAATTTATTCTAAAGATTTGTCAAAAGTTTAAAATGTTAATAGGAGTAATAGAAAATGAATGTGAAAATTAAATAAACTGTTAAAATATAAATGGTTGAACCCCTTGGCATATGTGAAGTAATGGAGAAAGGCTGTTAGGAATAATGAAAAAAGAAATCGGTTAACCACTCTGATATGACCTGAATAAAAAATAAAAAGTTAGAAAACAAAATAGGATATTTGAACAAAAGGACTCTAGGACCCAGTGGAAAAGAGAAACAGAAACAGTGAATGGACCAATGGAAATCAAGTCAGTGCTATATAAAGGTGTAAGGTGTGATCACACTTTATCTTGATAAAGCCAGGGTTGCTGGCGAAACATGTTGATATCTGTGTGAACACCAAGAAAGAAAAAGCCTGTTTTTTTCCTGCGTACAGAAGTACTTAAGTGCAGGAGATTGAGGAACTACAAACACAAAAGCTAACTTGCGCAAGTTACAGAAACAAAAGGATTGTCTACAGTTTGGTGCTGTAATCAGAGCACTTCTACAAAGACCAGTGACAAGGTAACACAAAGAAAATTATCTACCGGAACCCCTTGTCTGAGAGTCAAACTGAGGACACATAGGAACCGCTGGGAAGCCGTGAGTAGTAACAGCTCACAAGAGAGGGTAAGAAAATCACCCCTAAACACTGTTTGGAACATTCCTTTTCTACAAATTAAGCTCACTGAGGATACAAAGAGGTAACTGTGAAACCGTAATATATCACAACATAAATATAAGGATAAAGAACACAGCCCTCAGTAATTTATCTCCAATTACTTACAAATGCTTTGATGAACTTTTTAGATACACAAAATTACAACCAATATAAGTAAACAGCCATTGTGGGGACACCATTTATAATCTTGCATTTAAATTGTTTTAACTAATTGTTAGTTTTTGCTACATATTTGTAATTTTAAAGTTGATGAAATATAGATATAAAATATCAAATAGAGACAAATATTATTAATTGTGTTGAAATAAAAGAATACATTCTATCTAAAATCTTTGAACAAAGGATACAAAAGAGCAGATAAATCCTTTTATTTGTGTATGAAACAAATGTATATCTGAATTTTAGAAATGTTATGAATTGATCGATATAGTGTTGCAACACTTAGGGATTGTGATTTATTTTATCTTGGTATTATCATGTTTTTATTTTGAAAATAAATTGTAGAAGAATTTTTCACTTATTCTGTCCAAGGTCCAGTTTTTTCTACATATTTAGCTAACGACCTCCATACACACCTTTATCCCTTTTGCAGATTAAGCGCCTAATCTCCATAACTTTTTCACTTTATACACCTTTCTATCTGGGAAGTAGATAGTAGGAGAATAGGGCAAGGGATATTAACTCTTAAGCGCTAGTTTATTTAACCCCCTTTTTTTGCAAGCAATTAAAAACGGCAGACAGGAGAGACAACGCTGCCGTTTTTAATTGCTTACCTTAGTCTAAAAAAGATTTTTCTTGATAAATTACTTTTCAGACATGGCGCCTACTAATACTAATAGTTAAAAGTTAAACAGCCCTCAGATTGTAAGGGCTTAGCTAACTTTAGAAATTTACAAGTGGGCCCATGTATATGTACATAATTTTATTGCTTTAATAGCACACAAACAATGACTCTTGACTGGGTTTAAGTGTTTTTAACTTTTCTTTCGCTACTACTGTGTGAATGTTGGTTCCTAGTTATATTAATAAAGACTTAAGGTATGAATGTTATGGAACTTTTTATAAATATATAGTGCAATCTTTATCTGAACTTATCACTTGGAGTTCATATGATATATAATTTGTGGCAATCTCTACTGTGAATACTAATGTATTTCTTTTACAATTAGTTTCTCTAGTTGTTGAGATAAGTTTCAAGATGCCTGATGCTAAAGATGTTGGAAGCCATTCCCCTAGATCCCAACTACTGTTGCCACATTCTAGGGAATAGCTGCAGAGGAGGAACAAATTTATGAAGCAGCGGTCACAAAGACATCGCCGGAAAACAACCTGATCGAGTGCGATCGGGCTGATTGACACCCCCTGCTAACGGCCTATTGGCCGCGAGTCTGCAGGGGGCGGCATTGCACCAGCAGATCTTGTGAGCTGCTGGTGCAATGCTGAATACGGCGAGCGTATTGCTCGCCGTATTCAGCGAGGTCTGTCGGACCTGATCCGCACTGTCGGATCAGGTCCGACAGACCTTGATAAATTGAGGCCATGGTCTTATCAGTCTTTGCTGCACCCATTTAGACATAGCTCTAAATGAGCTCATAAATGGATCAAGCAACCAATGTACAGTATGAAGCAGATGATTTTTTTCTAATTACATAATACACTCTCCAGCCTTTATTGGGGCATTATTAGAGCTACATTACAGGAAAAGAAGGCAAAATAAATAATGTAAGTACACTGCATAGTTCTTTTCTATTACACATATTTGAACAGATGATGGGGAATTAAACTCAATTAATAAAATGAAATAATAGGCATTAAACATAATAATAATAATAATAATAATAATAATAATAATAATAATAATAACCTCTTTCTATAAATATAATGTAAAAGTAAAAACAACAGTATGGCCGTGGGCAATAATATCACCAAAGCATAACAATATGTAAAGTTATTAACAAAAACTTGAATATGGTTGTCAAAAGCTATAATCAGAAAAAAAAATTGTGTACGCAATACATTTTGGGCCAGATTACGATTGGTGCCCAAACTTTTGTGCGGGAGCGATAAGGGGTTTATCGCGGGTGTTTACGTGCGTCGAGATTATCACTCACATTACAAATTGAAAGTTAACGCAATTGCTTGAGCAGGATCATTAATTAGTGCTCCACTTGTAATCTAGCCCTTTATAACTGGCATATTGCATACTTTTTTTTAACAAGGTAGGTATTTTTTTATTAAATGCCTTGGTTTTATATTATGTTTAAAATAAATCTGGAATAATCTATAACTGAAAAAAACACCTATCTATGTCCATGACTCATTTTTCCTTTTTCTCCTATATTTCCTTTCATCTGTTGAATTTGATAAGTGCACAGTTACTTACCAGTTTGTGCTGATCCTCACTGACACATAGGGCTCAATTTATCAATCAAGGGGCGGACAGGGGGCGTACATATTTGTCCCTGTCCGCCCCAGCTCTCCTATGGTGGGTGGGCAGCAATCTGCTGCCGGAATTTAAGATTGCACACGAGCGCTATTTTGCACTCACCTTCTATCCCGCTACCTACCCACACACAACCAATCACGCAGGGGCAGGAGCTGTCAATCTCCCTGGTCGGACAAGGAGAAGAGGGTATGGAAGCAGCGGTTTCATGGCGGTACGTTCTCTTGTGAGAACCTGCAGTCATAGGGAGGAGAAGGGCTTCATAAATCGAGCCCATAGTGATGTCCAGTTCATGAACGATGCAGTAGAATTACATAATTGACAAGTGCATAATAAAAAGACAATACAAAACCACCTACTCTAAATTTCAAATTAGCAGTAGATTTTTTTCTGACAAATTAATTATTTCTCTCATATTCCAGTAACAGACATCAGCCAATCACAGACTAGTATACGTATACCATGTGAGCTTATCCACATGCTCAGTAGGATCTTGTTCCCTAGAAAGTGTGAATATAAAAGACTGTGCACAATTTGATAATGGAAGTAAATTGGAAAGTGTCTTAAAACTGCTGCTCTATATGAATCATAAAAGGTTATTTTGAGTGTCCCATTTAACTACTTTGCAATGAGACACTCAGTTAACAGTACACTGATTCAAATATAAGATCACAGCAGTTCTCAACAGACCTCTGCCTTTACTTTCAAAGTTATGTATATTTCCACTCCCCTTGTACCATGTGATAGCAATCAGCCAATCACAAATGCATATACGTATAGTCTGTGAATTCTTGCACATGCTCAGTATGATCTGGTGACTCAAAAAGTGTAAATATAAAAGACTGTGCTCATTTTTTTTAATGGAAGTAAATTGGAAAGTTGTTTAAAATTACATGCTGTATCTGAATCATGAAAATTTAATTTTACTTGAGTGTCCCTTTAAATTATCCCTTACTGTCCCTTACTATAAATACGCCTCACCATAACTTAACCCTAAGGACCCCTGTTAACCCTAACTGCCCCTAAATTAACCCCATTAATATTGCTGTGGAGCTCTGGAATAATCGTTATTGTGTTAATGTAAATTTATTATAATACCTATTAGGTAAATAAAGTGGGTATCACTTCCCTGTGTATGATCATGGATAACCAGTCTTTTGTCAGATATGCAACTGTTAGGCAAATACAACAGTAAAAAACGCAGAATACTCTGTTCTATGCACTGGGTTGGAACCCACACAATATATGCAGCATACTCTGTACTATGCACCTTGTTGTATGTATTTGCCTTGGTTTTTCAAATACAACAAAAGACTGGTTATCCATATGATATGGGTAAGAATTAGATGTAACGCTGCATTGTGTGTCAGGATGAGTCGGACAGTGATTCAGGAGTCAGGAATCGGATTGATGGAGCATTCATAATAGGAGAATCTGCGGTTTGTCCCTCATGCATCACGTGCCCAACAAGTGAACTGATTAATTGGTTCATAAACTGGTTCAGTTAAAAGAACAGTCCGAAATGAACTGATTCATCAAGATGAATCAGACTTCCAATCTCTACTGAAACACTGAACTGAAAGCACTAGTAGCTGGTGGGCGGGAGTCCCTGCTCCTGTAGATAGGTCATCAAAACATGACTAGCTAGGGGAGGAGCAGGCTGATCTGTAAGGGGGAGAATTCATGCTTAAAGGGACAGTATACGCCAATTTTCATATAACTGCATGTAATTAACATTACTTTGAAGAACAATATGCACAGATACTGATCTAAAAATCCAGTATAAAAACTTTTTAAACTTAGAAGCTACAAATTTAGCACTGTTGAGGAAATTAGCTGGAACACCCAGTGAAAGGTGCTGGGTGCAGATACTATCGCCCCCCCCCCCCTTCCCTACATATGAAAAGACAGATTTGGCAAACAGGAGTCAGCAGTGGTCTGTAAACGCACATATATATCTCACACTTTGGGGCTTGGGAAGGAGTCTGAAACCATGCACATTGTTATTAAAAAATAAGCAAAACTATACATTGTTACAAAAAAAAACTCCCTGGTGGGACCTTTATAAATGGATCATCTGCAAAACATTTATGCAAAGAAAAATCTAGTATAATTATAATTATTTATAAATTGCGTGCATGATTTGCTAATTCGTGAGCACGATTTAGCAAAATGTGTGCATCGATTTAGCAAAATGTGCGCGATGATTAGAAAAAGTGTGCTCACGATTTAGCAAAATGTGCGGACAGTTTTTATAAAAAAAATATTGTGTGAACACCTCTGGGGCTCCGTATGAAATGTCTGCCTGGATACTGATATAAATAAGTTCCATATTTTAGACACATTCTCTTGTGATTTAACAAAGAACACGTATTATTTTATTTACTCTTTTATCATGGTTTTCTACTTTCCCATTTATTTTTATTGTAAATGTTATGTTATTATTTCCCTCTACAACCTTTCTTATAATGGTTTTTCTTATCATACTCATCATACATTTTCTTTCTCCTATTTATATTTCCGTCCTAAAAAAGTAAAATCTAATTGACATACAGTATATTTAGTAAATGCTCCCATGCAAGGGTTATGTTGTTAACAAATCACACTTTCTGTCAAGTTTCAGTTTAAATCCAACACTTTATTCTTACAAGAAAAAAAATAAACTACACATAAATGAGGTATTTTATGTTTTCTATTGTCCAAATTATACGCCGTTAACCTCAACAACCTGTAACTTACATGTTTTCATTCACTGGAACATATATACATTACGATACGCTACATATCTACTATGTAGACTTTCAAAACCTTATGCATATATCCCCTGACATCTTAAAGGGACATGAAACACAGCTTTGCAATTCAGATAGAGCATCACAATGTTAAACAACTTCCTTCTTTGCTTTTATTATCTCTTTTTCTTCATTCTCTTGGTATACTTTGTTAGAGTAGCAGCTACTGGAAGCTAAATGACACATAGGGTCCGATTTATGAAAGGTGCGAGCAGGACATTAATAGGATGTAGCGTATCAATGTCCGTCGCACATCGATAAATGCGATAGCATACGCTGTCTGCAATTTACAATTGCACAAGCAATAGGCCTCTAGCAGGGGGTGTTGTCAATCAGCCCGATTGTATAGGAGATCGGGCGGATTTTGTCCGCAGCCTCAGAGCAGGCGTACAAGTTATAGAGCAGCGGTCTTTATAGCGTGGAAATAGGGGCATCAAGCTCCGTTTGGAGCCTTGATAATTTGGCCCCCATAGAGTTGATCCAATGGCAGAGGATATATGTGCAGCCCCCAATAAAAAGCAAGCTCACAGTAGTGTATTGCTGCTTCTAAACCACCTAGGTATGCTTTTCAACAAGGGATACGCAGAGAATGAAGCAAATTAGAAAATAGAAGTGAACTGGGGCAATTGTTTAAAATTGCATGCTGTACCCTTGAATCATAATAGAAAAAAAATATTTATTGTATCTTTAAGTACCAAAAAAGTGAAAAAATTCTGGTGGACAAAAGCATACAAGCACACCTATACCCTGTCAAGCACTGTGCAGGAGGCCAAAAAATGTGGACTATGTCAGGGGAGGCCTGTGACCGAGGCAAATGTCCTGTGGGTGGAATCAAAGCAGCTTCTTTGACAGTCCAAGGACATGGAGAGGCAATTCTCACCTACCTCCTCAGCCTAACCAACCCATAAGTGAATAATCTACTAATATAATTACAGATTTCTTGCATTTAAAATCAGTTGTACTATGCAATCAGACCTTGCTTCCATTTACAAACTCTGAAACATTTCTAACATGAAAATACTTCTTTCATTGGCTGCAACTTACTGCTGGAAATATATTCCAAAATAAAAAGGAGAAAAAGGATGCGCACAATCCCATATTTAAAAGATATCTAAGAAGTTTATCAAATGGCCTCAAAAACTTAAAGGAACACTGAACCCACATTTTTTTTCTTTCGTGATTCAGATAGAGCAGGAAATTTTAAGCAACTTTCTAATTTACTCCTATGATCAATTTTTCTTCGTTCTCTTGCTTTCTTTATTTGAAAAAGAAGGCATCTAAGCTAAGGAGCGAGCCAATTGTTGGTTCAGAACCATGGACAGCACTTGTTTGTTGGTGCTGTCCAATCAGCAAGGACCAACCCAGGTTGTTCACCAAAAAATGGTCCGGGCATCTAAACTTACATTCTTGCTTTCAAATAAAGATACCAGGAGAATGAAGAAAATTTAATAGTAGTAGTAAATTAGAAAGTTGCTTAAAATTGCATGCTCTATCTGAATCACAAAAGAAACAATTGGGGTTCAGAGTCCCTTAATTTAATGGCAAATTTTACATTTTCTCTCAGAAGTAAAAAAAAAATCTGTTAAACTAACTGGTATCATTTACCTCTTGATGGAAATGCTAATGGATATTAAAAAAACTCAAGATATTAATATAAAGTTGTTTAATTACAAGTAGTAAAACAAATGTGCAGTATATGTTCATTATTTATTTTGTTCTCCTTTCCTGTAATTTAATTCTGAATATTGTGGCTTTACATTTCATGTTAAAATTGGAAGTTCAGACACAATATATTCCACACAGTCATTGGTTGCACACTCTAGGTAAGCCCATTTATAACCATATCCTAATTGCCTCAGTAGAAAAGGTAACCTAAGTTACAATATGGTGGCGCCCCACTGCTTTATGGACATCAGTGTTAATTTCGTGACTTAAAACTAGACTAAAATGAGTATAAAACTAAAGAAAATTCTGATGACCTAAAATAGACTACTAAACTAAAATGGCATTTTAGTCAAAAGACCTATGACTAAAACCTAAATCAAAATTTGCTGACAAAAACATTGTATGGACAGTGTTATAATCAATCCATATCTAATTACTGCTCTTTTGTAAAATTTACAAAACTTAATTTTATTAAATTTTTAGATAAAGACATGGTTATATACCATAACAGTTACATCTGCTTAAATCTGTATTGCATGTTCAAACCTTAATACAATAAATAAAAAAGGTTAATAAACCTTTACTCCAGGAGTATATAATGAGTTTGGAAGTTCTAGAGCAGTGCTAATATTGTTGCCGAAAATTTTTCGAATCTGTGAACAATCAATTGATTCTTTCTATAGAAATAAGAATAACCCACGAGTATGCGTTTAGGTTATGCTGTGCCTGTGCTAGCTGCAGAAACTTTTTGTTGTGTTACTAGATACTTGTTTTTAATTATTAACAGAGAACAGTTAAAGTTTTTATATTGGGAAACATGTGCACTGGGTGTTACAAGCCAATACTGTTTAGTTTGTTTTGTTATATTTTAAAGTGGCACATTTAAGTAGCTAATATAATTTTTAAAAATACATGTACAAATTATTCTCAGGCTAATCTTTGCTCTGAATACTTCATTCAAGCAATGGTTTATTTAGGGCTAGATTACAAGGTGGAGCACTATTTTGAGCTTGCATTCAAGCATTAAAAAAGATCGATTTTTTTTTTTTGCACTCAACAATTTGCGGTCATATTAGAAGTTTTAAAGCAACAAAATAGACCTTTGAGCAGTCACAAATGCTAGGCTAAGCCCAGTGATCTTATTTGAATCACAAAACAAGCAGAATAATCACAACAATGCAGAAGGTATAACAACATCATGAAAGCTTAAAGGGACATGAACCCACATTATTTCTTTCATGATTTTGAAAGAGATGCAATTTTAAACATCTTCTAATTTACTTCTATTATCTAATTTGTTTTATTCTCTTGATATTCTTTGCTGAAAAGCATATCTAGATATGCTAAGTAGCCTGCTGATGGCTGCTGCATATAGAGCCTCATGTGATTGGCTCACCCATGTGCATTACTTTTTCTTCAAATAGGATATCATAAAAAATGAAACAAAATAAATAATAGAAGTAAATTGTAATGTTGTTAAATTTGATTGTTCTATCTGAATCTGAAAGAAAGATTTTGGGTATAGTGGCCCTTTAAAGGATTACTTTCTGTTATAATTTTTAAGCTAAACAACTAACATAGTTCAAGTTAATAAACATTAATTAAAACCTACTGACCTATATTTTCTCCAAAACGTTCTAAAAGTTATATCTTTTATTCGCCAATGATGTCACGTTATCCTGCCCACTATTTTCAGCACTGCATGTTCAAAATACTTAAACCAATACCTTTGTGTTTAAAGCGCCATTTTGAAACCTAGGTATTGTAACGGATTGGTTCAGAGCAAAGGATCCCACGGAGTGGTTTGGAAAACAATTAAATTTGCAGACAAGATTTCTGATATACGATAGAGATATGTTAATGAAATGCTATTGATAAAAAGCGTATTTGGGGTAGTTTATTAGTAACAGGGCATAGAAAATATTTACCTTACAGTGGCCCTTTAGAAACCCACACAGGCTACTCAGAAACATGCATCAATGAAGTTACTCTTATAAGACACGGGGATTCCCTACAAAAGTGGTTCCCAAAAATCTTATGAATGTGAAATGTTTTGTTGTCACATATCAGACATGAACAATAGCATCAACTGAGAAAAACTAGAAAGAAAACAAAGATGGAAGATCCTCACTAAAATTGAGGAAAAAGCTCAAGAAAGCTCTTTGACCAGATTTTGCAAGGTAACTATTAGTGTTCTGCTCGGTTACTTCCCTCTGTTTATTGCTCTCTATATTGTTACCTTTACTTCACTAAAAACAAAAGCCCACTAGATAGATAGATAGACAGATAGATAGATAGATAGATAGATAGATAGAGTAGATAGAAAGAAGGACCCTTGATGCATTAAAAAAAAGCAGGCTATAACAAACAGTTCATTACAGTTAGCTATGGGCCACCATAATAGTTTTCATTGCACGCTATTAAATGTTGTACTGTTTCATTTTAAAAAAACTAATTAACAAAATTTGCTTCTGTATTCAAAAGTAATAAAGCATATGAAAAAACAGCTTTAACTTGTGTAAATTGAACATAAACTATATGTGCCAAACGTACAGTATAAAATTGTATTCAACTTTCTTGCATTAATATATTTGCAGTCTCTTTTCAGGACAATAAAGCTATTCTAATTACATCCTTCCCTACTGACAAGCTGTATGATTTGTCATTTCATGACGAAGCAAATCAAAAGGGCTTCAAGCTAATTGTTTACGTATGTCAGGAGTTAGGTATCACATTGCAAAATACCAGTCAAAAAATAATAAAGTTTTAAAAGCATTTAAACTGTAATTTTGCATCGTTTTGCAGTTTAGGGAAATACACTTTGAAAAGCCAGACTTATACAAATAAGCGACTATAGGGATCATGCAATTACGATGTTGAATAAAGCAGGGCCAAGGGTTCTTAAATATATGCACTTCAACCTCCCACAGGAAAATTGAAAAATACAATTATAGGAAAGTGGGGAATATAAATATAAAAAAGCCTGCAAAGTAATTAGCATAATTTAACATTTTATGGGAAATTCATTTTGACTTTGTATGTCTAACAACAAATGTAAATATACTATAATATTTTAAGACTTCATAAAAAAATGAAAATTCTTTTCAGCACATTTTTTTGTTGCACTTTGTATATTATGTTTACATATTTGAATTAGTCGCTTTAAATATTCATTTGCTTCTCACAAGACTTCAGATGACATTTTCCCAAACAACGCACGCCAGTGTGAAAGGAAGTAATCAGCATCTTGCTAGGTATTGAGGAAAAAGAGAAGATATATTGCACAAAGGAGAAAAGAAATCTTTAGTTTGGAGCAACATAGAAAATCTAAAATAAGATAAAAATAGACTAGCTATTAATTACTGTTATTACTGGTGCTTATTAGGGCTGTTAATGTCATGTTATTAATTCTTTAATGATATACTAACTTTAGTAAATATATGCAATAATCTTCCACCAGAGATGGCAGTGACCAAACTAATTAAGGAATTTCAAGAATATTAAAGTACCATAATAAATGACTGCAATCTTTATCTAAATTTAATTCAAGGTTTTTAAAATAAATTGGAATTTTTTTTTTTTTTTTTAAATGTTCTTTTTAATTTTCAAAATCTTACTTGAAAGTTTTCAAATAGTCTCAAGATGGGGTCTTTCAACGCCCCCAAACCAAATAGGCGTTTTTTTCCTTGATTTCCTATGTCCAATCAGCATAAGATTGCTGAATCAGACACGGAAGGTGCTCACGCAATAGTGCCGGCTGTCAATGTAACAAGGGGAATGCCAATTGACATGCTAGCAGAGGAACTGGTTTTCCAATGGAAGTATACACTCAGCCCTGCTAGCGTGTCAGTTTCGTCAATGTGCATATAGCTGGTGTTCTGTTATATTTGCCTACTGTTTTACTACCTATGTAACGCATACGGCCAGATAGAGCACTTTCATATCCGCCATTTTAGTTTGAGACAGAGGCTGATGTCAAAATATTGATCGGATGGTGATATTTGGCTGTTTTGAGTGCAGATCTCGCTCAAACATAAAAAATTAAAACATAATCAACAAATATTATGTATGTTATTAGCTTGTGATGATAGCATTCATTTTATAAATGTATTTTGTTCAGGGTACAGATAGGTTTCCATTAATTTTTGGTTACATAGCCTGAAAAATAAATGTTAAAAAAGAACGCTATCATCACATCTAATATCATACAAATTTTTGTGTTTTATGTTTTAATTATTATTAGCGAGATCTGCACTCAAAACAGCAAAATATAAGGTGTTAGGAAAAGTATACAGAATACGATAACTATTTTAACATCAGCCTCCTTTTGAAATAAATATGGCGGATATGAAAGTTATGTATTTAGATGTAGCCTTGGCCATATGTGTTACGTAAGTAGGACAACAAAACAAGTTAGGGAAATATTACAGAACACTAGGATGAATGAAACTGGCAATGTTGAACTCGCATTGTAAGGCTCATAAATTTTATATTAGATATTCTGTAAATGCAAAATAATATTATAGCCTATTGTAGTATGTGTAAGTCCATAATATACTTCTACAATTATAGGCTTTATTATAATTGTGCATTGACATAATATCTAAAATAAAGTCAATGAGCCTTACATTGCAAGCACAAAAGTTATATGTGTACATCTTTTACGAAACTGAGGAAACAGACACGCTAGCAGGGCTGGTGTATACATTGATAAGAGAAATCAGTTCCTCCGCTAGTGTTACGGACTTACTTGAAAAAAGGACTATACCAACTTTTAAACAAGCTATTTGGAGTAAAGTCCCTACCTGATAAATACAATAAACATTCTAAGCACTAAAAATAAACAGCTATTAAAACATTTCACTCAGTGAAGCTGCTTTTATTCAGAGCCTTAATCAACCGAACACTAAAGAAACCTAAACTACCCATTGCCCTGAAAAGGGCATTTGTTTGGGCATTTGCCCTCTTAAAAGGGCATTTAGCTCTTTTTTACTGCCATCCCTATCTAAATAAAACAACCCCCCCCCCATACTTTCTCCCTTCTTTTGCTTTCCCCAGGACTCAGAATCCAGAATCGTCAGTGCAGCACTGGAGAAAGATGCAAGGGTCTGTCATGAGTCCAGAAACTCATTGAACCTTTATACACACACACGAATTACAAGAAAACAAATCACAGGGTGAGGATGTTACCTTTAATAGCCATTCAAACCCCTTTGTGTCAACTTGTGTGCAGTTATCAGGCCAAAATCACCAGCGTATGTAAATTTTTGATCAGGGTCAATTGGGTAGTTTCTGTTGTCATTATGATTTAAAAAGAGTAAACACAGTTGATTGCTAATAAATGGCTTCAGCCAAACACTAACCATGAGTGAAAGAAAAGTTTTTGTGTTATCATTCATATTCTCTGAAACATGGCCAAGAAATATTAAATTCTGCAAGGGTATATAAACTTATGAGCACAACTGTATATTTTAACCAATTATTTCTGACAGCCCATAGCGTTTGATGCTGATGAAGATCACAGGTTCAGAAAATGTTTTCTGATTTACTCTCAATCGGCTGAGCCAAATACTTCACAAAACTGATCTTAATTAGGCATTATAGCTGGAAAAGTGGCATGGATCTAATATGTGTACGCATGTAAATTTGCCCTAGCAACCCTACCACTTTATGGGCAGAGATTACAAGTGGCACTCTAAAGTTAGCGCAGGTCACGATAAGCAATAATCAACACGTGGCAGACTTGCATCTGCATTACATGTTGAAAGTAAGGACGTGAGGGTGTGGCTCAAGCGGAAAACAGAATTTGCGCTTGTTGGGTAAGCGTGACTGAAAACTAGTGTAAGGGAAAAAAAAAAATGTGCGCCAAAAACACAAAATAAATACAATAAAAATAAGTTTTATACACTCATATATACACTTTCTGAGGTTTAAAAGGTATATACAGTATATACTTTGGAGCCCTTTCCAGTAAAAAACCTTAAAAGTTGAAAAATCATTTTAAATCAATTATTAATATTTTAAAAATGTTTTTTTACTATAAATACTGAACATTCCACATGTTTTTCACTTAGAATGAAACGGCTTTGTATTTAATTTGTAAAATAAACAATTTACTTTCAACTTTAATATGAGCACTAACCCCCTGTTAAAAGATTCCGAGTAGTGTTTGCATGCGAGTGAAAAAATTAATGATGGTTCACTTGTAATCTGGTCCCCTGTGTTTTAAACCCCTACAATGGGCTAGATTACGGGTGGAGTGCCATTTATCGCTCCCCCTCATGCTAACTGTGCTCGACTTGGCTTTTTGCGAGCATCGGTAGCACGTGTATTACAAGTTGAAAGTAAAGTAAGTTTTCGCTTGCGTGCTAACCGGGCGTGTACAAAAGCCACTGTTAGTATATCACGACCACGTTAACGTATTCCCCATAGACTTCAATAAAGCATGAAAAGTGGGGAAAAAAACTAACACCCAACAAATCATGCAAACCAGATCGCATTTTCTCATTGCCTAGGTTTTTTTATTGGTAAATTATGTATACAGATATATAGGAAATTGTTATCAACCCTTAATTGCATATAAAATTTAGTTTTATACATATGTTTGCAACTGTCTGTTTCATTCCTGATATATACTATGGGCTCCATTTATTATTATTTTTTGAAATACGACTTTCAGTTCTCCTCTCAGTTCTCCCCAGCTAGCCTTTGGAGAGGCGCACATGTGCGCCAATATTTATCATAAGACCGTAAGTATTTTAGCGGTAGTATTGTTGCAGCAAGATTATGATAAATCTCGCCATTAGTAGATTACATACGCGCCATTTTTATCATTAGAAATACTCCCAAATTCACTTGGTTTTTTTGTATATAAAATTCTTACTTTAATGTTTAAAACTACCCTTGACCGTGAATTACGAATATTTAATTACAAAACTATTGTAATTTTAATGTAATAAAATAAAAACAAAAATGATTTTGTTTTAAAATTATTACAAAACTTGCAACCTAATACATGTAATCTAATCAAATAAATGCATTTTTTTTAATCATGTGTAAGAATGCCTTTGTATTTGTTTACATATGCTACAATAATAATAATACAAACACCAGTTTTAAACAATAATACCTTCATTTCCTCCACACCCCCCTGCAGAACTTTTGACTCCTATAGATATTCAAAAATGTCACTGGTGACACAAGTCTTACATTGATGTAACATTGTTTTGCTTTAGACTGATAAGATAGAATATTAAGAAAAGGATTTTACCATTTCTTTCTTTTTTTTTTACTATTTTATATTTTTTACTTCTTGTGTAGGGTTCATTATTTCCTGTCACAGCCCTACAAGGGTCTAGGGTTTGTACAGGAAGGCATATATTGTTTTATATGAATCTTCTAGAGCAACATGAGCTGGTATACTGTTCAGTGAATGTTAGAGAAACAGGAAGTCAGTTTCTTGTCCATATTCAGAAGAGGCAGAATGAAACTTAAAGGGACAGTCTAGTTAAAAATACATTTTCATGATTCAAAAATAGCATGTCATTTTAAACAACTTTCCAATTCACTTTTATCATCAATTTTGCTTTGTTCTCTTGTGATTCTTAGTTGAAAGCTAAACCTAGGTAGGCTCATATGCTAATTCCTGAGCCCTTGAAGGCCCCTCTTATCTGAATGCATTTTGAAATGTTTTCACGAGTGCCTTAGTTTATGTGTGCCATATAGATAAGCTTGTGCTTACACCTGTGGAGTTACCTAGGAATCAGCACTGATTGGCTAAAATGCAAGTCTGTCAAAAGAAATGAAATAGGGGGGCAATCTGCAGAGGCTTAGATACAAGGCAATCAAAGAGGTTAAAAGTGCAGTATATTAATATAATTGTGTTAGTTATGCAAAAGTGGGGAATGGGTAATAAAGGGATTATCTAACTTTTTAAACAATAAAAATTCTGGTGTAGACTGTCCCTTTAAGTTCACAGCATGTCAACTCACTTATGTTAGTAAAGACACTGGCTACATTGAGAATTTCAAAGTGCTCATCTTGAAAGAGAAAAAGTAGTTGTTTGCTGTTTTTTTAACACAATCTGTTTCTTTTTATGTTTACATTGATTTAACTTTTTTTTTTTTTTTAATAAGGGACACTGTATCACATGAGTTTACATTATATTACCAACTGTACTGTTTGCTGCTTGGTAGCTCAGTGAAGATCTCCCGACAGAAATTTTAAGTTAAAGATATGGAATGAGCCCACTGGTTCACAAAATAGCACAAGTAGATGCCATTAAAGGGACAGTCAAGTAAAAAAAAAAACCTTTAATGATTCAAATAGTGCATTTAAACAACTTTACGATTTACTTTTATCACCAATTTTGCTTCGTTCTTTTGGTATTCTTAGTTGAAAGATAAACCTAGGAGGTTCATATGCTAATTTCTTAGACCTAGAAGGCCGCCTCTGCATTTGACAGTTTTTCACCACTAGAGTACGTTAGTTCATCTGTTTCATATAGATCACATTGAGCTCACGCAAGTGAATTTATCGAGGAGTGAGCACTGATTGGCTAAAATGCAAGTCTGTCAAAATAAGTGAAATAAGGGGGCAGTCTGCAGAGGCTTAGATACAAGGTAATCACAGAGGTAAAACATGTATTATTATAACTGTGTTGGTTATGCAAAACTAAGGAATGGGTAATTAAGGGATTAGCTTTCTGTTAAAACAACACAAATTCTGGTGTTGACTGTCCCTTTAAATATGATTTGATAGTAACTATACCAACATTAGTCAATTTAAAATAGTTAAAAATACAGTAAAAAGAACATTCTAAAAAAAATGGACACATCTTTCAAGAGCCATTGAATTGACTGCATAGGCAATATATGTATTCTGCCATTAATATGCCTGTACGTGCCCAATGCATCTGCGAATGGGTGTTTACAACTGTACTCACCTGCCATGAATGTTTCTGTTAAAACAACAAAAACAGTTTGTTTGTTTGTTTATTAAACTTGAAGATTTTGCATGTATATGATAAATACTACATTGTTAAATACACGATTAATTGATTCAAATTAAAAGGTATATGCTATTACAGGTATCTATTTGCGTGTAAGCGGAGATAAAGCTGTAAGTCACATATGCAGAAGTCTACCCCTCTCCACCCACTCATTGGTCAAAAGACAATTTCATAACAGTGATATGTAACTATGGCATTATCTGGTACAGGGTTGCGGTACAGTCTTTCTTTTATATCATTTTATTTCATATACTTTTGAAATAATGAATATTTTCTTAATTAGCAAAAAAAAGTTAAAATCATTATTTAGGACCCAGGGATGCGCTAAGGCAGGTGCTGCAGGTGACCTATACTTATATATCCCAACTCAACATATGTCTTATGTGTACCCTTCATATTGCCTATCTATAGTGCCCTTTTTGCCTGGACCAAGTTATTTAAAGTTGCTGTTGGGGTATATGATCCAGGACCCCGCAGACTTCACCATTTCCTGCTCCATATCTGCCACATTCTGGCTTCCAAGCATTCTAGTGAGAACTTATTGACCCAAGCTGGAGCATGGCAGAAAGCTAGCTCCCCATCATCCCCTAGGACCCCTGTGGAGGTTCAGTAGAGAAGGACACATTTTGTTCCCAGGGCAGCATCTCAGAGAGTTCCCTCCGACAATCTTCATTTGGGCTGCAGTTGCCTGTGCCCGGAGTACCTGCTGAGCTTGCTAGACCCAGGTCCCCCACCTTACCCCTACTTGGATTAGTGGTTCTTTCTTTGCAGCCGTGGTAGCTACAGCTGCTTCCACTGCCCACATCCCCACAATGCTGCAGGGCAGGATGCTCAGGGGGGTGTTAGTTTTTGAAATATGATTCAAATTGGGAGTAAAGAGGGGGGCATAGGAAAGAGGATGTTTAACCCCTTAGTGACCAGACCACTTTTCAATTTGTTGACCGTCTGGGACCAAGGCTATTTTTGCATTTCTGCAGTGTTTGTGTTTAGCTGTAATTTTCCTCTTACTCGTTTACTGTACCCACACATATTATATACTGTTTTTCTCGCCATTAAATGGACTTTCAAAAGATATCATTATTTTCATCATATCTTATAATTTGCTGTAAAAAAAAATACAAAATATGAGGAAAAAATGGAAAAAAACACACTTTTTCTAACTTTGACCCCCAAACTCTGTTACACATCTACAACCACCAAAAAACACCCATGCTAAATAGTTTCTAAATTTTGTCCTGAGGTTAGAAATATCCAATGTTTACATGTTCTTTACTTTTTTTGCAAGTTATAGGGCAATAAATACAAGTAGCACTTTGCTATTTCCAAACCACTTTTTTTTTCAAAATTAGCGCTAGTTACATTGGAACACTGATATCTTTCAGGAATCCCTGAATATCCCTTGACGTGTGTATATTTTATTTTAGAAGACATCCGAAAGTATTGATCTAGACCCATTTTGGTATATTTCATGCCACCATTTCACCGCCAAATGCGATCAAATAAAAAAAATTGCTCACTTTTTCACAATTTTAGGTTTCTCACTGAAATTATTTACTGCGCTCCACACGTGTATTATGCCAGCAGTGAAGGGGTTAATTAGGGAGCATGTAGGGAGCTTCTAGGGTTAATTTTAACTTTAGTGTAGTAGACAACCCCAAGTATTGATCTAGGCCCATTTTGGTATATTTCATGCCACCATTTCACTGCCAAATGCGATCAAATTTAAAAAAACGTTACATTTTTCACAATTTTAGGTTTCTCACTGAAATTATTTACAAACATCTTGTGCAATTATGGCACAAATGGTTGTAAATGCTTCTCTGGGATCCCCTTTGTTCAGAAATAGCAGGCATATATGGCTTTGGCTTTGCTTTTTGGTAATTAGAAGGCCGCTAAATGCTGCAGTGAAGGGGTTAATTGGGTAGTTTGTAGGGAGCTTGCAGGGTTAATTTTAGCTTTAGTGTAGAGCCTCCCACCGTACACATCACACCCCCTGATCCCTCCCAAACAGCTCCTTTCCCTGCCCCACCCTCTGCCTTATTGGGGGCCATCTTGGGTACTGGCAGTTGTCTGCCAGTACCCAGTTTGCAAAAAAAAATGATAATTTTTTCCCAATCGATTGCCCCCTTTTTCCCACTTTTAATACTAATTTTTCTGTAGTATAGATACAGCATGCACTTTTAAACAACTTTTCAATTTACTTTAACAAAATGTGCACAGTCTTTTTATATTTACACTTTTTCAATTACCAGCTCCTACTGAGCATGTGCAAGAATTCCCAGACTATACTATCTGCATTTGTAATTGGCTGATGGCTGTCACATGATACAGGAGTAGTGGAAATAGACATAACTTTGAAATTTGTCAGAAAAAAAAATCTACTACTCATTTGAAGTTCAGGCTAACTGCTATTGCATTGTCTTTTTATCATGCATTTGTTGATTATGCAAATCTACTGTATCTACTGGTCCTTTAACAGAGCACAGCAAATCTGACAATGCTTAAAAACATCAGTGTTTTTATTATTAGTGAGCATGGCCAGTTATTATTATAGAGTTACTTTTTGCCCTACTCTTGGGTGTGACTCATAGGCGATCAGTAATTAGGGTGAGCCCAGGCACACCCAACACACCCTATGTGCATGCCTATGTTTCTCCTTTGTATTAATTAAATAGGGAACCAGACATCCACTGTCTCACATTCATTGCGCTGCTTCACATAAAAGCTTCTGCTAATCTTTTCAAAGCAAGCAATGGTTTATGCCAATAATAAGCTTTTAACTGCTGTGGATCCAGGATAGAACTCTCCAAATTAATATGAAAGTACTACATTATTTTGGTTTATCGTGTCATCTTCTTTTCCCTCTGTTTAACTTGATGAAATAAATGTATTAAGATTATTATTGTTCCATTTTTTATACTTACTTAGTTATATGAAACACTCCCCTTCCTTTTTTTAAATAAATTATAAAATAAATGATATAGTAGATAGCAGCATTTTATCTTGCAGAATGTAGGGATTAGTTTAAATAAAGTATCTTTTCCTTTCTCAGAACGGGGGGACATAGTAAAATATAATTGGCCAGTCTTGGGTTATTATGGGACTGATCTATCTGGGCTTGTGACATTCTATAAGAAATCTCACCAGTACCATGAGGCCCCTGTACTAATTCTATAACCTTGAAGAAGAGTGTGTGTCACAAATGGGTGTTCCCTGCTTTTAAGTATGTGAATGTGAGGCATACATCAAAATAGGACTCACAAAAATCATACTTTAAAATCATTTAAAATTAATAAATTAAATATTGAAATAATACACAGAAAAAAAATTGTATTGTTTAATCTCTTAAAAATTGTAACAAAAATCATATTTATGGAAAAAAAATAAATTTGTATTGAAATTGTGCAGGAACTAAATGATTTAAGGTGCTCATATATACAGTACATCGCAATAAAACTTCACTGCATGTGCAAAAAATGCTATTTATAAAAAATACAAAAATTCAAAGCATAGTTATTTTTTTTATATTTTAAATTGAATTTACAGCATCTGCTATTAGAATGAACAGAGGGCATTTAATAAACATCATTTTAAATTTCCTCTCTAGGCCATATAGCATTATTCTGAAAAACATTTTCCCCTGCAGTCTCACTGTTTTTTCACGCAAAGTTAAAGGTGCAAGGATTCTATAAAAATATGGAAAACACCTAATTACCCTAATAGAAAAACAAATGTATACAAAAATAAAGGCGATAGTTAAGATAATTTTTAAAGTGTCTCCCCTGATCCCTGCTAACTTTGCTTTTCCCAGGAAAGATTCCCTTTCCAGCGAACTCCATTATTTTGTATGGGAGACATTTTGCAACCAGTGGGGGCTGCCCTCAGGGAATTCTATAACTGTGTGTTGCGAGATGTGTCATCATTAAATAACCACATCTAACCCAGCAAAGTTTTTAGAATTGGGCCAGATGTAATTTATTAACAGCATCGAAAACGTTACTTAATTTTCACTTGAAGATTGGTCAAACATCTTTACCTTTTTTGATATGCTATATCACAGGACATTCCTTATCATGCTATTAATAATCTTAATAGATATAATGACTTCCTCTAGAAGGATTTTTTAAAAGATAAATCATAACCTTTTAGTAATTTTACATTTTCATCAAAATTAGATTATACGCCTTTTATAGACTGGAGAGAGTGTGAACTTAAACGGATACTGAACCCAAATTATTTTATTTAATGATTCAGATAGAGCATGCAATTTTAAGCAACTTTCTAATGTACTCCTATTGTCAATTTTTCTTCGTTCTCTTGCTATCTTTGTTTTTGTTTTTTAAAAAAGCAGCAATGTAAAGCTTAGGAGCCGGCCCATTTTTGGTTCAGAACCTGGGTTATGCTTGCTTATTGGTGGCTAAAGAAAATTGATTATAGGAGTAAATTAGAATTTCAATTGAAGTTAACGCTTGTCAGGAGAGCGGATCCCTCAGAGCTCAGGTTAACTCTGTTACAAAATACATCAAAAATACATTACAAAGTACAGCTGCACTCATAATAACACTATCTGTACCTGATAAAAATTATGAGAAAAAAATATTGCAAAAAAAGTTATAAGGGCTCAAAGATATGAGGTCTCAGGTTTTAAAAAAAGGCAGGCAAAGGGCTTTAACATAGAGATACATACATATACACGTCTTAAGATGTATATATACAGTAAATATATACATGGTATATATATATATATATATATATATATATATACAGTATATATATATATATATATATATATATATATATATATATATATATATACACTGTATATCTATATGTTTTAATGTGTGTACATATGTATTTATGTATTTATATGTGTGTGTGTATATATATATATATATATATATATATATATATATATATATATATATATATATATATATATATATATATATATATATATATTTACAGACATATATACACATATAAACATATAAATACTTATGTACACACAAAATAAAGACAAATATTTAAGTGCACTGGAGCCCTTTGCAGTTCAGTAGATGAAAACATGTAAAAGCATATTTATGCAATATTCATATTTGATAAAGTGTTATACTGTGTATTTTACATTCCATTGTTCTACACATAGCAGAATATGTTCTATGTATTTCTAAGTAGATATTCATATACAGATATATATATTAGACATGTGATTTTCATTTCGGTCAAATTCAGAATTCGGACAAATTTTGCCCGATTTGACGATTCGGATGCATCCGAATTTCTGAATCGGCACATCCCAAAAAATGCTGAAAAATTCCAAAAATAAATAAATATGTTTCCATTATTCATATTCAGAATTTTTCATTGTTCCTTCCTAAACCGCAGTTACCGACACTAACTCTAAGTCTGTAATAAAGGTATTAACCCCTAAATCCCCATTCCCCGACATTGCCAACACTAACTAAACCTATTAACCCCTAAACCGCACCCCTCCTAAACCGCCATTCCAAAACATCGCCGACACTAACTAAAGCTATTAACCCCTAAATCGCCGTACACAAACATTGCCAATACTAACTAAACCTATTAACCCCTAAACCACCACATCGCAACAGCCTAAATTAAACTATATTAACCCCTAAACCTAACACCCACAACTTTAAACCTAACCCTAAACCTAACACCCCCTAACTTTAACATAATTAAAATATAACTAAATTAAAGTTACAATTATTAACTAGCTAGCTTAGGTTTTATTTTTATTTTTTGAATCAAAGCTTTTTATTAAGGTAGTTAGCAATACATTATTTATAACAAGACATCATGAATATCATCTCCATAACAACACATCCTTAACTAGATAAAAAAAATACAAGAGTGGTCTCTTATCGATTAGTTAAAGGGGCATGAAACCCAAATTTTTTCTTTCATGATTTAGAAACAGCATAGAATTTTAAACAACTTTCTAATTTACTTCTATTATCTAATTTGTTTCATTCTCTTGATATCCTTTGCTGAAAAGCATATCTAGATAGGCTCATTAGCTGCTGATTGGTGGCTGCACATAGATCCCTCGTGTGATTGGCTCACCCATGTCCATTACTTTTTCTTCAACAAAGCATATCTAAAGAATGAAGCAAATTAGATAATAGAAGTAAATTGGGATGTTGTTTAAAATTGGGTTACTAAGCTTTATTTACCCTACTGTATTGTTACCATCTACTATATCCTAGCAGTATAAACCAGGTTCAATAGGGTGTGAAGCCATTTTGGGCAAATAGCCCTCCCCAAGTTCAAACTTATGAGCCGTCATCTAGAGGTTTTAGGTTAATAGTGGCCAGTCCATAGATATGGAGGAATTAAGTCTAGATAGGTTCCATAGCCGATAATGTGCTAGATCACCCAGTACCTATGTATTGTCCCCAAAAGCTTTCAGCTGACTCCAGTTTTTTAATCACTTGGTGAGGTGGTGAAAGTTCCCAATTCGATGACCCCTAGCAGGTCCAGGTGATAATCAGATGAGCCCGGCTAAGTCAGTGTAAAGGCAGGTAATGCTCAACCTTTTTAGCACTAGCCTCCTGTGGCGAGTGGGGATTGATAGCCATTGATCGTTGTTGTTCGAAAGATTGTGACTGTTCCTCCAATACTTCACCATACAAATAAAATGACGCTCCCACACGGCCTGCAGGGCAAACCTGATACGGTAAGTAGGGATTCTTTTCATTTGATCGTGGGATCACCACCTGGGTTAGTTTCAGCTGGAATATTTGGATTATCTTGCCAATGCATGTGCACGCTTGGGACCACAGCAGATATAGGGGCTTGTTCAGACGGGGCCTCTCTGTGTATGCAAGCCTGGAGTATCTTGAATTGTATAGCCAGCCTGTTCTCTATGTCACGTAGTAGAGCCAGCTCCATATTTGCCATTGTAGTAAGCTCTCCTCCAGCTGCCCTTGGTAGAGATGAGATTAAATTAGAGCATTAATAGCTCTTACATACCTCCAGTTACTGGGGGGGGGGGTGTGTTGAGGCCTTGGCTAACACAACCACCGCAGATCTCCTCCCAATTATAATGTTCAATAGTCATAGCAGTTGAAGGCAGAATATATTAATTAGTCTAAATTGATAAATTTCAGCTCTGGATGTCAAGGTAGAAAGCTGATATTCGATGGCTTATCAGAATCCCTCTCAGCCAGCTTAGGAAATGCTGCCAGCCATGACAGCTGCCTGGTCATTCCCCCTAGGTTTTATTTTTATTTTGTAGGTAAGTTATTTATTTTAACTAGGTAGACTAGTTAGTAAAAAATAGTTATTAACTATTTACTAACTACCTAGTTAAAATAAGTACAAACTTACCTGTGAAATAAAAATAAAACCTAAGCTGCCTTACACTAAAACTTACCATTACAGGATTTGAACAGCCAATAGGATTTTAGCAGCCCTAATTCCTATTGGCTGATTAAAATTTTTCAGCCAAAAGAAATGCAATGGTACCCCCAGTATAAAAGGGGTACCTTGCGTTTCAATCCTCAGTGTCCTGCGGGCGATTGCATGAAGAGGACCTCCACATTGGATCGATGGACCTTAGCCTAGACCTCCGCCTTGGACCTTCGCCTGGACCTCCGCCTCAATGCATCGCCGTTCTGCCTCTGCAGGGATGAAAAAAGATGACGGTCCCGTGATGGATGAAGATGGAGCCGATTGGATGAAGATGCCGCCTGGATGAAAATGGAGCCGCCGGGATGAAGATGGAGCCACCGGGATGAAGATCGTTGAAGCTGGACTTCAGCAACTTTAAGTACCTAAAGAGGGGTTAGTGTTAGGTTTTTTTAAGTTTTTTTTTTTGGGGGGGTTAGATTAGGGTGGGCTCTCTTAAAAGAGCAGAGTGCAGCAAAAGAGCTGTATGCCCTTTTCAGGGCAATGCCCATACAAATGCCCTTTTCAGGGCAATGAGTAGATTAGGTTTTTTCGATTTTTTTCGATTTTTCGATTTTTTATTTTGTGGGTTGGGGGGGTGGGGTTTTGTAATGTTAGTGGGTCTTTGTATTTTTCTTTAGAAAAAGAACTGATTTCTTTATGGCAATGCTCTACAAAAGGCCCTTTTAAGGTTGTGCGTTAGGGTAAAAAAGCAGCGTTAAGAGGCCCTAACGCTGCTTTTTTACACCGCCCTGGTATTATGAATCTTAAAGGATTAGGGTCACTGCACACTTCTTAGGCCTTACCGCAAAACGACTTACGTAAACTTCGTAAAGTCTTTTTTCTATGGGACTCCTTAGCGCCGGTATTACGAGTCTGTCCTGGGCTCAAAAAGTGAGCGGGTACACCCTACCCTGTCAAGAGTCCTAACGCATTTAAAAAGGTCAGTAGTTAAGCGTTTATGGTACAACGCCGTGTAACATAAAACTCATAAACTAAAGTGCTAAAAAGTACACTAACACCCATAATCTACCTATAAACCACACTATAAGAAAAAAAGTAACCCCTAATCTGCCGCTCCAGACACCGCCGCCACCTACATTATATTTATTAACCCCTAATCTGCCACCCCCGACATCGCCGACACCTACATTATATTTATTAAACCCTAATCTGACACCCGACAGGTCCGCCGAACACCTACATTATAATTATTAACCCCTAATCTGCCGCTCCGGACACCCAGCCGCCACCTACATTATATGTATATAACCCCTAATCTGCACCCCCCAACGTCGCCGCCACTATATTAAAGTTATTTACCACCTAGTCTAACCCTAAACCTAACACCCACTAACTTAAATATAATTTAAATAAATCTAAATAAATATTCCTATCATTAACTAAATTATTCCTATTTAAAACTAAATACTTACCTATAAAATAATCCCTAAAATAGCAACAATATAACTAATAGTTACATTGTAGCTAGCTTAGGGTTAATTTTTATTTTACAGGCAAGTTTGTATTTATTTTAGCTAGGTAGAATAGTTATTAAATAGTTATTAACTATTTAATAACTACCCAGCTAAAATAAAGACAAATTACCGTAAAATAAAACCTAACCTAAGTTACACTAACACCTAACACTGCACTATAATTAAATAAATTACCTAAATTAAATACAATTAGCTAAATTAAATTAAATTAGCTAAAGTACAAAAAAACAAACACTAAATTACAGAAAATAATAAACAAATTGCAAGATATTTAAACTAATTACACCTAATCTAATAGCCCTATTAAAATAAAAAAAGCCCCCCCCCCCAAAAAAAAAACGTAGTCTAAACTAAACTACCAATAGCCCTTAAAAGGGCCTTTTGCGGGGCATTGCCCAAAGTAATCAGCTCTTTTACCTGTAAAAATATATACAAACAACCCCCCCAACAGTAAAACCCACCACCCACACAACCAACCCCCCAAATAAAATACTATCTAAAAAAAACCTAAGCTCCCCCATTGCCCTGAAAAGGGCATTAGGATGGGCATTGCCCTTAAAAGGGCAGTTAGCTCTTTGCCGCCCAAACCCTAACCTAAAAATAAAACCCACCCAATACACCCTTAAAAAAACTAACCCCCTGAAGATCGACTTACCCGGGCCGAAGTCCCAAGCCGGGCTGAAGTCCTCAATGAAGCCGGAAGAAGTCTTCATCCAAGCCGGGCGAAGTGGTCCTCCAGACAGGCAGAAGTCTTTATCCAGACGGCATCATCTATCTTCATCCATCCAGCGCGGAGCGGGTCCATCTTCAAAACATTCAACGTGGAGCATTCTCTTCATCCGGAGTCTTCTTACTGAATGAAGGTACCTTTAAGTGATGTCCATCCAAGATGGCGTCCCTTAGATTCCAGATTGGCTGATAGAATTCTATCAGCCAATCGGAATTAAGGTATAAAACATCCTATTGGCTGATGCAATCAGCCAATAGTATTGAGCTTGCATCTATTGGCTGATTGGAACAGGGGTTAATAACTTTAATATAGCGGCGGAGACGTTGGGGGGCGGCAGATTAGGGGTTAAAAAGTGTAGGTAGGTTGCAGCGACACTGGGGGCAGCAGATTAGGGGTTTCATAACTATAATGTAGGTGGCGGCGGTGTCCGGAGCAGCAGATTAGGGGTTAATAATATAATGAAGGTGTCCAACGATGTCGGAGATGGCAGATTAGGGGTTAAGCTAAGTGTAAGATTAGGGGTGTTTAGACTCTGGGTTCATGTTAGGGTGTTAGGTGTAGACATAACTTTTATTTCCCCATTGGAATCAATGTGGCTGCGTTACTGAGTTTTACGCTACTTTTTTGCAGGTGTTAGATTTTTTCTCAACCGGCTCTCCCTGTTGATTTCTATGGGGAAATTGTGCACCGAGCACGTATGACCAGCTCACCGCTGACTTAAGCAGCGCTGGTATTAAAGTGCGGTAATGAGCAAAATTTTGCTCAACGCTCACTTCTTGTCTTTTAATGACGGGTTTATGAAAACTCGTAATACCAGCGCTGCATGTAAGTGAGCGGTGAGGGAAAAACTGCTCGTTAGCACCGCACAGCTCAAAACGAAAAACTCGTAATCTAGCCGTAGGTTTTTTTTTATTTTGGGGTGTTTTTTTTTTTAAAATGGGTATTAGAATAGGAATAATTTTTTTTTATTTTGGACAATTTGTTTGTTATTTTGGATAATGTTTTTTGTTTTGGGATGTTTTTTTTTTTTTAGATTATGGGTGGGCACTTTTAAAAGAGCTGAATGCCTTTTTAAGGGCATGGCCCATACAAATGCCCTTTCCAAGGCAATGGGTAGATTAGGTTTATCTTTATTTTTATTTGTTGGTTTGGGGGGTGGGGGGTTTGTAATGTTAGTGAGTCTTTGTGTTTTCTATTTTAGCAAAAGAGCTGTTAACTTCAGGGCAATGCCCTATAAAAGGCCCTTTTTTTAGGGCCAACAACACATGCCCTTTAAGGGGGCCCTTGGTAGTTTATATATATATTAGTGATTTTTTTTATTTTGGGGTGTTTTTTTTGTTTTTTTTTAAAAAAAAGGGGGTATTAGAATAGGAATACATTTTATTATTATTTTTATTGTTGTGGATAATTTTATTTGGTATTTTTTTGTAATGGTAGGTTTTTTTATTTTTGTAATTTTAGTGTTTTTTATTTTTTTGTAATGGTAGGTTTTATGTAAGGCAGATAAGGTTTTATTTTTATTTCACAGGTAAGTTTATAAATATTTTAACTAGGTAGTTAATAAATAGTTAAAGTGAAAGTAAATCCTAGCGTTGTACAAATGCTAGGATTGACTTTTGAAACAAATAAAGGGGACGTTCATTCATGCCGGATTTACCGCACGGGCTATTGGCTTAGAGGTGAAAATGTCACCTCTTAGCAAAAATTTTTTTAGCTGTGGGCTGCTGTAGCAGCTACAAACGGCGATCAGTTTTAAAACAAATAAAGGAGCTTTCACATGAAGTATCTTATACTTTATGAATGAAAGTCCCCTTTATTTGTTTCAAAAGTCAATCCTAGCGTTTGTAAAACGCTAGGATTTACTTTCACTTTAATAATATTTTTTTACTAACTAGTCTACCTAGTTAAAATAAATATAAACTTACCTGTGAAATAAAAATAAAACCAAAGCTAGCTACAATATAACTATTAGTTATATTATAGCTAGCTTAGGTTTTATTTCACAAGCAAGTTACTTTCGCCTAGATTATGAGTCTTGCGTTAGCCTTAAAAAGCAGCTTTGAGAGGTCCCAACGCTGCTTTTTAACGCCCGCTGGTATTACGAATCTGGCAGGTACAGGTGTACCGCTCACTTTTTTCCGCAACTCAAGCATACCGCAAATCCACGTTACGTAAATTGCGTATCCTATCTTTTCAATGGGATTTTCCTAACGCCGGTATTACGAGTCATGGAAAAAGTGAGCAGTACAGCCTCTCCTGTCAAGACTGATATCGCATTTAAAAGTCAGTAGTTAAGAGTTTTATGGGCTAAAGCCGTAACATAAAACTCAACCAAAGTGCAAAAAAGTACACTAACACCCATAAACTACCTATTAACCCCTAAACCGAGCCCCGCCCCCCATATCGCAAACACTATATTAAAAAATTTAACCCCTAATCTGCCTAACCGGATATCGCTGCCACTTCAATAAATATATACCCCTTAACCGTCTCTATCATTGCCGACACCCTACCTACATTTATTAACCCTTAATCTGCCGACCCCAACGTCGCCGCCACTATATTAAATTTATTAACCCCAAAATCTGTCTAACCCTAACACCCCCCTAACTTAAATTTTATTTAAATAAATCAAAATAAAATTGCTACAATTAAATAAATTATTCCTATTTAAAACTAAATACTTACCTATAAAACAAACCCTAAAATAGCTACAATATAACTAATAGTTACATTTGTATCTAGCTTAGGGTTTATTTTTATTTCACAAGCCAGTTTGTATTTATTTTAAATAGGTAGAATAGTTATTAAATAGTTATTAACTATTAAATAGCTACCTAGTTAAAATAAAGACAAATATACCTGTCAAATAAAACCTAACCTAAGTTACACTAACACCTAACACTACACTATAATTAAATAAATTACCTAAATTAACTACAATTAATTTAAATTAAATAAACTAAACTACAAAAAAAAACACTAAATTACAGAAAATAATAAAATAATTACAAGTTTTTTAAACTAATTACACCTAATCTAATCCCCCTAAATAAAATAAAAAAGCCCCCCCAAAATAATAAAAAATCCCTACTCTATACTAAATTACAAATAGCTCTTAAAAGGGCTTTTTGCGGGGCATTGCCCCAAAGTAATCAGTTCTTTTACCTGTAAAAAAAAAACAATACCGCCCCAACATTACAACCCACCACCCACACACCCAACCCTACTCTAAAACCCACCATCCCCCCTTAATAAAACCTAACACTACCCCCTTGAAGATCACCCTACCTTGAGACGTCTTCACCCAACAGGGCAGAAGTGGTCCTCCAGACGGTCCGAAGTCTTCTTCCTATCCGGGCAGAAGAGGTCCTCCAGACGGACAGAAGTCTTCATCCAGGTGGCATCTTCTATCTTCATCCATCCGGAGCGGGTCCATCTTCAAGACATCCAACGCGGAGCATCCTCTTCTTTCGACGGCGACTGGAACAATGACAGGGTGAAGATAGAAGATGCCGCCTGGATGAAGACTTCTGCCCGTCTGGAGGACCTCTTCTAGGTTTAGGGGTTAATAACTTTATTATAGTGGTGGCGACGTTGGGGGCGGCAGATTAGGGGTTAATAATTGTAGGTAGGTTGCGTCGACATTGGGGGCAGCAGAATAGGGGTAAATGACTATAATGTAGGTGTCTGTGATGTTGGGGGGCACCAGATTAAGGGTTAATAAGTGTAAGATAAGGGTGTTTAGACTCGGGGTTCATGGTTAGGGTGTTAGGTTGTAGACATAACATTTATTTTCCCCATAGGAATCAATGGGGCTGCGTTAGGAGCTGAACGCTGCTTTTTTGCAGGTGTTAGACTGAATCAGCCCCATTGATTCTTATGGCGAAATCGTGGCATGTTTTGCCAGCTTACCGCTACCGTAAGCAACGCTGGATATTGAGGTGAGATGTGGAGCTAAATTCTGCTCTACGCTCACTTTTTTTTGCGGCTAACGCCGGATTTCTAAAGACCTGTAATACCAGCGTTACTGTAGGTGAGCGGTAAGGAAAAACTGTGGCGTTAGCACCGCACACCATTACCGACAAAAACTCGTATCTAGCCGTTTGTATTTAGATTTAAATAGGTATTATTTAGTTAATAATTTAAACTTTCATTTAGGTCTATTTAAATTATGTTAAAGTTAGGGGGTGTTAGGTTTAGGGTTAGGTTTAGGGTAAGGGTTAGATTTTGGGGTTAATATAGTTTAATTTATGTTGTTGCGATGTGTGGGCCAATGGTTTAGGGGTTAATTAATAGGTTTTTGTTAGTGTTGGCGATGTGTGTGGGGGTGACGTTTAGGGGTTAATAGGTTTAGTTAGTGTCAGGGGAACTGTGGTTTAGGGGTTAATAGGTTTAGTTAGTGCTGGCAATGTTTAGGAAACGGCGCTTTATTGGTTAATAGGTTTAAGTAGAGTTAGCGATATGGGGGGTGCGGTTTAGGGGTTAATAGTTTTAGTTAGTGTCAACGATGTCAGGTAACGGCGGTTTAGGATTTAATACTTAATTTAGTGATTTATGTAGTGTTGTCGATGTTTGGGAATGGCGGTTTAGGGTTTAATAGGTTTAGGTAGTGTTGGCGATCTGGGGGGTGTGCGGTTTAGGGGTTAGTAGGTTTAGTTCATGTCGGCAATGTCGGGGAACTGCGGTTTCATGGTTAATAACTTTATTTAATTATTTAGTTACTGTCAGTGATGTGGGGCGGTGGTTTAGGGGTTAATAGGTTTAGGTAATGTTAGTGATGTGGGGGGGTCAGCGATTTGTTTAGTGGCAGCGTGGGCAGCAGTGACGGTTTAACATAATTTTGTTTTGGCAATTAGTTAGAAATAAGATTCGGGTCCGTAATAAAGATTCGGTCTAACATTAATAATAATTCGGTAACGGTTTTCGAATGCATCCGAATTTCAAAATTCAGAACTACACGAATAAATTCCGAAAGCGAATTACCTACACATACCAAATTATTACGAATATCTCTAACCAAATTTTTTACGGGCCCGAATGTAAACAAAATGAACCCAAACCGAATTTTTTCGATCGTACACAAGTCTGATATATATATATATATATATATATATATATATATATATACCTATATATAATCATGAATATACTGTATATATAGCAATATGTATTTATGAATAAATAGAACATTTTCTGCTATGTACAGAACATTGGAATGAGAAATATTAATTTCAGAAAGGTTAGCGCATTTGAGATTATTCAATCGTGCTTGCCTCGCGAATAGGGTGTTTTTTGCTTTTTTTTTGTGCACATCAGGTTAGGGCTCATGTGAAAACTGTTTATTTAAACTTGTAATACGAGCGCTACCCGACTAGCGCAAAAAGCTTACTTCTAGTGGAATTAGTGTGCGAGTGGGAGCATTAATACTGCTCCACTTGTAATCTGACCCTTTGTCTTTCTCTGCTTCATAAATCATTCTTTGCACCAAGAACCCTCAACTGAACCATAAATAGTGAATAAAGGTTCTAAATGTTGTTTTCCAAGTCCAGGTATTTTGTGCAATTTCTGGACTTCCCCAAAAATGTGAGTAATTTTTAAAGCAAGTATATGACAACACTCCACGTGCTCGATCACATATGCGGCTTTGCCCGCAAAAGCCGGAATCGGCTATTTTTAGACGGATGTAGCGATCACATATACGGCGCCGTATATTTTACCCGTTGGTCGCTGTTTTTACTCCCATAAAAATAGAACTGGTGTTGCAAGTCAGTATCACATATTAAGCGATTTAAGTAGGTATCATCCTATTGGGTGATTTGAAATGTTCAGCCAATAGGAATGCAAGGTACCCCAATATAAAACGGATACCTTGCATTCAATCTTCAGTCTGCGGCAGACGATCGCATGAAGAGACCCTCCACATCGGATGTCTGCGTGTCTGCCATTCCTGCTCCACGAGATGAAGATGGAAGATGGTGCCGCCATGAAAGAAGATCTTCAGGAATAGTGAATAAATTTTTTGGGCATAGTGTTCGGTTTTTTGTGGTGTTTTTTTTTAGATTAGGGCTTTTTTATTTGGGGGGTTGGTTGGTTGGATGTTTTTACTGTTAGGGGTTCATTTGTATTTTTAATGGAAAAGAGCTGATTTCTTCAGGGCAAAGTACCTTTTAAGGGCTATTGGTAGTTTAGTGTTAGATTAGGGGGTGTTTTTATTTTGGGTGTCTTTTTGTTTTCATAGGGGTAGTAGATTAGGTTTACATTTTTTTATTTTAGATAATTTAGTATATTTTTTTATGTAATCTTAGATTTTTTAATTTTTTGTAATAATAGATGTTCCTAATTTTAAATTAATCTTAGGTTTTTGTTTTTGTAAATTTTGTTTTTTTATGTAAAGATAGGATTTTTATTTTTTGGTAATTTTTAGTCATTTTTAAATGTATTCTTTTTTTTATTTTATGTATTTGTAGCTAATAGGGGGTGTTAGGCTAGGGGGCTTAGCGATTAGATTAGTACTTTGTGTTGTGGGGGATGGCGGTTTAGGGGTTAATAGGTTAATTAGGTAGATTGTGTTGTTGGGGGTTGGTGGATTAGGGGTTAATTTCTTAATAGGTAGTTTGCGATGTGGGGGGATGGCGGATTAGGGGTTAATAGTTTAAATATGTAGATTGCGTTGTGGGGAATGGCGGTTTAGAGGTTAATACATTTTATTATTAAGTTGCGATGTGGGGGGATGACAGATATAGGGTTTTGATGTGTCGGGTTCATTTTTAGAGGCGGGGTTAGATTCAACTTTTTTTTTTCTTATCTGCTGCAGATCATATACAGACATAAGTCACTAGCGACTCCAGAAATGTGTATTCCGCACTTTTGTAACATTGCACATTGCCGGTTATCCGACTTACGCAGTATAAGATCTGCAGCCGCTGCCGTATAAGTGATCACCCCGATGTGCGAGTGAATTTTATGGGGGGCATGGGTAGTTGTGATGAAAACCTACGCGTATATGTAATCTTGCCCCACGTGTTTTAATATACCATAATCCTATTTTTGGGAGTTTTTCAGTAACACCGAAAAGTAAACAATTTCAATATATGAAGTTCTTGTAGGGGAGAAAAGATATTTAGGCATAGATGAAAAATAAGCAAATCTTCATATTTTACTTATTTCCCACAATATATGCTGAACAAAGTAATTGTGAGAACAGTGTGACAAATAAGGAGATCTTAAGTAAGATTTTGTTCCTTTATGGAGATGTGAGAAATATTTTTTGCAGAAACGTTCTACTTCCTTCAAATGAAAATTTTACACCCACTAAGGGCTAGATTAAAAGGGGAGGACAATTTATTGCTCTGGCTTGTGCGTTAACTGCGATAGAAGTAAGCTTTTTGCGTGCGTCGGGTTGCGATCATATTACAAGTTGAAATTAAAGCATTTTCACACAAATGCTAACTTAAAGCGTGCAAAAAGCCAAAATTAAACTTAGTTAAAGTATTTCCCCATGTCAGTCAAGAGGAGCAAGAAAAGTGGGGAAAAAACTAGTACCCTACTTGCACACAAACCAGATTGCATATTCTCAAGTGCACTAAACCGACATTAAAATATTAATATTTTACAATCCACTGTTCTTCACACAGCAGAATATGTTCTATTTATTCATAAATACACACACACACACATATATATATATATATATATATATATATATATATATATATATATATATATATATATATATATATATATATATATATATATATATATATATTGAATTACCAAGCTGATTAGCACCACTCTATGTATCACATAAACCTTATTCATATGTCCTGATTATTGAAAATACATATCAGGGCACACTGTGCACTGGGGGAGAATACAATTTATGATAACACCATAAAAGAAGTTAAATAGTAAAATTAACAGGGACAGGACGTACATGTATAGTATCTAAATATGCAGAAAAGAAACACCCAATACACCAATAGCACTCTCAGGAAGCTGCACTGTCCCCAGAGTCCCAGACAGTTAACCCCAGACAGGTTTGGGTGCAAGGCTCATAGGGAAAATTACAAAACAATTAATAGAGCACACAGAGGAAGTCCAGCACTCACTTACAGCACCCAGGGCTGTGCATGTTGGTGTCAGGGTGCCAGGAATCAGACTGAGATGAGAAGTGCAAAAATAATCACACCTTTATTAATAGCAAAAAATAATAAAAAGTCCACAAAACAAATAACAAGCCAGGAATCAAAACCAGGGCTGGTATTCAGACGAGCCGAGTCAGGAGCCAAAGCGAATAGTCAGACGAGCCGAGTCAGGAGCCGAAGCAAGTAGTCAGACGAGCCGAAATCAGGAACAAGGAGAACAGCAGAGTCAGGAACAAGCCAGAGATCAGGCACCAGGAGGGACATCAGACAGCCAGGTAATACACAGGAGCTCTCACAAACAGGTCTGAGACAACGCAAGGGCAAAGCATGCTGAACAGAGGCCCTTTAAATAATAAGTGATGACATCACAATTCTGAGACTGAATCTTGTCTCACACTGATGATGTACACCAGTCTGGCCATAAAAGGAAGTGCAGGAAATGAGCAGCATCACACAGTATGCACGAGAGTCAGCAAAAGAGGTGAGTAAAATGGCTGCCAGCAGCACATGGCAAACAAAACAGGGAAAAAAACATTGACAGTTGCAGGGTCATGGGATGTGTAACCAGTCCAGTCTGAGAGTGCAGTCCCGTTCGGTGTTTTGTATATGTTTAGGGTGATTACATAAGTCTGGCACCCTTCACTTGTTCCCAGTTTGTTTGATTGAGAACTTGCATTGTTTGGCTGTTTAGGGACCCAGGATTTGGGAGAGACATTGACATGGTACCTTGGGTTTGTCCCATTTGGCCAGATGGCATAACTAACTCTACCATTTTTGCTTTTAATCTTAGATGAGTGCTTGTAAGTGAGTGCTGGACTTCCTCTGTGCGCTGTATTAATTTGTTTTGTAATTTTCCCTATGTGCCTTGCACTCAGACGTGTCTGGGGTTAACTGCCTGGGACTCTGGGGACAGATTGTATTTATGTGTACTTTTTCTTTCCTAACACCCCACTCCCGCCAACTTTGAAGCCCCAAAACTGCCTAGTGGCAGTTAATTTTTATTTTAAAAAACTATAATGCCCTCTATTTTGAGGGTATGAGGCTCTTTTAGAAAATTAACTCTCTCTGGTTCATTTTTGGAGCACTAATTGCTACCACAAGCTTGTGGTAGCATTAACCAGCCACTTGTAATGGCTGGTTAATTATTGCATGGCCGTAAATGGGCAAATTCGCCCCTTTTGCTTGCTTGCGTGCGTGCGTGCGTGCATGCATGCGATAATTTAGTGCTCCACTTGTAGCTCTGAATATGGGGAAGTTATGTGGTTGACATGGACATTAATATTGACATAATTAATGCGTATAATACATTAAACTGTAATTTAGTGACAGTTTAGTACAGAGGAAAAAAGAAAATTAAATAGTTTTAAATAAATTCAGAAACACAATGATGAGAGGAGATACCTTTTTTTTTTACTTAACACAATTTATAAAATAGTAACTATATAAAGCATTTGTGTGTGTTCATGATCTAAGAATGTGAAAGTGATAGTAACGCAGTATTGGACCTTCATATTTATTGTTTGTATGTTTACAGATCTGTGTTTACTGTCTAAGACAGGGCCATTTGAACAAGAGAAGCAGCCTTGCTGAAATTCCTATGGCCAGTTTATTTTTTATTTTCCACTATGGACTTTAAAAAAATTGGAGCACATTGTGATTTGTAGTTCTATAAAGCTCTGCACATTTTTATTTACCAAATGATAACTATTGGGAGCATATTTCTCATCAGTAATATTATTAAAACAATTTGAGGTAGCGCAAATATGCAGGTTTGGGGAATAAAGTAGACTGCATAAAATAATGATAAATAACGATAAGATAAATTTAAAATGATGTATTTATTATGCAGATATTGGAGATCAATAAAAATGGATCTTTAAAAAATGACTAATGGAACACACGTCATACACCATTCATTCTTTCTAAATATATGTTACCACAGAGCTCTGTATAAAAAATGTTTCTATGATCAACATTCAAATATTCAACTATTTGTTAATAGACTCAAAAGGTCTCTTTTAGACAATACAATAATTTTCTCGACAAGGTTTCCTATTTGGGTGTAGATATTTGTAACAATGTCTCTTAAATATTTACTAAGAAGACAACGACCAGACTTATTTGTTAGTAACAATGTCTCTTAAACAATGTTTGCTGGCAAGTATCCCAGATGTAATTCTATCATTTGTTGATAGTTATATTCCTTATATGGCTCAGGCTTTAAAATATAAAGCGTTTCCAATCTGAGGTTATTTTCGGGCAATACCTATTTTGTAATTCATTGGTACTATATGTGATTTGTAACACTGTCTCTTAAACCGCTAATATAGTACTTACAGTTCAGTAATACCTTTGATGTAATTCTATGATCAGAATCAGCAATCTACGCATTTCAGCTGTAAACCCTTTATCAGCCTTTACAGCCGAGACGCTTAGATTGCTGATTCTGATCATTGGAAAGTTTACTTTTTTCTATAGCATATGGTTGCACACTGACCAATAAGGATCTGCAGAGGAGGAGGGTTACATATATACCCACTGCCCGCAAAAAAAACATTGCCACATTTTGATTGTGGAAAATTTGAGCGCTCAAGGAAATTTGGTTGGTCACTGCATGCTACACAAGAGAGCAAATAGCTCTATGATTGGTTAATCGCAGGTCACATGGATCGTGACGTTTCTTCCAAAGGAGCAGGGCTGCCACTAGAAATTTTGGGGCCAGTTTTCAGGGTCCCCCAGTGACTGCCCCCCCCAGCGACCGCCCCCCCATTGACCGCTTCCCCCAGTGACCACCCCACCCCCATCACCCCCCAGCGTCTGCCCCCTCCCCAGTGCCCGCCACCCCCACACTTATATTTTGGCCAAAAAATATTAAGCCTGCCACCATGTCAAGGTAGACTCTTTGAGCAGGACCCTACACTAACCAAGTAAAATAATTTGTCTTGAACAAAATGTGCTCTTCTGACCTCATTGTTTATTTTTTCTCCCAACTACATCTCTCCATCATTTTAACCTTTGTCCTGCATGCATTTCTCTCTCTCTCTCTCTCTCTCTCTCTCTCTCTCTCTCTCTCTCTCTCTCTCTCTCTCAACAGTTAGTCATTGTATGCTCAATCACATTCATCAAATCTCAAGTTTATCTTCATTGCATTCCTAGCACCATTTCTCCTGGCTAAATAACTTTACTGTGGTTTAAAGGCGAAAAATGCATGCAGCCTGGATTTAACATCCATTTAACCTGGCTGAAGACCATGTGGGAGGAAAAGTGGGCCATTAGCCCATTTCTGATTAACCCATTGCAGCAGGGTTTAGGGGGTAGCACATTTTGAGGTTTGCTTCTATAGTACAATGATCTCCCACTCCTATGCATGCTGGTCAAATGTTTTAATTTTAGTGCAAATTAATGTTGTCTAGTGAGGGTAAAAGAACCTTCATTGTGTTCTTGGATCTCTGTTGTGAGAAATACATAAGAATAATAGTAGCTAATTTTGTTGTGGGTGGAGAGGATTGTGGGCAGCTAAGTGTCTAGTGCAGCACAAAATGAAATACACCAAAAAGCATATAATGTAATAGTGGATTATTTGTTACACTCCAGTTGACATTGAGAAGCTGTCTCTGGACTTCATGGAAAAACACATTTTACACGGATAAAATTCTATCTAAAAAAATTAAAAGGTCCCTCCAAAGATTGTTTTTGGAACATTGATGTATTATGCATGTTTACCGGCTCCAGCATTCCATTGCTATTAGCCTTTTGTTCTTATTTCAAGAAGATGAGCAGTGCACCATAACCAATCACAACGTCATATCGTTAACCCCATATACTAGAGTTGTCAGTTTCCAGGGCAGTGAAACAAAAGTGACTGTGAGCTCTGTCTACTGTACTGTCTAACTGACTGTCTAAACTATTGCCTAGGCTAGGCTCTCCCTCTGCTCCTTACCTGATGGCTGAGAGCCTGAGCTTTGTCGTCTCGATGATCCAGTCTCCCCCAGGTGGCTAAAGTCCATCAGGGCTGAGTGAGGGTGAGGCGGCCTGCTGCTGACTGAGTTAACAGTATTGTACTCTATCAAGTTTGTCAACCTTGCCAAGTGCGACGGTGCCACTGTCTGCAAGTGCGACTGCCTGCATGTAACGGTGTGTTGTGCCTGACCAGTAGTCCTACACAGCAGTGCACGCTATCGTCCCGCCCCTTCTACTCGAGTCCCCGCCCCCTAACCAATCACTGTTTTCAGATTTTGCCGGTGAAGCAGCCCAGTTACCCTGGCCCCTCCTGTAATGTTCCAGTCAGCCAGAGTCTTGGGCAAGGGTGGGTGGGTGGAGCTTGTAAACAGTGACGTCATCCTGCAAAACCAGGCCCGGATTACAAAAAATTTTTAGATATAAAATGCAATGCTATGTCAGCAGTGGGCCCAGGGCCCTCAATCCCGGCCGGGCCCCTGACTGCAGTCACCCCTATCACCACCTGATGGCGGCCCTGCAAAGGAGCAACGGATAACAAAATCAAACATAGAATTACATTGAAGGTATTACTAAATTGTAAGTACTATATTAGTGGTTTAAGAGACATTATTACAAACCACATATAGTACCACTGAATTACAAAATAGGTATTGCCCGAAAATAACCTCAGATTGGAAACGCTTTATATTTTAAAGCCTGAGCCATATAAGGAATATAACTATCAACAAATGATATAATTACATCTGGGATACTTGCCAGCAAACATTGTTTAAGAGACAATTTTACTAACAAATAAGTCTGGCCGTTGTATTCATAGTAAATATTTAAGAGACATTGTTACAAATATCTACACCCAAATAGGAAACCTTGTCGAGAAAAATAATTGTACTGTCTAAAAGAGACCTTTTGAGTCTATTAACGAATACCTATGAGATACAATCGTTGAATATTTGAATGTTGTTCATAGAAACATTTTTTACACAGAGCTCTGTGGTAACATATATTTAGAAAGAATGAATGGTGTATGACGTGTGTTCCATTCGTCATTTTTTAAGGATCCATTTTTATTAGATACCGGTATCAACTATTTTAGGTTTTTGATCTCCAATATCTGGATAATAAATACAACATCATTTTAAATTTATCTTATCGTTATTTATCATTATTTTCTGCAGTCTACTTTATTATAACCTGCATATTTGCGCTATCTGCATATTTGCGCTACCTCAAATTGTTTTAATAATGTTACTGTTTACATTATAAACTTTTTTGGGAAATTTGTAATTTAGAGATTAGCTAAGTTTGGAATAACGTATCAAAAATACACCGATCTATTTCTCTATTTGGTATACAGCATATCTCTCATACTTTTTTCAATTGTACACAATATTTTTTTACAAAATCCACCTAGACTTTAATAATTAATTATGCAGAAAAAACATTAAATAAACTTTTCTAAAACTCCTATATGTATTAAACACTATTGGTATTGGTCAACTTGCTTCCTTTTTTAATTTCTCTAACCACATAATCAGGATTTGTTTTATTTGTATTATTTAATTATTATTATTTAATTCTATTTTTTTTTCTTTCTTTCCTAATAGTAAATGTGTTTTAAAGGGACATAAAACCCAAAAAATGTTTTTTAAAAGTTTCCAATTTACTTCTTTTATCAAATTTGCTTCATTTCCATGATATCCTTTGTTAAAAAAATACCTAGGCCTCGATCCGATATGCAGCGTCTCCCGCAAAAGCCGTCGACGGCAAATTTTCGCTGGTTTGGTATCACATATACGGCGTAACATAGAAGTTACGCTCGTATATTTCTGCCTTCGGCTGTAGTTTTTTGGCCCATAGACAGGTATACCAAACCAGCGCAGTTTGGTATCCAATATACAGCGTAAGGACTTACGTGGGGAAAATGGAGAAATCTTACTCCATTTTCACCTTGCCACAAATTGCAGGCGTAGTAAGCCTTACGCTGTGTATTGGAGCCCCGTAACTCCCTAAACTGGCTGCAAAATAAAACCTAACACCTAACGCATGCGCAATGTCTATCTACCTGTTAACCGCAAACTGCAAAATAAAACCTAACACCTAACGCATGTGCAATGTCTATCTACCTGTCAACCGCGATCCCTCGCTGCAATCCCTAATAAAGTATTTAACCCCTAAACCGCCGCTCCCGGACCCCGCCGCCACCTACATTAACTACCCCCTAATGTGAGCCCCTTACTCCGCCGCCAACTACATTACCTACCCCTAATGTGAGCTCCTTACACCGCCGCCACCTATATTAACTACCCCCTAATGTGAGCCCCTTACATTACCTACCCCCTAATGTGAGCTCCTACCCCGCCGCCAGCTATATTAAAATTATTAACTCCTAATCTAATCCCCCTACCCCGCCCCCAGCTATATTAAAATTATTAACCCCTAATTTAATCCCCCTACACCGCCGCCAGCTATATTAAATACATTAACCCCTAATCTAATCCCCCTACACCGCCGCCACCTATATTAACTATATTAACCCTAATTATATAGTTAATATAGTTATTATATTAAATATATATTAACTATATTAACCCTATCTAACTCTATCACCCCTAACTTAATATTATTTAGATTTATTTGAATAATAATTAATAATATTAACTAAATTATTCCTATTTAAATCTAAATACTTACCTATAAAATAAACCCTAAGATAGCTACAATATAATTAATAATTACATTGTAGCTATTTTACGGTTTATACTTATTTTTCAGGTAACTTGGTATTTATTTTAACTAGGTACAATAGCTATTAAATAGTTAATAACTATTTAATAGCTACCTAGATAAAATAATTACCAATTTACCTGTAAAATAAATCCTTACCTAAGTTGCAAATACACCTACACTATCAATATATTAAATAAACTACAAATATCTAAACTAAAATATAATTAAATACACTAAACTAAATTACAAAAAAAACAAACACTAAATTACAAAAAATAAGAAAAGATTACAAGAATTTTAAGCTACTTACACCTAATCTAAGCCCCCTAATAAAATAATAAAGCCCCCCAAAATAAAAAAAATGCCCTACCCTATTCTAAATTAAAAGGTAACCAGCTCTTTTACCAGCCCTTAAAAGGGCTTTTTGCGGGGCATTTCCCCAAAGTAAACAGCTCTTTTGCCTGTAAAAAAACCCCACAAGACCACCCCCCAACATTACAACCCACCACCCACATACCCCTACTCTAAACCCACCCAAACCCCCCTTAAAAAACCTAACACTAACCCCCAGAAGATCTCCCTACCTTGAGTCGTCTTCACCCAACCGGGCTGAACTCTTCATCCAGATGTGGTCCTCCATCCCGGCGATGTCTTCATCCAAGCGGCAAAGAAAAGGTCTTCCATCCCGGCGATGTCTTCATCCAAGCGACAAAGAAGAGGTCCTCCATCGGGGCGAAGTCTTCCTCCAAGCGGCATCTTCAATCTTCTTTCTTCTGGCTTCTTCCGACCTCCGACGTGGAACATCCTGCTGGCCGGACGACTGAAAGACAAATGAAGTTTCCTTTCAATGACGTCATCCAAGATGGCGTCCCTCGAATTCCGATTGGCTGATAGGATTCTATTAGCCAATCAGAATTAAGGTAAGAATCTGATTGGCTGATTCAATGAGCCAATCAGATTCAAGTTCAATCCGATTGGCTGATCCAATCAGCCATTCAGATTGAGCTCGCATTCTATTGGCTGTTTTTGTATGCGCCGGCAGTTTCTAAAGTGCCATAAGTCACTGGCGACTCCAGAAATTTGTACTTACGCAGGTTTCTGGACATCACTAGTTTGTCAGACTTACAGCACTTTAGCATCTGACGACGCCGTATATGGGATAGCTCGAGTTGCGAGCTGAAACTACGGGCAGCGCAGGTTTCCACGCTTGCGCCGAAACCTGCGCCGTATATCGGATCGTGCCCCTATTAGGCATTTGAAGCACGACATGGCAGGAAAGAGTGTTGACATCTAGTGCTCTTGCAAATGGATAACATTCTTGCAAAACTGCTGCCGGTGCTTCAGAAATGGTCAGGGTTCTAAGCTTACATCCCTGCTTTTCAACAAAAGATACCAAGAGAATGAAGACACATTGATAATAGAAGTAAATTACACAGTTGTTTAAAATTGCATGCTCTATCTGAATCTTGAAATCAATTGTTTTGGTTCCATATCCCTTTAAATAATGATGAAACATGTAATTAAATATTTGGCAATTGTGTCTTTCTAAATCCCACATGCTGATTTGTGGTTTATGTGAAATATCTGACTACACATCAAGAATGTCCTGAAACACCTGAAGGACACCCACATCCACCCCCTTATTTGTGCCTGCAAGATTGTCAAGGAAAATTTTGTTCTATAGTTCAACAATATGACTTAAACATAACAAAAAAAGACATCCAAATATTTAACAATTATATTCTTTACAAAACCTTTTTGGAAAAGTGTTTGCAAAAGTGTTTAAATTCTAATTTTTTGTATTTTTTTTTTTGTATTGCTAGCGTAGCAGTTCTAATTCCATGTGCAAGGTATAATGTAATTGGACATTTTTTAACACAACTATAGATAATAATGGCTGGAGTCACCTAGAAAAGATCGGTTGAGTAAGCCTCATTGAATTTTGAACAAAGTCTCACCTAAACAGTAGGGTTTCCATGACTTTAGCCAATTGAGTGGCACTTGAAATATAAGAGTATTTGATATGGTTTTCAATGAGGTCAAAAGATTGGTTTGTTCATATCTGCAAGCTCATTGTATAACACTATACTATAATATAACAAAACAATGTACATTTAAAATGAGTAATCCACATTAAACCCTATGTAACTGCCAGACCTAGAGTCAGCAAAGAGTGGGTTTTAATTGTTATAAATAGATATATTTTTTGTAGATACCCTTAGCTTTGAACTTTGGATCCATAAAAACATTTGCAACTTTATTGCAGAGAAGCATGTGTGCATAGACAGTCATCTGTGCAGTATACTTGAGAGTGGATTTACTGTATTTATTCTTGTTACATTATCTACAAGATTTTGTTACCTTTTTCATTTACAGTTCTTTTCCTAAGCTGTCAGCATTGTACGGTTGACCACAAAACAATAATCAACTATCAAAGTTCAGAATGACTCATTTCTTGGCATATGCATGTATTCTTGGGAAAATTGCTCTAATTTCTGCCTTTTTTTCTGTTCTCATTTTACTGTTTTTTCCATGGATTACAGCAAAGGATCATTTTCAACATCTATAATAGCTTTGCGTAGTCTGATCTTGGGGGTATAATATTTCTCCTTGTCATCAACAGCTGTTTTTTTATATTTAATACTTTTCATAGATAAATGGATGTAAAAAATATAGCAGGTTAAACTATAAGTGTAGATAAAATGCTTTAGCAGGATTAAAATGACATACTGAATGCAGTGATTAAATACATAATGCTATCTAAAGCATCCTTTAGAATTTATGTAAATGATTCCAGTCATAATCAATATACACTGATTCTAATTATCTCTGATTGTCACATTGCCTAATCTGTCCCAGCACAGCAATCAAATTTAATTAAACTTTGTGGATCATTTTCAACTCCAGCACTTTTGAATGGTGGCATTTACTGTAGGTCATATAACACAGACTGAAATATAAAAGTCTAACCTTTTTATGAACTGTTATAGCAATACTCAATCTAGTCATTATTATTAATACAAAGAATAAAATTGTTCGGAAATGGGCTCTATCATGGAAAACATTTTTGACTAGGTGCAGTGAAAAAATTATCCTAATAAACAAGCTTAGCTTGAGAAATGTTATATTATGTAAGAATCACAAGTATTAATAAAATCATAATTATTTCAAAAATTAAAGAATATAGTCAACAGTAGATTGCAAGAAAGAATTCTAACGTGAGTGAATACACTATAAACGTTTTTGAAAGATTTTTTATTGATAAGTATATTATTTGTCAGGAAATCACAGCAACATTGTTAATAACAAAGTGGGAATATAAACAATGAAGCTTGTCAGATTTTGCATTTAACCTTTTAAAGCCGTTATGCCGTTCCATTCCGTCATAATTAGACTGGGCTTTAAAGCCGTTATGACGGAATGGAACGTCATAACTAACGGCTGTCCTGAAGCCTTCTGTGCTTCAGGGATTTAATCGCGGTCTGGAGGGCGTTCCTAGGATTGTAGGGACGCCCCCCAGATGCGATCCAATAATTGAAATCTCGCGATCGTATGCACGATCGCGTAGTTTCAATTTGTCTACATCGGAACAGTTGTTCCGATGTAGGCACTTTAACCCTGTCACGAAAGGGTTAAACACTGTTGTAATTTCAATATTAATATGTTTTCAAGACATGTTTATATATTTTCATTAATTAAATAAATAATTTCATTTCGGCAAATTAGTTTAGTTAAGATTAAAAAAAATAATAATTTTGGCAAATTAGTTATGTTAAGTTAAATCATTTTTTCGGAACCGTTGGTTTTTTTGCATCCATTCTTTATTCATATGCATTAATCTTATCTGAAGTTTAGAATAGAATAATGCATATAAATAAAGAATGGATTAAAAAAAACGAAGGATACAAAAAAACGATTTAACTTAACATAACTAATATGCCGTTAACTCCTAAATCGCCGTTCCTCGACATCGCCAACACTAACAACCTTTTAACCCCTAAACCGCAGTTCCCCGACATCGCCGACACTAACTAAACCTATTGACCCCTAAATCACAGTTCATCGACATCGCAGACACTAACTAACTAAACCTATTAACCCCTAAACCACTGTACACCCACATCGCCAACACTGACTAAAACATTAAATAAACCTATTAACCTCTAAACTGCCGTACAACCACAAGGCCAACACTAACTAAACCTATTAACCCCTAAACCGCCGTACATCCACAAGGCCAACACTAACTAAACCTATTAACACCTAAACCGCCGCCCCCCCACATCGCAACAACCTAAATTAAACTATATTAACCCCTTAACCTAACACCCCCTAACTTTAACATAATTAAAATAGACCTAAATTAAAGTTACAACTATTAACTAGCTACCTATTTGAAAATGAATACAAACTTATCTGTGAAATAAAAATAAAACCTAAGCTAGCTACAATATAATTATTTACTAACTACCTAGTTAAAATAAATACAAACTTACCTGTGAAATAAAAATAAAACCTAAGCTTACACTAATAAAACCTAATAGTAAAAAATAAAAAAAAACTAGCATTACTAAAAATAAAAAACCTAACATTACTAAAAAATTAAAACTACAATTACAAAAAATAATAAACACTAAAATTACAAAAAATAAAAAAACTTCCATTACAAAAAATAACAAACGAAATTATCCCAAAAAATTAAAATTATTCCTATTCTAATACGCCGTTTAAAAAAAACCACCCCAAAATAAAAAAAACCTTATCTATAATAAACTACCAAAGGCCTTTTGTAGGGCATTGCCCTAAAGTTAACAGCGCTCTTGCAAAAAATAAAAACAAATACCCCCTAACATTACAAATCCCCACCCCCCAAACCAACAAAATAAAAATAAACCTAATCTACCAGAAATGGGCATTTGTATGGGCATTTAGCTCTTTTTCGGCTCATTAAAAATAAAAAATGCCTAATCTAAAAAAAAAAAAATCCTATTACAAAAATAACAAATGAAATTATCCAAAATAATAAAAATTACTCCTATTCTAATACCCCGTTTAAAAAAAATCCAACCCCAAAATATTAAATAAAAAAAACTTATCTATAATAGACTACCAATAGCCCTTAAAAGGGTCTTTTGTAAAGCATTGTCCAAAAGTTAACAGCTCTTTTGCTATCAAATTACAACAAACACCCTCTAACATTACAAACCCCCTCCCCCCACCCCACAAAATAAAAAAAAAATAACTAAAAAAAAAAAATCTACCCATTGCCATAAAAAGGGCATTTGTATGGGTGTTGCCCTTAAAAGGGCATTCAGCTCAGCACTTTTTCGGCCCATTAAAATAAAAAAGCCCTAATCTAAAAAAAAAATAAAAAAAAAATACCTAGAACTAACCCCAAAATCGGTACTCACAGTTGCTGAAGTCCAGTGAAAGATCTTCATCCCAGCAGTTAAGCATCTTCATCCAGGCGGCATCCATCGTGGGACCGGCATCTTCTTCATCCCTGTGGAGGAGGAGCGGTTGATGCGCGGGGTCAGAAGTCCAGGTGGATGTTCTTCGGTCCAACGTTGAGGTCCTCTTCATGCAATCGTCTCCCGCACACTGAGGATTCAATGCAAGGTGTCCCTTTTAAATTGGGGTACCGTTGCATTCCTATAGGCTGAAAAAATTAAATCAGCCAATAGGAATTAGAGCTGCTTAAATCCTATTGGCTGATTTGAACAGCCAATAGGATTTAAGGAGCTCTCATTCCTATTGGCTGATTCAATTTTTTTTTTTTTTTATTAGGGCATTTTTTTATTTTAATGGGCCGAAAAAGAGCTGAATGCCCTATTAAGGGCAGTAAAAAAAACTAAATTATCTTTTAAGGGTAATGACCATACAAATGCCCTTTTCAGGGCAATAAGTAGATGAGGTTTTTTTTTAGTTAAGTTTTTTTATTTTGTGGGTTTGGCGGGTGGGGGTTTGTAATATTAGGGGGGGTTATTTGTTTGCAAAAGAGATGTTAATTTTAGGGCAATGCCCTACAAAAGGCCCTTTTATGGGCCCTTGGTAGTTTATTATAGATTAGGTTTGTTTTTTGTTTTTTTGTTTTTTCTTAAACGGGGTATTAGAATAGAAATATTTTTTATTATTTTGGATAATTTTGTTTGTTATTTTTTTTAATGTTAGTTTTTTTTCGTAATTGTAGTTTTATTTTTTTATTTTTAGCAATGTTAGGTTTTATTAGCTTAAAGGGACAGTCAACACCAGAATGTTTGTTGTTTTAAAAGATAGATAATCCCTTTATTACCTATTCCCCAGTTTTGCATAACCAACACAGTTATAATAATACAAGTTAATCACAGAGGTAAAAAGTGTAACTAAGCATCTTCTGACAGCCCCCTGATCACATGACATTTTATTTATTATCTATTGACTTTCATTTTAGCCAATTAGTGCAGTGTCTGCCACAATCCACGGGCGTGCTCACAATGTTATCTATAGGGTTTACCTGAACTAGCTCTCCCCTGCTGTGATAAGCAAATACAAAAGCATGTGATTAGAGGCGGCCTTCAAGGGCTTAGAAATTATCATATGACCCTTCCTAGGTCTAGCTTTCAACTAAGAATACCAAAAGAACAAAGCAAAATTGGTGATAAAAGTAAATTGGAAAGTTTTTTAAAATTACATGCCCTATTTGAAACACGAAAGGTTTTTTTTGGACTTGACTGTCCCTTTAAGCTTAGGTTTTATTTTTATTTCACAGGTAAATTTGTATTTATTTTAACTAGGTAGTTAGTAAATAGTTATATTGTAGCTAGCTTAGGTTTTATTTTTATTTCACAGATAAGTTTGTATTTATTTTTAAATAGGTAGTTTGTTAATAATTGTAACTTTAATTTAACTCTATTTTAATTGTGTTAAAGGTAGGGGGTGTTAGGTTTAAGGGTTAATAGTTTAATTTAGGTTGTTGCAATGTGGTGGCCGGTGGTTTAGGGGTTATTTGGTTTAGTTAGTTTTAGCGTTGTTTAGGAACAGCGGTTTAGGGGTTAATAGGTTTAGTTACTGTTGGCGATGTTTGGGAACGGCATTTTCGGGGTTAATAGGTTTTGTTAGTGTTTTAGTTAGTGTCGGCAATGTCGGCGAACTGCGGTTTAGGGGTTAATTGGTTTATTTAGTGTCGGCGATGTTGGGGAACTGCGGTTTATAGGGGTTAATAGGTTTAGTTAGTGTCAGCAATGTTGGCGAACGGTGGTTTAGGGGTTAATAGCTTTATTTAGTGATTTAGTTAGTGTCGGGGAACTGCAGTTTATATTAGAACCATGAAAAATTCTGAATATGAATAAAGAATAAATCCGAAAATTCGGAAACTGATTTATTCATTTTTGGAATTTTTGGGGATTTTATTTATGGTGCCGATTTGGAAATTCGGATTTGGCCGAAACAAATTGCACATGTCTAAATAAGACACATGTATCCCATGAATTGCAAAGCGTCATGTCAGAATGTTCTGTCTGGGAGCAGAGTAAGCAGACTGATAACATAGTGACCCTCGTGTCTCTGTACAAGTTAGGGCTGTGACACACTAAGAGCGGCGCGCAGCAAGATGATGCAGTTGTGCACGATCAGTGTGTCCTGCCTTTTCATCTCTGCATGCTCATCCGCATCAGGTCGCATAGCAGAGCGCTCAGAGTTGAAATATTTGAACTTCAGAAGCGATGCAATGCGGAACGGCGCAAAGCAGCTGTTTCGCCTCACACCACATCGCTTGCAGTGTGTCACAGCCATTATTGCATATATCATACAGCATTCTACCATGTTTCAATAATTTCAGCAAGTACTTAAGGAAGGCTTCCAGACGAAGCCCAAGGAATTGAAACTATTTTTCTTCTATTCTGCTAGAATTATCAATGGAATTAAAAAAGAGAGACAAACTACAGTTAAATATAGTTATGATGAAAGATATGGTACAAATTGTTTTAATTACACATTTTCAACTGCATTTTGGCTCCATTGTGTTGCAGCCATAGTCTAAAAGTTATGTACAATCTTCAAATGTGCATTAGTTTTGAAAGCAGCAAGGAAATTGCCTGAAATCTTGGATTCTATGTCTGATTGTTAAACCATGCAAACACAATTATTTTACTAGTATTTTGAGTGCAAAATGTATAATGAAAATGAACTTTTCTTGTATAGCATAATGAACACATTATTTTGGGGCTGCAGCAAGAAGGCATCACTAACATACAAAGTTCTGACTACAAATAGAATACATGATAAAAAAGTATTTAAAAAAAAAGAAAGAAATATATTCCACTTCTACTAAGAGTAGCATTGCAAGGCTCTATGGCCAACAGAGAGTAAGACACAAGATCACTTACAATTTAAAAATAAATGGCCAGATTATGTTATTTAGTCCTTTCTCTAGAGCTCTAATTGAGCTAGAAGTAAACTTTTTGCGCCGTTGGGTTGTGCTGGTATTACGAGTTGAAAGAGAAAAATGTTCGCACTCACGCAAAAACACGACACGCACAAAAAGCCGAACTTAGAATATCGCGCTTGGAAAAAAAAACACCTGATCGCATATTCTCACCTTCTTACCTGACTTGAAAATATGAATATTTCACATTCCAATGTTCTGCACATGGCAGAATATGTTCTATTGTGCTCAAAGGTTGGGCATTCCTCTCCTTTGTTATAACTCAATTATTGCACCTGCAACTGTTATTTACCCCTACTGTACTAGGTTGTGTATTACTGTATCCCTGTAATATTTTTATTCTTTGTAAAGCGCTGCATAAATAAATGTTAATAATAATAATAGTTTATTCATAAATACATATTTCTACATATATCTGATGTTTTTTTTGGTACAATATATATCTATACCTGTATATAGAGATGATTATATATAGGTATTGAGATATATATATATATATATATATATCTATATATATATATATATATATATCTATATATATATATATATATATATATATATATATATATATATATATATATATATATATATATATATATATATATATAAATATCTATTTATAAATACTTAGGACATATTCTGCAAGGTGCAGAACATTGGAATGTGAAATACTTACAGTAAACAAACAGTATAACACTTTATTAAATATGAATATTGCATAGATATGCTTTTATATGTTTTCATCTACTTAACTGCAAAGGGCTCCAATGCACATTTATATATATATATAAATAAATATAAAACACAGGAATGGACCGCACTCACAGACTGGACTGGGTACACATCCTAAGCCACTGTTAACTCCACAGCCCTGAACACTGACAGACAGCTGCAAAGTTCCCAGCAACCCAGGCAGTTAACCCCCGAGCAACCTGGGTGTCAGGTCCGCAGGGGAGCATTACAAACATTAACACAAAAAACCCAGCACTCACTAGCAGATTCACAGCAATGTTTAAAAGCAAAACTGGGGGAAGTCAGTTACATTTGGCGCCAAAGGATCAAGCCCAGGACCACGACAAGGTCTCCCCCTTCCTGGGACCCTAAACCAGCACCCACACTATGCATACTTCCAAACAAACCAACTGGGAACCTCCCAGGGTGACACAGGCTTTTGTAACCTCCCCTATGTAAATACAAAACACAGGAATGGACCGCACTCACAGACTGGACTGGGTACACATCCTAAGCCACTGTTAACTCCACAGCCCTGAATCTGCTAGTGAGTGCTGGGTTTTTTGTGTTTTGTGTTAATGTTTGTAATGCTCCCCTGCGGACCTGACACCCAGGTTGCTCGGGGGTTAACTGCCTGGGTTGCTGGGAACTTTGCAGCTGTCTGTCAGTGTTCAGGACTGTGGAGTTAATAGTGGCTTAGGATGTGTACCCAGTCCAGTCTGTGAGTGCGGTCCATCCCTGTGTTTTGTATTTACATAGGGGAGGTTACAAAAGCCTGTGTCACCCTGGGAGGTTCCCAGTTGGTTTGTTTGGAAGTATGCATTGTGTGGGTGCTGGTTTAGGGTCCCAGGAAGGGGGAGACCTTGTCGTGGTCCTGGGCTTGATCCTTTGGCGCCAAATGTAACTGACTTCCCCCAGTTTTGCTTTTAAACATTGCTGTGAATCTGCTAGTGAGTGCTGGGTTTTTTGTGTTTTGTGTTAATGTTTGTAATGCTCCCCTGCGGACCTGACACCCAGGTTCAGGGCTGCCACTAGAAATTTTGGGGCCCCTGACTTAACCATTGATCAGGGCCCCCCCTCCTTTGACATGTGCAATTTTTGACCAAGTGACTAAAACGTATATGCACTTTATTCTTAATTGTCTATTTAAACTTGGAAATGTTTTAAAGGTAGAAACATACACTGAAACACACACACACACACACTCACACATAAGGATTCACATACAGACACTCTAGCAAACTTGCAAAGAAACTCAGACACAGACACCCAAACAGATACTTAGCACTTGTTTACATTGCCCTGACAAGTAATGAGGTAAACTACAGTTTTGTAAAAAAAAAAAGGAGATTTAGAAAACAAAATATGGAGCTCTGATTATCTTTTTGTAAAGGAAGATGCCAACTAAATGAGGACAACAGCTTTACAGTGGTTGAAAGGAAGGGCCCTGAACTGCCTAAACAATAATTTAAAGGTTAAATGGTAGATTGGTGACTTCCGGAAAGGTCTCATAAGTCTCAAAGTCTGTAGAAAGATGTGAATAATCAGTAGTAAGGTCAAAATGTCCTTAAAAGGAACATACAATGGACACCCACACACAAACTCAAACTTGCACATACACCCAAGGAAACACCAACAGAGACAGCCTCAGAAAACACACAAAGACATACACACACACACACAGACACCCACAGAAAACACATAAAGACATACATACACACCCTCACTGAGACATCCACAGAAAACACACAAAGACATACACACCCTCACAGAGACACCCACAGAAAATACACACCCTCACAGAGACATCCACAGACATACATACACACACACACACACACCCTCACAGAGACATCCACAGAAAACACAGACATACACACCCACCCTCACAGAGGCATCCAGAGAAATACACAAAGACAAACACACGCCCACCCTCACAGAGACACCCATAGAAAAAGCTCAAAGACATATGCACACACCCTCACAGACATCCACAGAAAATGCACAAAGACATACACACCCACCCTCACAGAGATACCAACAGAAAAAAAATACATACACACTTATAGAGACACAAACCAAAGCACAAAGACATAAACACATACACCCACAGAAACACTCACAGGAGGAAACATTTATGCACCTTGCAACCCCTAAATCAACAGTGTGTGACATGCATGATAAAAAATGCAGAAATTAAGAGATCACTTTTTAAAGAATCATATTTGTAAATGTGCAAACAAAAATAATTCTGTGAATTCAAAATTGTACATTAATGATCTGGGTAGATGGCTAGATGAAGAAAAGTACTTTTAAAAGGTTGACATATGTTTGTTTGATATTTTCCCCAACCAAGAGCACCACTTCAAATATAGTGTTCAAATGTTCCCATCTGTCAGCTGTACTTGTGGATTTTGAAAATGCTGTACTCTATATGGTCTTGGTGGAACCATAAGCTGTGGTACTCATACCATTAGATCTGGTTAAATGCAGGATTTAAGCTTGTTGGTATGTATTTCAAAATTAAGTCAGCTGTAGAGTAAACTGAACAGTTTTAAGTTAACCTGACTCATTTCCAACACTGAGCAATCTTAGTCTGAGAGTATAACATGTTATGCAGATGTAAAAATCTTGCACAAAGGGGCAGTAAACTGGAATGCAATATATATAATTTGTGTATTGAGGAGGAAACATTTCTGCATGGTTTTAAATATAGAATTTCTACAGCATTGTCAAATAATCATAAATACACTGCTGCTAAAAAAATGTGTTTTTATGGACCCCTGGCCCCACCATACAACTACTACCACACTGAAGTTACAATCTTAAATTGCACAAAGAAATAAAAAACATTTGCTAAGTAATTCCTACCTCCTCTGCAAATGAAAGTGATCAGCCGTCTGACTCAGGCACACACTCTACAAACAAAGTGCCAGGTCTGTCTCACACTGTGCATAGTGGTTTAGTGCACACTCAGAAATCCTCACAAATGCTAATACTTTACTCCTTGTAATAACATTTCCCATGATCAATTAGCACTCTTCTGTAGTACCCACTGGTGGCTGCCAAAATTTAAAAAAAAAAAAAAAAAAAAAAAATTTTTTTTATTTTTTTTTACTTCTTGCCTCATGGGGCCCCCCTAGCCCATTGGGCCCCTGACAGGAGTCACCCCTGTCACCCCCTGATGGCGGCCCTGCCCAGGTTGCTCGGGGGTTAACTGCCTGGGTTGCTGGGAACTTTGCAGCTGTCTGTCAGTGTTCAGGGCTGTGGAGTTAACAGTGGCTTAGGATGTGTACCCAGTCCAGTCTGTGAGTGCGGTCCATTCCTGTGTTTTGTATTTAGATAGGGGAGGTTACAAAAGCCTGTGTCACCCTGGGAGGTTCCCAGTTGGTTTGTTTGGAAGTATGCATTGTGTGGGTGCTGGTTTAGGGTTCCAGGAAGGGGGAGACCTTGTCGTGGTCCTGGGCTTGATCCTTTGGCGCCAAATGTAACTGACTTCCCCCAGTTTTGCTTTTAACCCCTTAATGACCGAGGACGTGCAGGGTACGTCCTCAAAAAAAGGCAGTTAACGCCTGAGGACGTACCCTGCACGTCCTCGGTGTGGAAAGCAGCTGGAAGCGATCCTGCTCGCTTCCAGCTGCTTTCCGGTTATTGCGTGATGCCTCGATAAGGAGGCATCCTGCAATAACCATACATGGCCATCCAATGCAGAGAGAGCCACTCTGTGGCCCTCTCTGCACCGGACATCGATGGCCGGTATCGTTGGTGGGTGGGAGCCGACTTGGGAGGCGGGTGGGCGGCCATCGGTGTGCCGTGTGACGTCGGGGGGGGGGGGGGGTTGGGGGGGGGGCACCGTCGGGGGCGCGCACGGACGCGCGCGCGTGCACGGAGGGTGGCGGGCGGGCGGGCGCGTGCACGGGGCGGGAGCGGGTGGGAACCGCTACACTACAGAAAATCAATAAACAGTAAAAAGTTAAAAGGGCCATAATCACACACAAAAAAACCCACAAAAAGAGATCGTGGAGGGGTGGGGGGTTGGTTTTTGTGTGTGGGGAAGCTACACTACAGAAAAGTTAAAAAAATGCAAAACAAAAACATTTTTTCGTCTAAACTGGGTACTGGCAGACAGCTGCCAGTACCCAAGATGGCGCCCATTAAGTTAGAGTGGGAGGGTTATAGAGCTGTTTGGGGGGGATCAGTGAGGTTGGGGGCTAAGGGGGATAGTACACAGCAGCATATGTAAATATGCTTTTAAAAAAAAACACCAAAAAAACAAATATAGCTTTTATTTTAGTACTGGCAGACTTTCTGCCAGTACTTAAGATGGCGGGGACAATTGTGGGGTGGGGGAGGGAAGAGAGCTGTTTGGGAGGGATCAGGGGGTCTGATGTTTACGGTGGGAGGCTGAGCTCTACACTAAATCTAATATTAACCCTGCAAGCTCCCTACAAGCTACCTAATTAACCCCTTCACTGCTAGCCATAATACACGTGTGATGCGCAGCGGCATTTAGCGGCCTTCAAAATACCAAAAAGCAACGCCAAAGCCATATATGTCTGCTATTTCTGAACAAAGGGGATCCCAGAGAAGCATTTACAACCATTTGTGCCATAACTGCACAATCTGTTTGTAAATGATTTCATTGAGAAACCTAAAATTGTGAAAAATTTAACGTTTTTTTTTAATTTGATCGCATTTGGCGGTGAAATGGTTTCATGAAATATACCAAAATGGGCCTAGATCAATACTTGGGGTTGTCTACTACACTACACTAAAGCTAAAATTACCCCAAAAAACTCCCTACATGCTCCCTAATTAACCCCTTCACTGCTGGGCATAATACACTTGTGTTGCGCAGTGGCATTCTAATTACCAAAAAGCAACACCAAAGCCATATAAGTATGCTATTTCTGAACAAAGGGGATCCCAGAGAAGAATTTACAACCATTTGTGACATAATTGCACAAGCTGTTTGTAAATAATTTCAGTGAGAAACCTAAAGTTTGTGAAAAAATTTGTGAAAAAGTGAACATTTTTTTTATTTGATCGCATTTGGCGGTGAAATGGTGGCATGAAATATACCAAAATGGGCTTAGATCAATACTTTGGGTTGTCTACTAAAAAAAAATATATACATGTCAATGGATATTCAGAGATTCCTGAAAGATATCAGTGTTCTAATGTAACTAGCGCTAATTTTGAAAAAAAAAAATGGTTTGGAAATAGCAATGTGCTACTTGTATTTATTGCCCTATAACTTGCAAAAAAAGCAAAGAACATGTAAACATTGGGTATTTCTAAAATCAAGACAATATTTAGAAACTATTTAGCATAGGTGTTTTTTGGTGGTTGTAGATATGTAACAGATTTTGGGGGTCAAAGTTAGAAAAATTGGGTTTTTTTTCAATTTTTCCTCATATTTTATAAAATTTTTTATAGTAAATTATAAGATATGATGAAAATAATGGTATCTTTAGAAAGTCCATTTAATGGCGAGAAAAACGGTATATAATATGTGTGGGTACAGTAAATGAGTAAGATGAAAATTACAGCTAAACACAAACACTGCAAAAATGTAAAAATAGCCTTGGTCCCAAACGGACAGAAAATGGAAAAGTGCTGTGGTCATTAAGGGGTTAAACATTGCTGTGAATCTGCTAGTGAGTGCTGGTTTTTTTGTGTTTTGTATAAATAAATATATATATATATATATATACATACGTGTGTGTGTACATTTGTATTTATGTGTTTATGTGTATATATGTCTGTAAATACATATATACACATATAAATACATGTACACATATATAGACATATATAAATACATACATATCCATCTTTAGAGATGTATATGTATGTATCTCAAAGTTGAGATACATACTTTTTTTTTTGCGAAACAGTTAACTACAGCTTTGTGGATGTGCTAACCCAATGAGCGTTAACTTAAATTGCACTCAAGCGATCGCATTTATTTTCATCATACCATAATACCAGCGCAATTTAACCTGCACGCAAATGATCGCGAAAACCCGATATTGCTTGCGCACATCCGTTTGCGGTCCACTTATAATCTGGTCCAAAATCAAATATGGGGGTGGATCCGATAAAAATCGTTGCCCGCAAAAGCCGGCGACGCCAATATTTACGCTGGTTTGGTATCACATATACGGCGTAACCTAGAAGTTACGTGCGTATATTTCTGCCGTCGCCCGTAGTTTTTTGGGCTATAGGCAGGTATACCAAACCAGCACAGTTTGGTATCCAATATGCAGCATAAGGACTTACGTGGCGAAAATGGAGAAAACTTACTCCATTTTCACCTCGCCACAAAAAGCAGCCGTAAGAAGCCTTACGCTGACTATTGGAGCCCCGTAACTCCCTAAACTGGCTGCTAAAATAAACCTAACACCTAACGCATGCGCAATGTCTATCTACCTGTCAACCGCGACCCCCCCCCGAAATCCCTAATAAAGTTATTAACCCCTAAACCGCCGCTCCCGGACCCCGCCGCCATCTACATAAACTAACCCCCTACTGTGAGCCCCTAAAACCGCCGCCATCTACCTTATCTATCCCCTAATTAGAACCCCTTACACCGCTGTCATCTACCTTATCTATCCCCTAATCTGACCCCTTACACCGCCGCCACCTATATAAAAATGATTAACCCCTAATCTAATCCCCCTATACCGCCGCCAGCTATATTAATATTATTAACCCCTAATGTAAGCCCCTTACACCGCCGCCATCTCTATTAAAATGATTAACCCCTAATTTAATCTACCTACCCCTCCGCCAGCTATATTATCTATATTAACCCTAAGTATATTATAGTTAATATAGGTATTACATTATATATATTAACTATATTAACCCTAATTATATTAGGGTTAATATAGTTACTACAGTATTTATATTAACTATATTAACTCTATCTAACCCTAACACCCCTAACTAAATTTATATTAAATTAATCTAATTCATTTATAAACTAAAATATTCCTATTTAAATCTAAATACTTACCTATAAAATAAACCCTAAGATAGCTACAATATAATTAATAATTACATTGTAGCTATGTTAGGGTTAATATTTATTTTACAGGTAAATTGTTAATTATTTTAACTAGGTATAATAGCTATTAAATAGTTATTAACTATTTAATATCTACCTAGTTAAAATAATTACCCAATTACCTGTAAAATAAATCCTAACCTAAGTTACAAATACACCTACACTATCAATAAATTAAATAAACTACAAACATCTATCTAAAAATACAATTAAATTAACTAAACTAAATTACAAAAACAAACAAACACTAAATTACAAAAAATAAAAAAAAGATTACAAGATTTTTAAGCTAATTACACCTATTCTAAGCCCCCTAATAAAATAATAAACCCCCAAAATAAAAAAAAATTCCCTGCCCTATTCTAAATTAAAAAAAGTTCAAAGCTCTTTACCTTACCAGCCCTTAAAAGGGCCTTTTGTGGGGCATGCCCCAAATAATTCAGCTCTTTTGCATACAAATACAATACCCCAATCAGCCAATCAGATTGAGCTCGCATTCTATTGGCTGTTCCGATCAGCCAATAGAATGCGAGCTCAATCTGATTGGCTGATTGGATCAGCCAATCGGATTGAACTTGAATCTGATTGGCTGATTCAATCAGCCAATCAGATTTTTCAAACTTAATTCCGATTGGCTGATAGAATCCTATCAGCCAATCGGAATTCGGCGGACGCCATCTTGGATGACGTCATTTAAAGGTACCTCATTCGTCGTTCAGTCGTCGGCCGGGATGGATGCTCCGCGGCGGCGGAGCGAAGAAAGAAGATTGAAGATGCCCCCGGAAGAATGAAGACTTTGCTGCCGCTTGGAGGAAGACATCGCCGGAGGAAGAATTCTTCTCTGCCGCTTGGAGGAAGACATCGCCGGAGGAAGAATTCTTCTTTGCCACTTGGAGGAAGACATCGCCCGGATCGGATCAGGAGTTCGGCCCGGTGTGGTGAAGACAAGGTAGGGAGATCTTCAGGGGGGTAGTGTTAGGCTTTTTTAAGGGGGGTTTGGGTGGTTTTAGAATAGGGGTATGTGGGTGGTGGGTTGTAATGGGGGGGGATATTGTATTTGTATGCAAAAGAGCTGAATTCTTTGGGGCATGCCCCACAAAAGGCCCTTTTAAGGGCTGGTAAGGTAAAAGAGCTTTGAACTTTTTTTAATTTAGAATAGGGCAGGGAATTTTTTTTTTATTTTGGGGGTTTATTATTTTATTAGGGGGCTTAGAATAGGTGTAATTAGCTTAAAAATCTTGTAATCTTTTTTTTATTTTTTGTAATTTAGTGTTTTGTTTTTTTTTGTAATTTAGTTTAGTTAATTTAATTGTATTTTTAGATAGATGTTTGTAGTTTATATAATTTATTGATAGTGTAGGTGTATTTGTAACTTAGGTTAGGATTTATTTTACAGGTAATTGGGTAATTATTTTAACTAGGTAGATATTAAATAGTTAATAACTATTTAATATCTATTATACCTAGTTAAAATAATTAACAATTTACCTGTAAAATAAATATTAACCCTAACATAGCTACAATGTAATTATTAATTATATTGTAGCTATCTTAGGGTTTATTTTATAGGTAAGTATTTAGATTTAAATAGGAATATTTTAGTTTATAAATGAATTAGATTAATTTAATATAAATTTAGTTAGGGGTGTTAGGGTTAGATAGAGTTAATATAGTTAATATAAATACTATAGTAACTATATTAACCCTAATATAATTAGGGTTAATATAGTTAATATATATAATGTAATACCTATATTAACTATAATATACTTAGGGTTAATATAGATAATATAGCTGGCGGCGGGGTAGGTAGATTAAATTAGGGGATAATCATTTTAATAGAGATGGCGGCGGTGTTAGGGGCTTACATTAGGGGTTAATAATTTTAATATAGATGGCAGCAGTGTTAGGGGCTCACTTTAGGGGGTTATAGATATAATATAGCTGGCGGCGGGGTACGGGAGCGACGGTTTAGGGGTAAATAACTTTATTAGGTTGCGGCGGGGTACGGGAGCGGCGGTTTAGGGGTTAATAGCTTTTTTATTGTTAGGATAGTGAGGGGGGATAGCGGATAGAGGGTTAGACGTGTCGGGCTATGTTAGGGAGGCGTGTTAGACGTGTCGGGCTATGTTTAGGAGGCGTGTTAGACAGTGCGGGTGATTTAGACTTTAGTCAGGTTTTATAGGCGCCGGCAGTTTCTAACGTGGCGCAAGTCACTGGCGACTCCAAAAATCTGTACTTACGCAGATTTCTGGACATCGCTGGTTTGTGAGACTTGCGCCACTTTAGCAAGTGACGGCGCCGCATATTGGATGGCTCGAGTTGCGAGCTGAAACTGCGGGCGACGTGGGTTCCATCGCTTGCGCCGCAAACTGCGATCTATATCGGATCGCGCCCATGGTTTCTGTAGAGCAGAAAAGCTCATGTTGAAGAACAGCATTGATATTTATTTCTGCTTCTGGGTATAATTTAATGCGAGAAACATTTGTTTGCTTAATTGAGTGCTTTTATGTAGGATATGAAGTATTATGTTTTTTTTTTATATATTTTTGTTTTTCATAACCAAATAAAAAAGATCTAAACCCTAGATATCACTGATATCACAGTGTTTGGAAAGTCTCTCATAAATGGTATTTGTTCCTGTTGATTTGAAATGTTTTATAATTACTAAACTATAAGAACCTTTACTATTCAGGTTCACTTTATCTAGATTACGAGTATTGTGTTCGTGTTTTAACGCAGAAAGATGGCCATTTCAGCGTTAAAACAGCAATGCAGCCATTAGGAGTTTTGTTGGTATAGCTGTATCGCAAGCATTTTAGCCTGTAACGCAACGTCAGTCCCGCACTCAAAAAAATGAAGTTTTTGCGTGGGATTTCCATAGCGCTGCATTAAAAGTTTTGTGGCGAGGCTAAAAAGCTTGCGTTATACCCTATACCGACACGATCAGTTTCGCAATCTGAGAGCAGTAGTTATGAGTTTTACACAATAAAACTGTTACACAAAACTCATAACTAAAGTGTTACAAAGTACACTATTACCCATAAACTACCTAGTAACCCCTAAACTGAGGATCTCCCGCGTCACAAACACTATATTAATCTACTTAACCCCTAATCTGCCGCTCCCGACATTGCCACCACTAATACAATTTATTAACCCCTATTCTGCCGCTCCCTGACATCGCTGCCACTATAATAAAGTTATTAACCCCTATTCCCCCGCACTCCATCATCGCCCACACTATAATAAAGATATTAACCCCTATTCCACTGCTCCCCAACATCGTCGCCACTAAATAAAGTTATTAACCCCGAAACCTCTGGCCTCCCACATCACCACCACTAAATAAACCTATTAACCCCTAAAACCGCCAGCCCCCACATCTCAAAAAACTAAATTAAACTATTAACCCCTAAACCTAACAACCCCCTAACTTTAAATTAAAATTAAAAGATCCCTATCTTAAAATAAATAAAAACTTACCTGGGAAATTAAAAAACCTAAGTTTAAACTATAAATTAAACTAACATTACTATTATACTAAAATTAAAATAGCTATCAATTAAATAAATTAAATTACTCATTAAAAAAACCTAACACTACTAAAAAAATTAAATCTACAGTTACAAAAAATAAAAAAATAAAAATTTACAAAAAAATAAAAAAATACTAAATTACAAAAAATAAAAAAATACTAAATTACGAAAAATTACCCAAAATAAAAACAATTACATCTAATAGCCCTATAAAAATAAAAAAGCCCCCAAAATAAAAAAGCCCCCAAAATAAAAAATCCTAGCCTACAATAAACTACCAATAGCCCTTAAAAGGGCCTTTTGAAGGGCATTGCCCTAAAGAAATCAGCTCTTTTACCTGTAAAAAATTACAAAGACCCACAACCCAACCAACCCCCCAAAATGAAAAACCTAACTCTAACAAAAACCTAAGCTACCCATTGCCCTGAAAAGGGCATTTGTATGGGCATTGCCCTTAAAAGGGCATTCAGCACTTTTTCTTGCCCTGAAAAGGGCATTTGTATGGGCATTGCCCTTAAATTTTCTTGCCCTGAAAAGGGCATTTAGCTCTTTTAAGAAAAGCCCAAACCCTAATCTAAAAAAAAAAAAAAAACTTTAAAAAAACCTAACACTAACCCCCGACTTACAGTTTCTGAAGTCCGAACATCCAGGCGGCGAGAAGTCTTCATCCAGGCGGCGAGGCCTTCATCCATCCAGGCAGCGTCTTCAAAAATCAAATCAGCCAATAGGAATGCAAGGGACGCCATTTTGAAAGGCTCCCTTACATTGCAGATTCAGTATACGGCGGCGACCGTATGAAGAGGATGTTCCACGCCGGATGTCTTCCAGTTAAACCCGCTCCGCGCCGCCGGTATGAAGATAAAAGAGGTTTTTTATTTTGGGGGGTTGGTTGGGTGGTAGGTTTTGGGAGGGTCTTTGTATTTTTTTACAGGTAAAAGAGCTGATTTCTTTAGGGCAATGCCCAACAAAAGGCCCTTTTAAGGGCTATTGGTAGTTTATTGTAGGCTAGGGTTTTTTATTTTAGGGGTGCTTTTTTATTTTTATAGGGCTATTAGATTAGGTGTAATTGTTTTTATTTTGGATAATTTTGTTAGTTATTTTTCGTAATTTAGTATTTTTTGTATTTTAGTATTTTCTTATTTTTTGTAATTTAGTATTTTTTATTTTTGTAACTGTAGATTTAATTTTTTTTAGTAGAGTTAGGTTTTTTTAATGAGTAATTTAATTTATTTAATAGATAGTTATTTTAATTTTAGTATAATAGTAATGTTAGTTTAATTTACAGTTTAAACTTAGTTTTTTTTAATTTCCCAGGTAAGTTTTTATTAATTTAAGATAGAGATCTTTTAATTTTAATTTAAAGTTAGGGGGTTGTTAGGTTTAGGGGTTAATAGTTTAATTTAGTTTTTTGAGATGTGGGGGCTGGCGGTTTAGGGGTTAATAGGTTTATTTAGTGGCAGTGATGTGGGAGGCCTGAGGTTTAGGGGTTAATAACTTTATTTACTGGCGGCGATGTCAGGGAGCGGCGGAATAGAGGTTAATATATTTATTATAGTGTGGACGATGTTGGGGTGTGGGGGAATACGGGTAAATAGCCTTATTATAGTGGTGGCGAAATCAGGAGCAGCAGATTAGGGGTTAATACATTTATTTCGGTGGCGGCGATGTCGGTAGCGGCAGATTAGGGGGTTAATAAGTTTATGTAAGTGTCGCGATGTCGGGGGCAGCAGATTAGACGTGGGGTTTATGTTAGGTTGTTAGGTTTAAACGTAACTTTTTTTCCTAGATATCAATGGGGTTGCGTTACAAAGCTTTTCATTCCGCGATCGCAGGTGTTATTTTTTTTTCTAACACTTTCTCCCCATTGAAGCCTATAAGGAAAGCATGCACGAGCACTTCAAAGCAGCATTTGGATTTTGTGCGGTATGGAGCTCATCGCAACCATATCGCACGCACAAGGCGGCTTTTCCAAAACTCATAATAGTAGCGCTATGGAGGGGGAAATAACGCAACTGTTGTTGCGTTCGTTTTACACCCTCTATAGCGCAAAACTTGTAATCTAGGTGATTGCTAGGTAATTTAGGGTCAAATTCTCTAAAACTTTCTGGTCTGGTGAGATTCTATAAAAAGTTCTGTCAGTACTACAAAGCCCCTCGGGAAATGCTCTAAAAACTACTTTTAGAACTGCATATCTCATTAAGAGAAGTTCCCTAATTTATGTGGAGAGACATTTACTTTACAATTTAGTGCTAAATTAAATTCGCTTATGGTTCCTCAGGATCTAGTCGTAATTAAAATTCTAAATGGTTTGTTGTTTTATGCATTATTTAACTACTTCAACAAAATATTCAACTGAAAACCTTTTTTTCTGATGAATTTTGAAAACGGCAAGGAAATCTGCTCTGTAGTTCAAAAGAAAATTAGAATCTATAGGACTAGCTAATGTTGGAAAATAAGAAACAATCGTAATCTAATAACACACAGCAGTGTTGTGCATTTTTATGATTTGTTAATATCAAAGCAGGAAACAAAATTTTAAGATGTAGAAAGGCAAATCAAGGAATAAAATAATAACCTTTAGTTTTCCATTAGTGTCAAAGTAATAACAGACAACGTTTCAAGCCTAAAGGCCCTTAATCATGTATTTTGACTTGTAACATTGTCTTTTTTCACTTTGACTCTAATAAGAAAATAAAGGTCTTCATTTTATTCTTAAGCTGGACTTGTGTTTCTACTTATGTGAATAAGGGACTGCCCTTCCCTATCCATGCTTAATTTATCTCCTAACAGGTAGATTAACCTATCCAGCACAGTAATAATTATGAATTTCAAAATCAATTTTATTGGCTAGTGTTTAAACTACCACAAATTGTTAAAGCAGTATTAACACAATCATATGCTATACCTAATTAACAAGAATAATGCCGTTAATTAGGGAGCTCCTCAGAGCAAGAACCTTTCACATAATATAGCAAAAAACACACAATTGCTGATCCAACTTATTTAAAAAAGGTATAGGGCAAATTAGGCTGGTATGACAGGAGTTAGTAGTGCATGCATGTGTTTGAAACAATCTGTCAAATCAACACAAAGTATCTGTGATGAGAGTGGGAGGTGACATCACCGGATGTTGCACTTACTGAGATAGATGTGTTGTGCAAGCTGTATACTTTTATGCTCTGCAATAAAATAGCGTTCTACCTTCTATGCTGTGTCCTGCATCTCATGACATGGTGTCAGAAGTACCTGCCTGCGCTGTTTCCTGATTAATGACGATGTTGAAGTTTACCCCACCTGAGCATTTTGATTTCTCTCAGCCTGCAGCTTGGCCCACTTGGTATCAACGGTTTCAACACTTCAGGATTGCTTCCAAGCTTGACATGGAGAGTGGTGAAGTACAAGTTAATTCTCTTTTATACTCTAGGGGGAAAGATGTGGAGCCAGTGTTCAATGCCTTTAATTTCCAAGAAGGGGAAGAATTTGACTTTGAAATAGTTATGAACAAACTCAGTGCTCACTTTGTGCCCAAAAGAAATGTGATTCATGAGAGGGCTTGTTTTCATAAGCATGCTCAGGGTGTGGGAGAATCTGAGGAGTCATTTGTGCGATGCCTGTATGAACTAGCTGAATTCTGTGAGTTTGGTGTTGCTAAAGAAGAGCAAATCAGAGACAGAATAGTCATAGGAATTGCAGATGCTAGGTCTCACTGAAGCTACAGTTGTAGGCTGAATTAATATTAGATGGGGCTATTAGGATGGCCCGCCAGGGTGAACTGGTGAAAAAGCAAAGTGCTGATCTGAGGTCTGAGAGTATTGTGGATGAAGTACAGCAGTTCAGGAGAGCTGCAGGTGAAAGGCACAGTGTGAGCGGTAGACCAAGGGCAACAGATAGGCCCAGAAGCAGATGGGCGCAGCAGGCTCGCAGCACACGGTGTAACCGTACCCATGATCAGAATGTTATATGTCCTGCTAAAGATAAAGATGTAGAAAATGTAACCGAATGGGCCATTTTGAAGTGACGTTTAAAACTGAATACATTAAGGAGATGCAGGTGGATAGTGACCAGGAAGGTCAAGAAGTGTCCTTTGTAGGGTCTGTTGTTGAACGGTCTGGTTCAGACGAAGATTGTTACAGGGCCGGACTGGGACCAAAAATAGACCCGAGCATTTTAAGGCAAAGCAGCCCACTCCTTCCCCTATTTTTTATTTAACTGCCCACATACACACACTTATATACATGCACACCACACATAAACACACATATGCATGCACATTACACATATACACACACATATGCACGCACAACACACATACATATGCTCATAAGCAAGTACACCACACACACACTCATGTGTACACACACCACACATACACACACTCATAAGCACACACACAAAACACACATGCACACACTATTTACGCACATCGTACACCACACATACATATGCATGCATGCACACTACAAATATACACGAGCATATGCATTCACACCATACACGCACACCACTCATACACACGCTCATAAGCATGCACACCACACATACACACTCATATGCATGCACACCACACATACATCCTCATACACACATACATTCTCATACACACACACCCATATGTATGCACAGCACACAAACACACTCACACCCATATGCACGCACACCACACATTCACCCACATACACACACATTTATGCATGCACATCACACATACACCCACACTTACATGCACGTAGACCACATATACACACTCATATGCATGCACACCACACATACACCCTCATACACACACACACACTCATATGCATGCTCACCACACATACACACACACCCACACACCCATATGCACCTACACCACATATACACACACACACACACACACACATATACATGCACAGTCCACACATACACCCACATACACATATGCATGCACACCACACATACACCCCCACTCATATGCACATACACCACACAATACATACACCCACATATGCACACAACACACACACACTCATATGCATGCATACCCCATATATAAATATGTGTGTGTATATATATATATATATATATATATATATATATATATATATATATATATACATACATACAGGATACAAAAGACAGCACTCTCTGGTCTTAAATACAAAAGTAGATTTATTTGTAGTGACGTTTTGGGGAAAGCTTCCCCTTCCTCAGACCTCGGGGAAAGCTTTTTTTTTTTTTTTTTTTTATTATTTATTTTTTTATTGAGGAGAAAAACAAATTCTGAAAATATACATATCAGTCGATCAATAATTTGTTACAGCTTCAAAACGGACTAACAAAGAAGTGAGAGAGTGATTATTAAGCTTTACATAGCAGACTGATACGAATGTACAATCATAAACACCTCATTTTGCTTTTACAGTTTCACAGTGTCCTTAAGAGATTACAGATCCAACCAGGGGACCAAGATCTGTGTGGTAGGATTCAGGGCACTTTATGCATACTATGAAACAAATAGGAAAACAATTGTCATAGAAAAAGAGAAAAAGTTACATTTCAGTATATATGAACACACCATAACATTTCTTTATAGTTGGGGCCTGAAGAGTCTTTCATGGTACAAATTGAAGAAAAGCTTTAATCCGGGCTCTTCAGACTGGGCAAAGACTGCAAAAACTCTGCCAGAGAGTAATGCGGAGGAGAGATTACTCAACCATTACCGCATTGAAGGGGGGGGGCGGAGATTAGACTGGTACTATATTTCCTCTCAACTTCTGACCTGTACAGTAAACAGGTACGCAATTTAGAGATGACGGAGTATAACATATAAGCATAGATGAACTATACACACTGAAGTCTATATCACCATCAATACTTATTATATTGGCTACTGCAAAACTATATGAAATCTATACCATGACTATTATATTCTGACTGTACTGGTAAACATAGAGTAACATTGCAGCGGCTAGACTTAGGCTAAAACTGTATTCGTAGATAAATGCAAAGTTAGACCCAGAGACATATGTAGCAGAGGCTGGGTCATAATGACAATGCATCATGTTAGGCATCTCCCCCTGCCCAGCACTCATATATTACTAGGTTCTGGCGGTCAGGGTATCGTTTGGTATCACAGGTGTACACTAGGGAAGAGGAATGCATACAGACTTCAATAAGATGGGAGAGGAGCAGCTTATATTTGAAAAATAAATAAGTTCCTACAGTTTCAATGTTATACACAAAAGACTACAGGCCTACACTTCAAACAGACAGGCAATCTCATTTTGACGGATTCTGAGAGGCAATATATTCTGGTAGCCATATAAATCCTGGTATCAATGTAAATGGTTATTTCAGGTCTACTTGAGAGTTACGCTGTAGCTAGTATGTTCTGACTGCACTAGGAACATTAGGTAGCAGTGTAGCAACTTAACATCATTTATAACTAAAGACAGAGATAATGGATGAATGAGACTCAAGGTCTGCGTAGTGGGAGCTGAATCGAGGTAACAAGACCTCATTTTAGGCATCTCCCCTTACTAAATATTTATGCAATGCCAGGGTCTAACTTAAAAAAGAGGAAGGGTACAGCACTCAAACATCACTTCACAACATCCATACACATACCAGCTAGTAAAATTGCATGTAAACTTCAGAAAATATACAGGAGATCAGCATAAAAGTGAGAGGTAAATAATTCCTTACAGTGAAGGACATAACAAAGGGTAGGAGCAATTAATAGTGTGTTAGAGGAAACTGCAGAGCATATATCAAGGTAAGAAACATATTTAGAAAACTTAACATTTACAACTATTGCTAATAAGTCCGTGATACATCAACACACAACAAAGCAGGGCCTTGCTGAACAGTACTCAGTCTGAATAAGTGCTGGAGAAACTTATTGCAAATAACTGATATTTTGCATTCTTAGAAGGTTTAGTCTCAATATCTACACATTCTCAGATAGTCATCATCATTAATGCAGATTCTTACAATTATAGCGGAATTATTCAGCAGTTGCAAAAACTGAATTTTAGGGAGAAGCGCGTTCAGTAGGCAAGATGGTATCTTGAGCGCTTAGTAGTCACTCCTGTAATAAAAATTATCACCCAACCCCAGTTTTTATATCCGCCTCAGAGAGCCAGAAATCCTCACATCTCGGAGCCATCAGGAGAAAGATAATATTCTGAGCCGGAACCTCTGCGCCGTTCTTCTCCAGGCCCCAGATCATGCAGACCTCCAAGGCAGTACTTTGGCATGAGGCCGACAGCGATGTACTCACAGCAATAGGTCCGCATTCACGGAAGCCAGTCACGCTCCCTCCTACACAGGACTCGTCGGTAGTAATCCTCACAGGGGTCAACACATTGCGGTCCAGCAGGACCAACACTTCGCAAACAGATCCATCCGGCAGTTGCTCCATATCAGGGAGATCAGGTGTTATGCGGAGATCCCCTGCACTTAGCTGTACGTTTCCAGGATCTTCACAGATATCCACTTCTCCCTCATCACCAGTCAGGTCAGGTTTCCTAGTTACGCGCGCCACTTCAATCCTTATTAATAGATCATCAAATCTATTGAGGAGCCGTAGCTCGTATTCAGCGAGTAGTGTCTGTAGCGTGGCGCAGTTGTCTTTCTCCATTTTAAATGTGCGGCCTGCTGATTCTCCAAAAAATGTTAACACGGCAATAAAATCACTTTGTATATTACAGCCAGAGGATTTACATTAGCCTCCTGAGGTTCTTAATGATAGCCTGATATCTGAATATTGATCCACAGGGGAAAGATTAGGTAAATAGAAAAATAAAATCAGGAGCCTCAGAAATGCACGTCTCATTGCTTTGGCTGCTGGCTCCGCCCCCCTCGGGGAAAGCTTTCCCCTGAAACGTCAATACAAATTAATCTACTTTTGTATTTAAGACCAGAGAGTGCTGTCTTTTGTATCCTGTATTATTACCCACATTCTTGCACCCTGGCATTTGTGACACAGTCTGTGAGAGTGCACTTGTTCAAGCATCCTATATATATATTTATATATATACCGTATATATATTTTTCAAGCGGCTACAGTGCGCACCTTTTCTTTCTACAAAAAAACATATATACCAATGTATGAGATAAAAAAAATTAAAAGTCACATCAAATATACCTAAACAGAGGACACTGAGGCCACTTAAAACATGCTATGGATATTGTTAACGCTTTAGGTCCATGAGCCTCTAATATATCACTCTTTAATTTACTGTACGCTTTTTCATAGACCATTTATAAAAAATACTGTTACAGTCTGATTGCACTGCAAATTAGGATAAAGGTAAATAGAAATATTGAAAGAAACCCCACCAGCACAAGAAAACCTGCTGCACTAAGAAACTTGTGGATATTGATCATTTTGAATATTCTTATAAACAGCAATTTTTTTTATTATTTTTTTTTATTTTTTTTAAAGGAAACACAACTGAATAATTTGTTATTACATGGATTTGATTCCTGTAATCAAGGTTCATAGCACTGTAGTTTTCATTATTGTATTAAAACAAATTAAGGGATAAAGTCAATGGTCATCAAATACTGCAAGCAAGAAATACCAGCAAAATACCTATAGTTTTTGTATGTGTTAAAGTAAGCTTAGTACAATTGAAGGGCAACCCTTTGCCAATGAAGAATGCCAGTCACTGTAACAATGCAATATTATTTGTCAGTTTGTGGCACCACCTTTGCATGCATACCCTTCATGTAAAATAAAGTATTACAATACTTGTGAGAATCCTCTGCATATGTATTCACCAGTGCATGTAAATCACAATACCTGTTAAAAGTTGGAAAAGCCCCTTCCACAGAGGAATAATATCCCCCTTAACACTAAGAGTTAGTAACAAGTGTCACCTAATAAGCTTGACACCTCATATATGGTTGCTGCTACAATCCCCCTCTCCTTGGAGCACTACAGCTGCATCAATTCCCTGCTCCGATTAGGCAGATCCTAGTGTCCAGGGTTTCACTCTCACCAGCCTGACTTGTCAAGAGGATTATCCAAGTAGGATATTACTAGAGTATGCGGCCTGCAATAATAATCATTTTGTTTGATGTCACAACTTTGATATGCGTTGTTGCTTTACTACTTACAAACTGATAGCTAGGCTTTAAATTGTGCTTCCATAAAGCTCCTGGAGATGAAAGGAGAACCCGCATTGAAACAGCTGCCTATTGCCTACACAAAATGACTATCTTCATTACACTGGTAGGTCGGTTTTGCTTCTTCAGACTCCTCTTTGGGATATCCTCTGCTCCTGAAATCTTTCAAAGAGAGATGAGTTCTCTTCTAAGGGACCACAAGGGCACGGCAGTCGTTAGTGTATGGGTCTACATTGGAAGAACATGATCAGTGATTGAGCTGTGTGCTGCAGACCATTAGAATCCGGGCTGAAATTAAATAAGGAGAAATGCCATTTTAGAAAGGCTGAGTTATGTTACTTTAGGCATATCATCAATGGAGATGGCATCAAGCCAGACCCTGATAAAATCCTTGCTATTGAACAGATGAAAAGTCCTTCTGATGTACATGAGCTGAGACAAATATTGGGCCTTGTGAATTATGTGGGCAGGTTCCTTCCAGATTTATCCACAGTACTACACACTATCACAGAGTTGTTGAAATAAGATGTTGCCTGGGTCTGGGGACCTTCACAGGAAGAAGCTTTTGTGCAGGTCAAGTCCCTGCTGGGGTCTGTCCCAGTGTTGGGGTTCTACGACCCTTCTAAAAAGACTATGGTTAGTGCTGATGCGAGCAGTTATGGGTTAGGGGCCGTCCTCCTGCAGTTGAATGAGAACAAACTACAGTCCATCGCCTACTGTTCCCGTACACTGATGGCTGCTAAGTCTAAATATGCCAAAATTGAGAAAGAGTGCCTGGCTGCAGTTTGGGCCTGTGAGCACTTCCTAGTGGGTTTAGAGAAATTTAGTCTGTAGACTGACCATAAACCGCTAGTCTCTTTAATCAACTCCTATGATATTGACAAAACACCCCTAAGATGCCAGAGACTTCTAATGAGGCTGTTTAGGTTCAACGTTCAGGCAGTGCATGTGCCGGTGAAACAACTGGTAGTGGCAGATACAATTTCCAGGCTCCTGCTAGCTGCTGCTGAAGACTTCAACGGAATCAGATGTGAAAGTGTATGTGGATTCAGTTCAGGCATCCAAATCCATTTTGTCAGGGAAGCTAGAGCAAATAAGGAAGGAGACACGTTTAGATACAGACCTTCAAGAAGTTATTAAGTACATAAAAGAAGGTTGGCCTGAGAGCCGGGCAGCCTGGATATCTTTAAGTTCTTATATAGCCTGGATATCTTTAAGTTCAGTCAGAGAGGTCGCAGCTCACGGAGCTGGATGGGTTGGTGCTGCTCCAGGACTGCATTGTTATTCCTGTTAGCATGCGGCAGGAAATGTTAGCAGGATTCATAATGGCCACTTGGGCATTACAAAGTGCAGAGAAAGGCAGAGAAAGGCAGTATGGTGGCTTGGGATCAGTTCTGACAATGCAAGCCACATGTCAAAATGTGCCTTTTGCTGGGAACGCCGGCCTACTCAGAGAAGGCAGCGCTTGATTTCTACTACCTGCAGGCCTATGGCAGAAAATAGCTGCTGATTTGTGTGAACTCCACAGGAAAAAGTACCTAGTTGTGATTGACTACTATTCCAGGTATTTGGAGATTGCACCCTTGAATGAGATCACCAGTCAAGCCGTTATCTCTCATCTCAAGAGCTTGTTCGCCCGGTGGGGCATACCAATAGAGTTAGTGAGTGATATTGGAATGCAGTTTGCTTCCATGGAGTTCAGTTCTTTCAGCAGTGAATATGATTTTGTCCATTCTACGTCAAGTCCACTCAACCTGCAGGCCAATGGAATGGCTGAAAGGGCAGTTCAAACAACAAAGTTAATTTTAAAGCAATCTGAGCTGTAAGTAGCTCTCTTGGCCTATAGGGCAACTCCCATCCAAGCCACGGGTTTTAGCCCAGCACAGCTGTTGCTAGAACGTCAGATTCGCTCCACTTTACCCTCTGTGGGTGTCTTCCAGCCAACCAGCTCTGTTCCTCGGGATGAGATCCTTAGGAGGGATGGAGCGGAAAAAAGGAGTTATCGATTCTTCTACAACAGAAAACACTCTGTGAGGCGCGGCATGAGCTGAATGTGGTGCAACGTGTCAGCGTTAAACTGGATGATGAGAAGAAATGGAAGACGCCTGCTACGGTAATTGGACGCTCTCCAGAACCAAGGTCTTTTGTAGTCCTTACTGATGGAGGGACAGTCACACGTCAAAATAGAAGACATCTTCAGCCAGTACCTGAGAGTTTGGGGACTGGATGCCTCAGAGCCTCCGCCGGTGTGATCCCCTGTTTTAAGAGGGGTGCCTTCCCCCCAGCAAGATCACAGCAGGGATACTTATTTGCTTCCAGCATACTATCAGTCACCTTCTTCTGTATCAGAGGACAGTTCATGTAAAATGACATCAAGTGGAAGAGTGGTGAAACTTCCAGCCCGATATCGGGATTAACACTAGTTAGAGCAGTGACTGGTAGAATGGGCAGAATAATCCCATGGTCACTGTGGACTAGGGTAGTCTACACCGATGTTTAAGTCAGGATTTTATTTCTTGTTGTTCATATATATATTCTCTTTAGCTTGTTATTTGTTGTATACTATACATAACTATTTTTGTATGCTTCTTCTATACTTTGTTATTTGATGTATTCTAAAAAAAAATGTATACTTTGTCCTTTGAAAAGGGGGAAGATGTGATGAGAGTGGGAGGTGACATCACCGGATGGGGGCAAGGCTTTGGGTCGTTATTGTCTATGTCGCACTTACTGAGTTAGATGTGTTGTGCAAGCTGCATACTTTTATGCTCTGCAATAAAGTAGCGTTGTACCTTCTATGCTGTGTCCTGCATCTCATGACTGTATCCACATCATACTTTGTGTATTAAACAAGCGGTTCACTGGTTAGATGCTGCGTTGTGATTACATTCCCAGTAAGCGGCTTTTTGTAATTAGAATATAGCCAATCATGTGCCATTTTAGTTAGCAGACAATTCACGGTCAAACATTCTGTAAATCATATAACAGTCCCGGTCATCAGTGAAAATTCAAAATAGACCGCAGTTTGCTACAAGAGTTAATAGATTTGTTACAGTGTCTCTGTTAGGTTTAATCATTCATCGGCTTCCATCTTAAATCACCCAGGATAATTCCCCTTTACTCATGCAAATCGCCCTTATGGGCTACAGGAAATAAGATAATCGTACTAGAGTGACTAAGGATTAATATGTAGATATCTAGCACTAGGTTCAACACATCAGAGACTTAATGCCATACTCACGACGACCCTCTATGTACCAGGCTTATTTGTGGGTCCTCCAAAATTTTTTCAGGTATGATTGCTGTGATCTAGAAGGGAAAAGGGAAAAGGCGCCCCAAATGGTGTAGTACTTCAAAATCAACTTAATTTCCAAACAGTAATCAAAAATTACTCCTAGCACTAATAAAGTGCTATATGCGCAGTCTGGACCTTAAAAAGCAGTCCAGTGAGCTCACTCCTCGGTATCTGTTGCAGATGGTTAAAAAATATCATTAATGACTTGACCTCCTTGGATTAGGAGTTAGATTAAAAAAGTGCATGCAGATTAATCTCACAGTGGTCAAAGTAGGAGGTGTCACAGAGAAGCTTCCAAAGAACCCTAAATCTGTATATCAAGATTCATGGAACAAGGGATAATCTTAACTCGAAACCTCCATTTACCATAAACCACAAATACAAGATATGGCTGTAAAAAGCACTATATTAAAACAACATTCATAAGATAAAAATCACAACGCATCACGCACCCGATTAGGGAACAACGATGTACAAACTTGCCGGGGCAACAAGAAAAAACATATACAATTAACATTGATGAACATATTAGTACTAGTAATGGCAAAGAAATAACTAGCTTCTTAATGTAAAATACGCAAGCGTATATACGGTTCTCACAGTAAGGAGGCAGGTGGATAACGTTCTAAATAAATCACTTCTCTGATAAATAAGAATGATAATACAACAAGAAAAAACATATTTAACATTAATGAACATATTAGTACTAGTAATGAAATAACCAGCTTCCTATTGCGAAATACGCATGCGTATACAGGTGGCCCTCGGTTTACGATGGTTCAATTTGCGCCGTTTCAGAATAACGCCCTTTTTTTTGCTATTGAAAAGCATTAGCACATGCATACATTAAAATAGCCAGTAGGTGGAGCTGTCCGCTTGTGTTGCAGCAAACACATGCAAAGTAAAGCAAGCCAGACACGATCAATGGATCAGCTTTCAAAGGAACAAGATCTAGCAGCCTCTTCCCTTAGCTGCAGACTCAATGCAGAGAACTGTTTGCAGAAAAAGGCAAGTAAAAAAACGTTTTTGTTCATTAAACTTAGTTTGATGATGATGCAGTCTGTTGTGTCATTAAACACAGGCAGGCTAATCAGTGTATAACCAGACCTGAGCAATGGATCCGTTTTTAAAGGAACAAGATCTAGCAGCCACTTCCCTTAGCTACAGAAAAAGGCAGGTAAAAAAAAACTTTTTCTTCATTAAACTTAGTTTGATGATGATACAGTCTGTTGTGTGATTTTTGTTTTTGTTCATTAAACTTAGATTGATGATGATACAGTCTGTGTTTGTGTGATAATTTCATTAGGTGCGGTTTAGCAAATGTTTTTGTTTATTAAACTTAGTTTGATGATGATACAAACTACAGTATATTTTTAGGTTTATAATGCTGTTTACCATTTAAAGTCTTCATTTCAAAGCTTTAAAAATAATGTATTAGGTGTTACTTATGACAATTTTGAGAGGGGCCTGGAACCTAACTCCCTCACTTCCCATTGACTTACATTATAAACTAGGTTTCAATTTACAACGGTTTCAATTTACAACCATTCCTTCTGGAACCTAACCCCGGCGTAAAATGAGGGCAACCTGTGCTTCTCACAGTAAGGAGGTAGGTAGATAACGTTCTGAATAAATCTAATAAATAAAAGTGATAACACAAATCAAATCTAAAATTCAAAAAGGATGGGAACACGTTATAAAAATTATATATATAAGCAATGTGCCACAAAGATTATAATGAAATGTACAATATAAATATATCAGTGTATTAGTGCCTGCATTCTAACAACGAGACCTCAAATATCTCATAGAAACAGGCAAAATTAAATATCCAACAATGTGCATCATGTGAGCATCAAAAATAATTATATAGTGGATTTTACATAAAAAAGAGGTTAAACCATACTACAGAAACCCCCCCGCAAATTATACAATACATAATCTAAATACCTATATCTCATTAAACAAACTAAGAATAAAATGTGCCTTTTAATAGTGAGTACTTAACTCTAACATATAAATGATTTAGTGCTCAAAAGCTGCCATATCAATATTTTCATTCAGACCGAATGGAGTAAGTGTCTTCAGTTTCCATATCCAAAAGGTTCTCTCATTGCCTCAATTTTGTGAATCTATTGATTCCCCAAGTGTCTGGAATATGTTCTATGGGGATCATTCGAATCACATCCGTGCATTCAGAATGTTCACTAAAGATATGTCTGGGTATACTTAGTTTGATAAATTTATGTTTAATATTCCCACTATGTTTGCCCCATCTTTTTTGATGGGTCTACATGACCTTCCAACATATTGAAGAACACAAAAATATTGTAGTAGATATATTACAAAAATTGAATCACATGTAAAATGCGTATTAATCGTATGTCTCACCAGATGAAAAAGAGGTAAATTAATTAATTTTGCCAGAAACATAATTACACATCCCACGAAGTTTCTTACCCTACTTATAAGTCCCAAAAGGTTTTAGTTTAAAATCGACATTGGCCTCTAAATTTTTATTGTTTGAATTAGTTAGAAACTTTGTTTTTTTTCTGCCTAACAGAAAAATAGCTAGTTTATTTTTAAGTGTAGGTGCTTTTCTAAAAGTGCACAATGGATCATTACCTAATATATCTTTTAGAGTGGAATCACCTTGTAGAATGAACCAGTATTTCTTTAAGATTCCTTCAATTACACGATGGTTACTATTATACCCAGTGATAAAACGTAAATTATTGCTCTTCTCTACTTTATTATTGAACTTAGTTATACTCATGTTTAATTCATCAGTAGTTTTATTGTTTAGCTGACTTCTAGTTTTAAAAAGATCACCCCTATCTTTCATTTTGACCTTTTTGTAGCCTTGAATGTTCAAATCCTCTGGATAACCCCTTTCAATAAACCTATCTCAGAGAATCAGAGCCTGCTCCTCAAATTCCTTAATATCTGAACAGTTTCTCCTTATCCTACAGAATTTATTAAAGGGAACATTTTGTTTCCATGGTAAGTGATGGTTACTTTTATAGTATAAATAGCTATTTGCATCAACATATTTAAAAAAACGTCTTAGTAGCTACTTTACCTTCTGTATCCCAATATAATGTAAGACCTAAAAACTCAATACTATCGCAATTGATCCTAGAAGTGAACTCAATGCCCAGACTATTACTATTCAGATGTTCAATAAATCTATTGGCTCTCATAATGTGTCCTTACCAAATAAAAATCAAATCATCAATATAATGACCATAGAACACCAGGTTCGCCCCAAATTCAGAGGGAAAAATATATTTTTCCTCAAAGAACTCCATAAGGTTTGCAAAACTTGGGGCAAACCTGGTGCCCATGGCCGTCCCTTTAATTTGTAAAAAAATATTCCTCCTGTTAAACAAAATAATTGTGCTGTAAAATTAAATGAATGGACTCAATCAAAAATTTCTTTTGTTATCCATAGCAGATCTCTCTTACCCTTATCTACTAAGTTTCATTTCTCTATGAGATCTGTAGTGTCCCTTAAATAAGAGAAGCCTGAGGAAAGAGACAGAGATCTGAGAAACTAGTTGCTTGTTTATCCATTGTTACGGTCACATTTGTGACATTTTATATTGTATTTTACTGCACCATTAAACTATGGTATTTTAACTCTTCGCTGACAGCCTGAGCTTGATTGAAATCTACCCTGGAGTGATTTGTAACACTGCCTTGGTCAGTGAACTGGGACACTGTGAACTCCCAGTCTGCCTCTATAAGCACAACAGAGTGCTAATTAACTTGGGAGTATAAAATCTGTATTAACCTTTTTTTACATTTGTCCAAACTGTATCACACGAGGAGGCGCCCTTGTCTTTGTGATTTTCTTTGCACAGAGAGAGTAATTTCTTATAGTAATTCTTATCCCTCAGAATCCTATCTGCTTCTCTGATATAATCCAATTTATTTTGTAAAACTACCCCTCCGCCTTTATCGGCCTGCCTATTGAGTGATTTCTTTCATAGAGGTTGAGATTGGAATTATTTATATCAAAAATAGGTATTTTATTAAATTTTTCTAAGACTAAATTCTGGTATAATTGTATACTAGGATAATTTGTAGGGGGATTGAATTTATAGGGTAAATGTAAATCTGTGTTTATGTAATCATTATATAAATGATCACATAAATCTTGTGGCTCCAAACAGATTATATCCTCAGACCTCCTTCTACTGTTCATATTATCTGTAAGAATAAAATTACCTATTTTCTTTCCCACTCTTTTTTAACTGAAATATTTCTGCAGTGATTATTGCGTACAAATAAGTCAAATAAATTGTGACTGTTAGAGGGGCTAAAGGATAAACCTTTATATGTATACCGACAATTCCTCATTGCTCAGAGTGTGATTACAAAGGTTAAAAATACCCTTTTTTAGTTTTCAAGTCTCGCCTTTTTGGCATTCCTCCCTCTCCCTCTGCTGCCACGTTTGCATAGGACCTTTTTCCCCTCGTGGGTTGAAAGAATTTAATTTCTTTTTCTTCCATTCTGTCCTCTTTTAGTTCTAGTTGTCTCAAATGGAGGGAATAAGGTTTCTGCCTGACGTTTTCTTGGTTCTGGTTTTCTCAAAAAAAACTTCTCCACCCCCCCTTGAGTCCCTTTGGTTATCCTTGTAACCTATATTGTGCTGGGATCCATAGTGGTTCTTATTAAACTGGGATTTATATTAGACATGTGCAATTCGGTTCGGTTCGATTCGGAAATTCAGAAAATTCCGCAAATTCGGCGATTCGGATCGAACCGAATTTCCGAATTCAAATTTTGCCGAATTTTCCGAACCGAATCAAATCGAATTGATTCGTAAATTCGGAAGGCCATTGGATTACACTAGTATTATACAGTATGTTAGGTTAACACCTAATATACAGTATAATACTAGTCTAATCCCACCTAACACTTACCGAATTTCCGAACCGAATCGAACCGAATCGAACCGAATCGAACCGAATCCAGCCAAATTTCTTCAAATCCGAATGAATCCGAAACGAATCGATTCGAAATTTTCCGAATTCGAATCGATCCAAACCGAACTTCGAAAAATTCCGAATCGATCCGAACCGAATTTTGCACATGTCTAATTTATATTGCCCATTGCTAGTGGAAGGTGAATCATGGTACCCCCCCATCATGTCCATTATAATTCTTAAAGCCAGAGGAATTAAAACCAGATTCGTTAAAACCTGGGGAATTGTAATACGACTTATCTTTAGGGGGATACTCCTGATAACTATTCCTTGACAAATGTTTATTCTGTGGATTATTACAATGATTAAGGTGTTTTTTTCTTCTCCACTGTTTTTTTGTAATGGACTGTTGTCCATTGATTCTCTGGCATCTATTTATCAAGCCATCACTTGCATTAAACGGCACCAATACGCTTGCCTAAGATTGCCTAACATCGCTGCCGCGGACCTGAATACGCTCTCCAAAATTATCAAAAAAGCTGTCAAAAAGCTGTGCACCAAGTATGGTGTGATGAGCAGCGGACTGTTGTTAACTAACAGTCATCAATCTCGCTGCTCTTTGGCTTTTTCCCAGCTTTCTTGGTACCCTGTCACTAAACACCCACACTATACTATACTGTTTTACCCCCTATACCCCCACTCCCAGAGCCCACCGCAACTCTAATAAATGTATTAACCCCTAAACCGCCGCTCACGGACCCCGCCGCAACTAAATAAAGTGTTTAACCCCTAAACCGCCGCTCCCGGAGCCCACCGCCACCTACATTATACTTATTAAACCCTAATCTTCCGCCCCCTACACCGCCGCCACCTACATTATACTTATTAACCCTTAATCTGCCCCCCCTACACTGCCGCCCCCTACATTATATTTATTAACCCCTAATCTGCCTCCCCTACACTGCCGCCACCTACCTACATTTATGAACCCCTAATCTGCCGCCCCCAACGTCGTCGCCACTATATTAAATTTATTAACCCCTAATCCTAAATCTAACCCTAACACCCCCAAACTTAAATTTAATGTAAATAAATCTAAATAAATATTCCTATCATTAAATAAATGATTCCTATTTCAAACTAAATACTTACCTGTAAAATAAACCCTAAGCTAGCTACAATATAACTAATAGTTACATTGTCGCTAGCTTAGGGTTTATTTTTATTTTACAGGCAACTTTTCATTTATTTTAACTAGGTACAATAGTTATTAAATAGTTATTAACTATTTAGTAACTTCCTAGTTAAAATAAATACAAATATACCTATTAAATAAAACCTAACCTAAGTTGCAATTACACCTAACATTACACTATAATTAAATTAATTCCCTAACCTAAATACAATTAAATACAATTAAATAAAATTATCTAAAGTACAAAAAAAACAAACACTAAATTACAGAAAATAATAAACAAATTACAAGATTTTTAAACTAATTACACCCAATCTAATCCCTCTAACAAAATAAAAAAGCCCCCCAAAATAAAAAAAAGCCCTACACTAAATTACAAATAGCCCTTTAAAGGGCCTTTTGCGGGGCATTGCCCCAAAGTAATCAGCTCTTTTACCTGTAAAAAGAATTACAAACCCCCCCAACATTAAAACCCACCACCCACACAACCAACCCTACTCTAAAACCCACCCAATCCCCCCTTAAAAAAACACTAACACTAACCCCTTGAAAATCACCCTACCATGAGAAGTCTTCACCCAACCGGGCCAAAGCCCTCAACGAAGCCGGCAGAAGTGGTCCTCCAGACGGGCAGAAGTGGTCCTCCAGATTGGCAGGTCTTCATCCAGACGGCATCTTCTATCTTCATCCATCCGGCGCGGAGCAGCTTCATCTTCAAGACATCAGACGCAGAGCATCCTCTTCATCCGACGTCTTCTTGAACAATGATGGTTCCTTTAAATTCCAATCGGAATTAAGGTAGGAAAAATCCTATTGATTGCATCAGCCAATAGGATTTTTCCTACCTTAATTCCGATTGGCTGATAGAATTCTATCAGCCAATTGGAATTGAAGGGACGCCATCTTGGATGACGTCACTTAAAGGAACCGTCATTGTTCAAGAAGACGTCGGATGAAGAGGATGCTCCGCGTTGGATGTCTTGAAGATGGAGCCGCTCCGCGCCGGATGGATGAAGATAGAATATGCCGTCTGGATGAAGACTTCTGCCAGTCTGGAGGACCACTTCTGCCAGTCTGGAGGACCACTTCTGCCGGCTTCATTGAGGACTTCGGCCCGGTTGGGTGAAGACTTTTCACGGTAGGGTGATCTTCAAGAGGTTAGTGTTAGGTTTTTTAAAGGGGGGATTGAGTGGGTTTTAGAGTAGGGTTGGTTGTGTGGGTGGTGGGTTTTAATGTTGGGGGGGTTTGTAATTTTTTTTTTACAGGTAAAAGAGCTGATTACTTTGGGGCAATGCCCCGCAAAAGGCCCTTTTAAGGGCTATTTGTAATTTAGGGTAGGGTAGGGATTTTTTTTGGGGGGGGGCTTTGTTATTTTATTAGGGGGATTAGATTAGGTGTAATTAGTTTAAAAATCTTGTAATGTGTTTATTATTTTCTGTAATTTAGTGTTTGTTTGTTTTTTGTACTTTCGATAATTTTATTTAATTCTATTTAGTTTAGGGAATTAATTTAATTATAGTGTAATGTTAGGTGTAATTGCAACTTAGGTTAGGTTTTATTTTACAGGTATATTTGTATTTATTTTAACTAGGAAGTTATTAAATAGTTAATAACTATTTAATAACTATTCTACCTAGTTAAAATAAATACAATCTTGCCTGTAAAATAAAAATAAACCCTAAGCTAGCTACATTGTAACTATTAGTTATATTGTAGCTATCTTAGGGTTTATTTTATAGGTAAGTATTTAGTTTTAAATAGGATTAATTTATTTAATGATATTAATATTTTTTTAGATTTATTTAAATTATATTTAAGTTAGGGGGTGTTAGGTTAGGGTTTTACTTAGGTTTAAGGGTTAATAAATTTAATATAGTGGCGGCGACGTTGGGGGCGCATATTAGGGGTTAATAAATGTAGGTTGGTGGCAGCGGTGTAGGGGGGCAGATTAGGGGTTAATAAGTATAATGTAGGTGGCGGTGGTGTAGGGGGGGCAGATTAGGGGTTAATAAGTATAATGTAGGTGGCGGCGGTGTCGGGGTGGCAGATTAGGGGTTAATAAGTATAATGTAGGTGGTGGCGGTGTAGGGGGGCAGATTAGGGGTGTTTAGACTCGGGGTACATGTTAGGGTGTTAGGTGTAAACGTTACCATAGGAATCAATGGGAAGTTTTCGCTGCTTTCAGACTCCCATTGATTCCTATGGTATCCGCCGCCTCCAGGGTGGCGGATTGAAAACCATGTATGCTGGGCTAGAATAGTGCTGAGCGTTCCTGGTAGAAATTTGATAACTAGCAAAAGTAGTCAGATTGTGCTGAAGTTGCATTCGGAATATCTGTAATGAAGTAAGCATCGATCTTTATTGGACTGAGTCTGGTGTATCGTATGTAACGTCACAAAATTCTACTTTTGCCGGTCTGTAGGGTTTGATAACTAAGGGGAATCAGGCACGCCACAAATACACTCCAGAATTCCAGCGTATTTGTGGTTGACGGCTTGATAAATAGATGCCTCTGTGTTTTTGTTTATACCAGAGGTATAGAGTGTTACTATCCACTACTTTTACACTTTTCCTATCTTTTCTATTAAACAGATAGATTTTACCTTCTTTATAGTCTTCCTCATCTCTCACTTATTTTTTCTTTTTATTGATCATTAACTTGTTTTAGAAAATGTCAGTTCTCGTGAGAACCTCTTTATTCAGTTTTAAATAATCCTCTGTTTGATCAAATTGTTTAAGTGTCATTTGTATAGATTCAATCTCCTCACTTGCTTTCGTCACTAGTTTTTCTCTATGTGTTATTAGCAACTCTATAAGTTTAAAGGAACATTCATTTAAAATATTGTTCCATTTATCAATTAAATCATCATCATTTTTGAATGAACAATGCTTTAGGATCCTAAGACCTCTAGGGATGTACTTCTTCTCAGTATATTTTTTAAGCGTGTCTACATCCCACCAATGTCTATGCTCCTTCTTGATAGCTTTTTCGAATTTGCTAAATAACAATTTTATATCACATTGTTCAAGGGGAATATTTTCTTTGTCATTAACGAGGTTAATTCTTCTACTCTGCCTCTCTGTTAAACTTTGCATTTTTAGTGTTCAGAGATAAAGTTAAGGTATCTTAAAATCTATTTGTACTGTATAGATAAAAAATATGTATAAGGATATATGTATCAATGTACAGAGGACCCAAGCCTACAGATTACGTTTAAAAAAATCACATATCTCCAAGTCACTATCTACCAATTGGTCGCAAAAAACATAAGAAACAAGAAAGTAATTGAAAAACAGGCAAATTTAAAAGTTCGAAGTAGATGCACCTCAAAATATTAGGAGTTCCAATCCCAAAAGAATATACAATATGCAAAACTGGAAGTACTAGCAATGCGATCAGTCCAGAGGGGGATCGTCTGGCAGCTTGTTTTCTACAAAATATGGCGTCCACACCACAGATAGAATCTAGAAGGGAAAAGTGCCCCAAATGGTGTAGTAACTTAAAATCAACTTAATTTCCAAACAGTAATCAAAAATTAGTCACAAGTCTCCTAGCGCTAAGAAAGTGCTATATGCGTAGTCTGGACCTTAAAAAGCCATCCAGTGAGCTCACTGTTGCAGATGGTTACCAAATATCACCAATGGCTTGACCTCCTTGGATTAGGAGTTAGATTAAAAAAGTGCATACAAGTTAATCTCACAGTGGTCAAAGTAGGAGGTGTCGCAGAGAAGCTTCCCAAGAATCCTAAACCTGTATATCAAGATTCATGGAACAAGGAATAATCGCAACTCAAAACCTCAAATTACCAATAAACCACAAATACGAGATATGGCTGTGAAAAGCACTATATTAAAACAACATACATGAGATAAAAACACAACGCGTTTCTCAGTGATACACTGTTTCCTCAGGTGAATAAATATACAATGTAACATGTTGAGCTTATAGAGATCGTTGGCGTCCTCAAATTGTAAGTGCGCATGCATGTGTCAGATAACACACCCATATAGACCTTATTGTGATTTTAAATCAAACAGGTCAAAGGCATCAAAAATTTGGCCAACGCATTTGTGGGTCCTCCAAAATTTTGTCAGGTACGGTTGCTGTGATGTGTGCCAAACGATCCGCCCAGGTAGAAAGTTCTTAGTCAAGTTGCTCTGTCCAGATACTCTGTTACTACCTCTCAGAAGCATCTTGGAGTTATAAGGCATTACTGCCAACCTAATAGCCAGATTTCAGTGGGTGAGTTCCCAATGCGTCATCCATTTAAGCTGCTGCTTATAGAAAAGCAAATATGTTTATTTCTCCTTTAGAGGATAGAATGTTTAACCTTTGCTACGTACGTTTCACCCTTTCAGGCTTGGGTTTCTTCCGGCTTTAGTTAGTAGTCTTTTACATGAATAAATTACCTTAGTGGTGAAAAACTAATATATATATATATATATATATATATATATATATATATATATATATATATATATATATATATATATATACACAATATATATAAAGCATGCTTATTTTAGATGTATTATAAATAAAAGGATCTCTGGTTGTGGACAGAAGCTCCCCTGTTTTATTTCAAATTACCTGAGAATCCAGCAAAAGATTACATTTTGGGGTCGATCCGATATAAATCGTCGCCCGCAAAAGCCGGCGACGCCAATATTTGCGCGGGTTTGGTATCACATATACGGCGTAACCTAGAAGTTACGCCCGTATATTTCTGCCGTCGCCCGCAGTTTTTTGGGCCATAGGCAGGTATACCAGACCCGCGCAGTTTGGTATCCAATATGCAGTGTAAGGACTTACGTGGCGAAAATGGAGAAAACTTACTCCATTTTCACCTCGCCACAAAAAGCAGCCGTAAGAAGCCTTACGCTGACTATTGGAGCCCCGTAACTCCCTAAACTAACTAGAAAATAAACCTAACACCTAACGCATGCGCAATGTCTATCTCCCTGTCAACCGCGATCTGCTAAAATAAACCTAACACCTAACGCATGCGCAATGTCTATCTCCCTGTCAACCGCGATCCCCCCCCACCCCCCGAAATCCCTAATAAAGTTATTACCCCCTAAACCGCCGCTCCCGGACCCCGCCGCCATCTACATAAACTAACCCCCTACTGTGAGCCTCTAAAACTGCCGCCATCTACCTTATCTATCCCCTAATCTGACCCCTTACACCGCCGCCACCTATATAAAAATTATTAACCCCTAATGTAAGCCCCTTACACCGCCGCCATCTCTATTAAAATGATTAACCCCTAATTTAATCTACCTACCCCGCCGCCAGCTATATTATCTATATTAACCCTAAGTATATTATAGTTAATATAGGTATTACATTATATATATTAACTATATTAACCCTAATTATATTAGGGTTAATATAGTTAATATAGTTACTATAGTATTTATATTAACTATATTAACTCTATCTAACCCTAACTAAATTTATATTAAATTAATCTAATTCATTTATAAACTAAAATATTCCTATTTAAATCTAAATACTTACCTATAAAATAAACCCTAAGATAGCTACAATATAATTAATAATTACATTGTAGCTATATTAGGGTTAATATTTATTTTACAGGTAAATTGTTAATTATTTTAACTAGGTATAATAGATATTAAATAGTTATTAACTATTTAGTATCTACCTAGTTAAAATAATTACCCAATTACCTGTAAAATAAATCCTAACCTAAGTTACAAATACACCTACACTATCAATAAATTTAATAAACTACAAACATCTATCTAAAAATACAATTAAATTAACTAAACTAAATTACAAAAAAAAACAAACACTAAATTACAAAAAATAAAAAAAAGATTACAAGATATTTAAGCTAATTACACCTATTCTAAGCCCCCTAATAAAATAATAAACCCCCAAAATAAAAAAAATTCCCTGCCCTATTCTAAATTCAACAAATTTCAAAGCTCTTTACCTTACCAGCCCTTAAAAGGGCCTTTTGTGGGGCATGCCCCAAAGAATTCAGCTCTTTTGCATACAACAAATACAATACCCCCCCCCCCCATTACAACCCACCACCCACATACCCCTATTCTAAACCCACCCAAACCCCCCTTAAAAAAGCCTAACACTACCCCCCTGAAGATCTCCCTACCTTGTCTTCACCACACCGGGCCGAACTCCTGATCCGATCCGGGCGATGTCTTCCTCCAAGCGGCAAAGAAGAATTCTTCCTCCGGCGATGTCATCCTCCAAGCGGCAAAGAAGAATTCTTCCTCCAGCGACGTCTTCCTCCAAGCGGCAGCAAAGTCTTCATTCTTCCGGCGGCATCTTCAATCTTCTTTCTTCGCTCCGCCGCCGCGGAGCATCCATCCCGGCCGACTGCTGAACTTGGAATGAGGTACCTTTAAATGACGTCATCCAAGATGGCGTCCGCCGAATTCCGATTGGCTGATAGGATTCTATCAGCCAATCGGAATTAAGTTAAAAAAATCTGATTGGCTGATTGAATCAGCCAATCAGATTCAAGTTCAATCCGATTGGCTGATCCAATCAGCCAATCAGATTGAGCTCGCATTCTATTGGCTGTTCCGATCAGCCAATAGAATGCGAGCTCAATCTGATTGGCTGATTGGATCAGCCAATCGGATTGAACTTGAATCTGATTGGCTGATTCAATCAGCCAATCAGATTTTTTTAACTTAATTCCGATTGGCTGATAGAATCCTATCTTGGATGACGTCATTTAAAGGTACCTCATTCCAAGTTCAGCAGTCGGCCGGGATGGATGCTCCGCGGCGGCGGGGGTTTTTATTTTATTAGGGGGCTTAGAATAGGTGTAATTAGCTTAAATATCTTGTAATCTTTTTTTATTTTTTGTAATTTAGTGTTTGTTTTTTTTTGTAATTTAGTTTAGTTAATTTAATTGTATTTTTAGATAGATGTTTGTAGTTTATTAAATTTATTGATAGTGTAGGTGTATTTGTAACTTAGGTTAGGATTTATTTTACAGGTAATTGGGTAATTATTTTAACTAGGTAGATATTAAATAGTTAATAACTATTTAATATCTATTATACCTAGTTAAAATAATTAACAATTTACCTGTAAAATAAATATTAACCCTAACATAGCTACAATGTAATTATTAATTATATTGTAGCTATCTTAGGGTTTATTTTATAGGTAAGTATTTAGATTTAAATAGGAATATTTTAGTTTATAAATGAATTAGATTAATTTAATATAAATTTAGTTAGGGTTAGATAGAGTTAATATAGTTAATATAAATACTATAGTAACTATATTAACTATATTAACCCTAATATAATTAGGGTTAATATAGTTAATATATATAATGTAATACCTATATTAACTATAATATACTTAGGGTTAATATAGATAATATAGCTGGCGGCGGGGTAGGTAGATTAAATTAGGGGTTAATCATTTTAATAGAGATGGCGGCGGTGTAAGGGGCTTACATTAGGGGTTAATAATTTTAATATAGATGGCGGCGGTGTTAGGGGCTCACTTTAGGGGGTTATAGATATAATATAGCTGGCGGCGGGGTACGGGAGCGGCAGTTTAGGGGTTAATAACTTTATTAGGTTGCGGCGGGGTAAAGGAGCGGCGGTTTAGGGGTTAATAGCTTTTTTATTGTTAGGCTAGTGAGGGGGGATAGCGGATAGAGGGTTAGACAGTGCGGGCTATGTTAGGGAGGCGTGTTAGACAGTGCGGGCTATGTTAGGGAGGCGTGTTAGACAGTGCGGTTGTTTTAAACTTTAGTCAGGTTTTATAGGCGCCGGCAGTTTCTAACGTGCCGCAAGTCACTGGCGACGCCAGAAATTTGTACTTACGCAGATTTCTGGACATCGCTGGTTTGTGAGACTTACGGCACGTTAGCATCTGACGGCGACCTATATGGGATAGCTCGAGTTGCGAGCTGAAACTGCGGGCGACGCCGGTTCCCTCGCTTGCGCCGCAAACTGCGATCGATATCGGATCGCGCCCTTTATGTCCAACCGTGATATTTTGCTTGTGTTGACTTTCTGTTTCCCTATGTTAATTTAACTTTTTAAGCTTTATGCCCATGCCTAATTTTGAACAGAATGTTGTTTGAAGTTTAGTTTATAAAACAAAGTAAATATTCTTAAAGTATGTCTGCACAAATGTTTTTTTTTATATGAAATACATTTTAAGCAGTGAAAATTATAATTAATAAAGAGAGCTTTAGCACATGGGTGGCTTAGCACAAAATAAATTAAAAAGACAAAATACATGTGGTCATTTTGGGAAAAAATCTAAGTACATTATATGATAATTGTCAATAGGTCCTTCACCATTATTCCTGGGAGACAACGGGCTAGATTACACGTGGCGCTGCAAATCTATTTTTCGCAAGCGAAAACATTGCTAGCGTTTTTGTGATTCTCGAGTTGCGCTCATATTACAAGATGAAAGTCAGAGAAGCGTAAAAAATCACTAGCGGAGTTTTTGCGTGCGTGTGCATGTGTTCCCCCATAGAAATCAATGAAGAGAAAAAAGTGGAAAAAAAACTAACATCCTACTCGTGAAAAAGAAAAAATTTAAACAAATCTAACACCCTATCATAAGCCCCTAGCCTAATAACCCTAATTCGCCATCACCCCACATTGCAAAGATTAAATAAAACTGTTAACCCCTAATCCACCATCCCCCTAAATAGCAAACTTAATAAACTATTCACCCCTAAACCGGCATCCCCCCACATTACAAACTAACTAAATAAACTATTAACCCCTAAACCACCATCCCCCCACAATGCAAAGTCAGCTCTTTTGCTGCCCAAATAAAATTTAAAAAAAATCTTCAAATTCAAATCAGCCAATAGAATGAAAGCTTTTTCCTTTCATCCTATTGGCTGATTTGAATTTGAAGATTCAAATCAGCCAATAGGAATGCAAGGGTACCCCTATATAAAACTAGTACCTTGCATTCACTCTTCAGTGTGCGGCCTGAGACTGCATGAAGAGGACCTCCCTGTTAAAGTACTGACATCACTGCGCCATCACCGCTTGTTTGTTATTTTTTGTAAGTGTAGAATTTTTTTTAATTTTTGTAATGTTAGGGTTTTTTTACAGATATTTTTTATTTTTTATTTTAAGGTAAACTTAGGTTTTAATTTAATTTTAAAGGTTAGTTTTTTGTTTTTTTAGGGTAGTTAGGATTTTTTAAAGTTTTTTTTATGGGTATTTTAATTTGGGTTAAGTAAGGGGTTGTTAAGGTTAGGGGGTTTAGATAGTTTATTACTTTGCGTTGTGGGGGGATAACAGTTTAGGGGTTAAAAGTTTATATTCAGCCAGATTACGAGTTTTGCGTTATGAGGGGTGCGGTATTAACTTGCACGTTATTGTCACCGCTCACTTACCTACAGCGCTGGTATTACAGGTTTTCAGACACCCAGCATTAACGGGCAAGAAGTGAGCATAGAGCAAAATTGAGCTCCATAACGCACTCCAATACCAGCGCTGCTTAAGTCAGCAGTGAGCTGGTTGTACGTACTCGTGCACGATTTCCCCATAGACATCAATGGGGAGAGCCGGCTGAGAAAAAGTCTAACACGCTCACTTTTTGGCCTCCCAAGACAAGCTCGTAATACCGGCGCTATGGAAATCCCATAGAAAACAGACTATGCGCAATTTGCGTAAGTTGATTTGCGGTAAGGCCAAAAAAGTGTGCGGTGTCCCTAAATCTACAAGACTCGTAATATCAGCGGTAGTAAAAAAGCAGCGTTATGAGGCTTAAAGGGACATTCAACACCCATGAAAACATTATCACATACCTTAGATCAAGCAAAAAAAAAGAGCCTGCACCGCATCCTATCTTCAATAACACTAACGTTAGGTGGCTAATCTTGAATGAACATTTAGTTAACAACGGCAGATATGACCGCCAAACTCCGCCCCCTGTTACGTAGGAGGCTTCTTGTTTAAACCCATACTCATTCACAGGGACACTGTTCTATTAGAAATAGAGCAGTGTCTTAGTGAACGCGGCTAAAGAATCTAGCCGAGGATGTGATTCGCATTGGATGAAGAGTTAGAGAAGAAGCCTCCTACGTAACAGGGGGAGGAGTTTGGCGGCCATATCTGCCGTTGCTAACTAAATGTTCATTCAAGATTAGTCACCTAACATTAGTGTTATTGAAGATAGGATGCGGTGCAGGCTCTTTTTTTTTTTGATTGATCTAAGGTATGGGATAATGTTTTCATCGGTGTTGACTGTCCATTTAACGCTGCTTTTTTACTCATAACGCAAGACTCGTAATCTAGCTGTTAGTTTGCAATGTGGCGGTTAAGGGGTTAATAGTATTATTTAGGGTTGGGGATGTAGGGGGATGGTGGTTTAGGGGTTAATAGTATTATATAGGGTTTGCAATATGGGGGATTAAATATTAGGGGTTAATAATGTATTTTATGGGTGTAAGTGTATCTTGTAATATATTTTTGTTGTGTATTGTGCAACTTTCTAGTTTAGTAAAACTGTTTCCATAGCTCTTAGATTGCGGTAAGGACTGAAGCAAAAAAGGCGTTTTTTTCCGACTTGAAAATCAGCAGGAGAAAAATGAATAGCAAAATCGCATTTGCGCTAGCACAAAATCCTTTGCGCCACCCTTGTAATCTAGCCCATTGTGCGCTCTACCCGACACAAAATTGCATCATTGTACAAAATGCTTTGAAATGTGGTTTAGAAAATGTTACTTTAGTACGTATACACTACTGACAACTCAAAACATATGCACTTGTAGAAGCTAATACTGCTGAGGTTTTTGATTGAGTTTTCATGTTCTTATGATGTTTTGTCAAATTCTGAAAGATCACAGACAGTACATTAATGACTGTATAAATCAATAACTACTAGATGTCACATTGCAACCTTCAAAAACAAAAAACTTCAATGAAGTATTAAGATAGCTTGTTATTCCCATTTTGTCTTAAAAAATTCCAGATTGTTGAAATCCTTTTCCCCCTTTATCATTCAGCTCAAAATAGCTAAATCAACTTCCAAAACCATCTCAAATTGTTTTTGTCTATGTTTAGGTTACATTTAAACAAACAAATTTACTTCCTGGTTGTTTTATATGTTGTAAATTATAAGAAATGTATTTCATCTTCAAAACATGATTCAGATTAATTGCTTGCCAAAAATGTCACTTCATATTTCATGTTTGATTTTTGTACTTTGATGTTTTAAAAAATACTTTTTATATATTTGTGTAATGTTTTTAGTAATGAATAAGTGATATTACAGACTCCTATGAATGTAATGTATAAGTGAACAAACACAGATAATATTGACATTAAGGACATTTTAAGTTTATCTTGTCAAAAAGAGAACAAGAATGAGTACCCCTTAATAACCCAAATAAAGATATAATACAGTTTGATCTCCATCTAAGTAGTAGCATTTGATTTTGTTTTTAAATTGTCAACTAGTCTATAGCCATGAGTAAGGGAATAAGTAAAAAAAATCAGGATATAGTAAATTATTATTTCTATGGAAATCTACATATTACAGATGAGTTGCATTATGATAAAATGAAGGTAGACTGGGTTATACAACCAATGCTCACTTAGATGGTAAAAAGCTTCAATAGCCAAACTAGGCTAGATCCTATGAAAGTCAATATAATAGACATCCTATAAAAAACTAAATCTAATGACAGATTTTTCAATTGTAATGGTTTAATCAAAATCACACAGGTATGTTATATGTGGGCCCCTATTGTAATGCTCGTGGGATATTTCCCTATCAGACCAATCCTGGCCAGTAGTCTTCTTATTCCAGCGTCAAGAGGCAAAGATCGGGGAGTCTTATTAGCAGCATAAGTCAGTCAGGCTTTGACATACTCTTGAGAGTCAGACTTCACGTTAGGCCACCATACATGTTGGGAAAGAAGTTTGAAGGTTCTTGTCAAACCAGGATGTCCTGATAGTTTGCTATCATGAGCCAAGGATAGCACAGGAGTGCGTAAAATGGGAGGTATAAAAAGGATCTCAGGTGCCGCAGGGGCTTCAGGAGGTTTTCTTGACTGAGCACATTGCAGTCTTTTAAGAAGAGGGGTTTTAAGCTGAGCAAGCACACAGGAGGGAGGAATGGTGTGTTCAGTAGGAACTTCAGAGGAATCACTAGACTGGAAACTGACGGGAAAGTGAATCAGCCTTTTTGTTCTTAGTCCCAGGAAGATAAGAGACTATGAAGTTAAAATGGGAAAAGAATAATGCCCACCTGGCCTGTCGAGGATTGAGTCGGTGAGCAGTTTCTAAATATGTCAGGTTTTTGTGATGAGTAAGAGTCTTAATGGGGTTGGCAGTACCCTCTAGCCAATGTCACCATTCAGTAAGGGCCATCTTGATGGCTAAGAGTTCAGGATTACCCACACCGTAGTTCTTTTCAGCAGGGGAGAATCACTTGGAAAAAAAGGCTACAGGATGCAATTTGAAGGTTAAGGGGTTCCTTTGAGTTAAGACTGCACCTGCTCCTATCTCAGAGGCATCCACCTCTAGGGAGAACTGCAGGTCAGGGTCGGGATGGCGTAGTACAGGAGCAGTACAAAAGGCCTTCTTTAGGAGAGTGAAAGCGTGCACAGATACAGGAGGCCAGTTTTTACAATCTCTATTTCACTTAGTCAGATCAGTAAGTGGAGCAACGAAGATAATAGTTTGAGAATCCCAAGAACCTCTGTAGTTCCTTTAATTAGGTAAGTTGGGGCCATTCCAGGATTGCGGTTAACTTAGTAGGGTCCATGGCCAAACCTTACTTAAATATAACATACCCAAGGAACGGGATCTGGACTTTATCAAATTTACACTTCTCCAGCTTAGCTACCAGAGCATTATTTCCGAGACGGAGAAGTACTTGTTTCACATGTTCATAGTGTTCTTCTAAGTTTGAGGAAAATATGAGGATGTCATCCAAATAAACAATGACAGTATGATTAATGAGATCATAGAAGACGTCACTGACAAAATTTTGAAAGACAGCAGAGGCATTGCACAGCCCAAAAGGCATTACTAGATATTCATAATGCCCGGATCTCGTGTTGAAGGCAGTTTTCCATTCATGACCCAGAAAAATACGAATGAGATTGTATGCCTCACGAAGATCAAGTTTCGTAAAGTAACAACCATTCTGGAGTGAATTATATAACTCAGTGATCAGGGGAATAGGATAATGGTTTTTGTTAGTAATGCTGTTTAGGGCTCTATAGTCAATGCAGGGTCTCAAACCACCATCCTTTGTACTGACAAAAAAGAAACCAGTTCTCTTGGATGTATTCCTCCATGGCTCTAGTCTCGGCTTTAGACAGTGGATAAGTCCTTCCTTTAGGGAGTGGTGCACCGGGAAACAGGTCAATTTTGCAGTCGTAAGGGCAGAGAGGTGGTAGCATATCAGCTGCTTTCTTTTCAAACACATCCATAAATTCTACATATACCGAGAGAAGTGTAGAAGAAGTCTGAAGGTTGGCTATAGGGGTGTGATGCAGCAGAGTAACCTTAGCCAGGCAGGAGTGAAAACAGGATTTGCCCCAGGAGGCCAACTGTCCCTCAGTCCAAGCGAATTGTGGATTGTGTTTGAGTAGCCAAGGAAAACCAAGAATAACTGGTTGTGCAGAAGAATGAATAACATTGAATTGCAATTTTTCAGAATGTAGGACTCCCACATTTATGGTTAGGGGTGCAGATTCAAAATGAATTAGGCCTGATCCAAGGGGAGTGCCATCAAGAGTGGTTATTTTGAGACACTGTTCTTTTCTGAAGAATCATGCGTGAATCATGAAACAGTGTCATGCCTGTGGCTTTAAGTTCAATAACACCTCCTACCTAGATAATCCTTTTTAAGCCTCCCCTTCCTGTTTCACCTTGCTTAGTATTTTCTATTCTGAGCCTCAAGCCGAGTGGAATCCTAGCTCTCCTGATCTAATTTAATTTGATCCTATCTACTTTGGATTTACTCTCAGGTTCACTCAACTCTTGGATCACTTCGTCTTCTACACTGCAGCCTGTGCCTGTTTCCTGGTCGGGAATTCAGAAGCATAACCGCTTTCCAACTGAGATGCTCCAACACCGCTCACTGCAACTCTAGCAAATAGCTGATGTACTCTCCTGGGTTATGCCCCTTCTCTTTCAGATCAGAATCTCTTCAAGCCACTCCAGAACAGGCAACTCACGGACTACATCTGCTCTCTCTCTCTCAGTATTCTTTACTGACATTTCAGGTACTATTTCACAACTGCATTATATATTGTTATTGTGTCTTACACTTATTACTGTTAATGCATTATTTAGGACTGACTTTAAACCCCATTTATAGCAACAAGTAACACCTGAGGAATGTTGCAATTTCTAAATGTGGTGTTACCAGTCAGTCCTTAAAGTAACTGTTATTCAGTAAGTTAAACCTTGCCTATCCCTCCGGTGCCACAAGCAACAATAGAGTTATATTTACTGACCATCTTACCTACACTCAAGTACAATATTTATATTAGGTTGTGCTCATTTCTCTTGAATAACTTGTTTAATGTATCCGCAGTTGAGGTCCCTCTTATACCTGTTCCGTTTTTAGATTGTGACCTCTGTGAGACTAAGTACCATTTCAGAAGCCTTACAAACGGTTATCTAGGAAATTTCGAGCTGCCCCAGAATTAACAAAAGCTTTTGCGTGGACAGAATTCTGGAGAAAGGTAAGCGTAATGGGTACCAGAATCTGAGAAGAGTGAGGGGAATTGGTAGTGGCCATGCTTAGAGGTACCCCCCTTTAATCCTCTAAGCTTTGGCTTTTCCCGGCCGTATATCATAATTCTTGAGTTGGTGTGAATTAGAATCACAATAAAAGCATAGTCTTAACCTCCTTCTTCTCTGTCTTTCAAATTCAAAGGACTTAAGGGAAGATAGATCCATGGGTTCCTCCTCAAAAGCAACTGGAGGTGCAGGAGGGGTGGAGGAAAGTCTAGTGGTTAGGTAGGAGTATGAGAAGGCAGGTTTCTGCAAGTTCTCTTTCTCTTAGCTTGTTGCTCCTGAAAGCGAGAATCCAGACTGATGCAAAGCTCTAAGAATTTGTTCAGAGTAGATGGAACATCACAATAAGTGAGCTCATCCTTGATGCGTTCATGTAGATCTCTCTGGAAGGCCACCCTGAGAGCACTGCAATCCCAACTGGTCTCATGTGTCAAGGTGCGAAACTCAATGGCATATTGGGCCACAGATCTATTGCTCTGGCAGAGATCCAAGAGAGAGTGTTTTGCAGCTGAAGTGGGACCAGAGGTCCCAAACACGGAAGATGGTGTAGAATCAAAGGTATCAGCATCGTTCAGGAGTTGAGCACTTTGTTCCAAATGGGGAGGAGACCCAGGCTAGGGCCTTATCCTTCAATAAGGAAATAATAAAGGTGACCTTTGACTGATGGGACTGGAAGTTATGAGGGTCATTGCGGAAATGCAGTCTGCACTGATTGAGAAAACCCCTACAGTCGGTAGTGCCATCATACTTGTCTTGCAATGGTATCCGTGGTATGCTACCAGAAGCAGGGGAGGAGGTTGTAGTACTAGCAGCAGGGGTAGGCTGTGTGGCAACAGGAGCAGTCTTTTTTATCTCTGCAACAAGTGAGGAGATTATAGTAGTAATAGTCTCCAATTTGGAATCCCGACTTTGCAAGTGTGAGGCGTGGGTTCCCGGCATTTGTCCTTGAAGAGAGATTTCTCTAGCTACCTCATTTAGGCCCATGGCCCAAGTATAATGTAATGCTTGTGGGATATTTCCCTATCAGACCAATTCTGTCCAGTAGTCTTCTTATCCCAGCATCAAGTGGCAAGATAAGGAAATATCCCAGAACAGAAGAAGAAATAATAAATGAGGATGCAATCCAATAACCACAGTAGAGATGAGAAAAACAGGGAAGTGGTCCCAGACAGGATGAGGAAGGCACCAGGTAGACAGTCCAATCCTTCAGGGATCCAAAGGGTAATGCAGAGAGTGGTGAATAAAGCAAAGTCCGGCAACAGGTAGGCAATCCAAGGAATCAGCAGTTCAGGGGTTAAACAGGAGAGTGGTCAGAGGCAAGCAAAGTTCGGCAACAGTAAAGAAATCCAGAGTATCAGCAGTTTAGGGGTTAATCAGTAGAGTGGTCAGAGACAAGCAAAGTTCAGCAACAATAAGGCAATCCAGCAGTTCAGGGGCTAATCGGTAGAGTGGTCAGAGACAAGCAAAGTTCAGCAACAATAAAGCAATCCAGCAGTTCAGGGGTTAATCAGTAGAGAAAAGTAGCACCCAGGAGGAAAAGACAACCTATACTTGGGCAAGGTATAGAAAGTGAGGAGGTACTTACATAGGTGCAGGTTTGCGCCAACGATAGCAGACAGGTGAGCGGCATCAGAAGCAAGACCCGGCGTGTGTCGATGACATCATCGCCGCATGCCAAAACAACTGCCGCAACCATGGCAATGGCCGTCGGAGGAGAGTGCCGAGCCCCAGACGAGATAGGCGGCGTGACACCTATGACCAGCTGGCATGAACTTTCTGTTCTTGCCACTATTGCACCGGAAATCTTTATTACATAGGAACAAGTGTCATAAAACATCAACCTCAGCACATGTCAATTCTAACCATGTCCCCAGACCAATTTAACCTTAAAGGGCCATTAAATAGAGTAGAGTTGCCTAATCACTAAATGCACAACAATACAATGCAATAGCACTTACTGAGTTAAATGAGCAGAAAATTATTTTCTGACATATTTCAAATGCTAACATTTCCTACCATCTGTATTATGTGACAACTACCAGATAGTAACAAAATGCATATAGTAGGACCTGGTGCCTCAGAAAGTAAAGAATTGTTTAAATTGTGTGCCCTAGCTAAATCATGAAAGTTTAGTTTTGATGTTACTGGTCCTTTAACCACTGCTGGCCCAAACACCATCATTCCCTTTAAGTATAGTTGTGCTGGTCCAAATCCCCAACCACAAATAAATCTAACTATGCTGTCCTAGACCCCTACTGCACTTTACTTTTACAGCAACCCCCACCATCATTAACCATACACATCCCATCTAACACTAATGATAACCTTCACCTGCTGCCATACCCTCAGATAACTGACCTTATCACTCCCCATTCCAAACAGCTCTTAAAGGGACATGAAACCTACAGGTTTTTCTTTCATGATTCAGTTAGAGCATACAATTTAAAAAAACTTTCCAATTTACTTCTATTGATCTATTTTTTTTCTTGGTATCCTTTGTTGAAGAAACAGCAATGCACATGACTGAACCATTAACATAAGACATATATGTGCAGCCACCAATCAGCAGCTCCTAAGCCTACCTAGGCATGCTTTTAAAAAAAAAGTATAGTGTCATGATACAATCATGTGGAGTAGTTGATGCCTGAATTGGCTACTCAGCAGAGGTGGTATTGTCTCAGCATGGAAGGGGTTAAGGTGAACTGTTTGTTCTGTGTGTGTGAACTCTGCTTTCAGAAGGCTGTAAGCTGAGATCTCCCCCCCCCCCCTCCTTCCTCCCCCCCCTCCCCCCCCCTTTCCTTTGCCCTCCTTAGCCTAGTGATGTAATGTAACTGTGTAGGAATGCAGAACGCTCCTCTCCTTGGGGACTGATAGTGGGAGCTAGGACTTGTTTTGCATTGGCTGAAGTCATTGTAAATCATGGCCAGGGCGTTATCTTTGACAAGACAAAGGAAAGTTAAGTTTTAGGTTTGCAACAGCAGGACTTTTTTGGTCAGAACTGCCCTGGGACCCAAACGACTTAACATCTGAAATTGCAGCTCTCCACATATCTAAAGGAACGTTGGCAATAAGTAAGATATTGTGTTGTAATTCTTTTCATGTCCCATTTGGTTTCTAAAGAACTGTAGCTTTGTATTTGTATGTTTATTTTTGAATGTCTTTATAATTTTGCACTGTATAACCTGTGTTGATATTTTTGTTATTAAACACATAGCAAATCTAATTCTGTCTTTGGGCTCTAATATCTGAATTCACACTCCTGTTGAGACAAGGTTAAAGGCACATTACCAAGGTGTTAAATAGTGTGATTTTTTTAGGGGTTCCCCAGAACTTCCCTTTAATTTAAAAGTTTTGGTGGTGGTAGCAGGGAAATTGTTAATTAGAGCAGTGTGGACAAGAATTGGGGGCTAATGAGGTGTCCCTTCTAAGGTCCTTTTGCGGAGTTGCAAGGATAAGGGAACCAGAGCTGTGTGCCATTAACCCCTTCATGCCCACACCCCTCTATTGTGACACTGAGAAGGCGTGATTTGTCACAAACTGGCTGGCAGCGGTGGGGATATTTAGAGTTTTTTAGTGCTATTTGGATAGTACTAAAATAAATTGCATGTTTTTGTGCAATTTCCCAAAGACAGAACTCAGTGTCTAATTACAGAGACATATATATATATATATATATATATATATATATATATATATATATATATATATATATATATATATATATATATATATATATATATATATATATATATATATATATAATTATATATACATTACAGTGCAAAGAAGCAGTTTCTTTTTCCCTCCCTCTTGTTGTTTGTTGCTGTGCTCAGTATGGAAGAATATAGGAGAATGCCTGAATGGTCTCTGGAGTTTCTTTGCAAGAAAAGAGGAATTGCTATTCTTGGCAAAGGGAAAGAACAGCTGATACTGACATTGCTGGAGGCAGAGGGCCTCACAACAGAGTTTGAAACATTCACAGAAAGGGTTACTGTGGAAGCTGTAACTCAAGACCTGGTACCCAACACTGATGACCCTCCTGTAACCCAGGAGATGATCCCTACTGCTGTTACCCCTGTGAGTGAAAATGAGTCTAGGCTACAAACAGCGCTAAGGTACTTGGGGGATGCTGATCCTAAACTGAGAATGGTATTGATCCTCAAGTTTCAAGAGGCAGCTGAGAGAAAGAGGGTGGCTGCAGAAAGAGAAAGAAAAGAAGAGAGAAAAAGAGAGAGAGAGGCTGCTGAGAGAAAAAGAGAGCACAAAATCGCTATAAGGGATACCCAGCGGAGACATGTGCTAGAGGTTTTTTACTTTACCATAACCGAGGCACCTCTCCTGTATCCAGAATTTTTGCCATACATTTGCCAGACAGTGAGCCCGTTGGCCAGAAGAGTGCTCCTGGGAATGGAACCTGATTCAGCAGCAGGGGCTACAGACAGCACTAACAACAAAGCCCCAGTAGCCAAGTGTTCCACTGTGCAAGCTGTATCACCTCCCTGGAGGGAGGGAATGTGCCAGCAACTGACAACCGATTCTACAGAAGTACTTTCCCCTGGAACATCTCCCATCAAGGGGGCAGAAGTTGCATCGGGCCAGGGGGATACCTGCCCATGCATTTGGTGCCCCGAGTTTGGGCACCTGAGTTTTGCCTGCCCCGCCAAGGAGAAACCTCAACATGCAGTCTGGGGTGTGAATTCAGCATGGAAACCTGCAGCAGCTTTGTGGGTGGGTCAGCAGGTAATCTGCAGAGTGTCACAGAGGGAGACTGTGTGACCATGAGACTTCAGGACACTGGGGCTAGATATCGCTTGGTGCGCCCTGAAGTGGCAGAGGATGTTATCCCAGGAGAGACTGTGGATAATGAAGAAATTTGCGGGGAGTGCCCTGCGGCATGTGTGCCCCTGGATTGGGGTGTGGGAAAAGGTTTGCAGGAGGTGGGGATTTCTGCAGATATCCCTGTTGTTTTGCTGGGCTATGATGTGGGCCGGATGCTTTGTCAGTACGCCCCAGAAGACAACACCTGCAACCTGGAAGGGCCAGTAGAGGGCCCTGCACCAACTGAGGTACTGTGTGAAACTTTGGTGGACCTAGAGGGGAGGCTGGGGATGGACACATCGCTAGCTGCACCAGAGCTGGAGGTATCCCACCAAAGGATAAAGGATGATTCCCTTGAACATGATTGCTGGGAGGGGGGCTGAGGGTTAATGCAGCTCTGCCTGTGTGTACACCAGTAATGTCTTGTTCTGATGAAGAGGGATGTAATGAAAATGTTTGTGACAATGTTACTTTTATTGAACCTGGGCGCTGGGAGGGAGAGCCTAGGGAGGGATGTATTGAAAATGTTTGTAAAAATGTTGCTGCTATTGAACCTGGGCGCTGGGAGGGAGAGCCTGGGGTTAATGATGATTTATCTGAACCGGTACCAGTACTGTATTGTGCCAGTGAAAAGGGTTATACTGCCATTGATTGTGACAATGGGATGCCTGATGAAGTGTGTGGGAATGTGAGAGAGCCGCAGGGCTGGGCAGAAGGGCAGACTAAGTGTGTATACCCTTCTGTACTAGAACCAGCATTGCATATGCAAGGAGGAGTGAATGGAATGGCTGGTGTAGGGACCCTGGGTGTGGCTGTAGACCCCCTACAAGAATGGCAGATGTGAAGAAGAGGGGGAGGGAAATGTAGCTGCAGTGACTAACGAACCTACTACTCCTACAGAGCATACTGGGGTAGGTGTGAACAGTGGAGTATCTGGCCTAAGCATAGCAAGAATTGTTCTTAGTCCCCCAGTGAGTTTCCCTGCGGGGCTGCTAGATCCCTTTATGGGTGAGAGCGAGTGTGTAATATCCTGCAAGGAAATGTCCTCCACGAGAGAAATTGTGGTAGCTAATTGTTACAAGGGGCAAATGAATGCTGAGAGTGCGCAGAAAGGGCAGATATGGTCTTATGAATGAGGAAAGACTAGGACTTAGGTTGACATAGGGGATCAGCGTGGGCTGACCCCCTATTTCCACCATTTTAAAAGGGGAGGTGTCATGATACAATCATGTGGAGTAGTTGATGCCTGGATTGGCTACTCAGCAGAGGCGGTATTGTCTCAGCATGGAAGGGGTTAAGGTGAACTGTTTGTTCTGTGTGTGTGAACTCTGCTTTCAGAAGGCTGTAAGCTGAGATCTCCCCCCCCCCTCCTTCCTCCCCCCCTCCCCCCTTTCCTTCACCCTCCTTAGCCTAGTGATGTAATGTAACTGTGTAGGAATGCAGAACGCTCCTCCTCTTGGGGGCTGATAATGGGAGCTAGGACTTGTTTTGCATTGGCTGAAGTCGTTGTAAATCATGGCCAGGGTCTTGTCTTTGACAAGATAAAGGAAAGTTAAGTTTTAGGTTTACAACAGCAGGAATTTTTGGTCAGAACTGCCCTGGGACCCAAACGACTTAACATCTGAAATGGCAGCTCTCCACATATCTAAAGGAACGTTGGCAATAAGTAAGATATTGTGTTGTAATTCTTTTCATGTCCCATTTGGTTTCTAAAGAACTGTAGCTTTGTATTTGTATGTTTATTTTTGAATGTCTTTATAATTTTGCACTGTGTAACCTGTGTTGATATTTTTGTTATTAAACACATAGAAAATTTAATTCTGTCTTTGGGCTCTAATATCTGAATTCACACTCCTGTTGAGACAAGGTTAAAGGCACGTTACCAAGGTGTTAAATAGTGTGATTTTTTAGGGGTTCTCCAGAACTCCCCTTTAATTTAAAAGTTTTGGTGGTGGCAGCAGGGAAATTGTTAATTAGAGCAGTGTGGACAAGAATTGGGGGTTAATAAGGTGTCCCTTCTAAGGTCCTTTTGCAGAGTTGCAAGGATAAGGGAACCAGAGCTGTGTGCCATTAACCCCTTCATGCCCACATCCCTCAATTGTGACACTGAGAAGGCATGATTCATCACAGATAGCAAGAGAACAAAATAAATTGGGTAATAGAAGTAAATTGAAAAGTCGTTTAAAATTGGGTTTCATGTCCCTTTATCTCTAACATTTCCATACTACCCCACCACAGCAAACACTCCCTCTCCTGACCCTCCATACCAGTAATCACCTCTTCATTAAATAATATAATAATAATATAATATAATAATAACAATCATTTAGAAATTCCCTCCTATATGATCCCAACCTTCCTTTCCAATACCCCAATTAAAAAAAAAAAAAAAAACATAAAAAAATGCTTTAACATACCATTCCTAATTCCCCAGTGTACTTAGGCTCTTAAAGGAAATGTTAACTATCACGCACCCCTATGCAGCTTTGTAAACTAAATGGAAAATTAGTGTGAGTTTAATTCATCATTTTTTACATCATTAGTATTAAACCTTAAAAAGTACCATTTTAAACGCTCGGTTCTATCATGGTAACTCTGCCTGGCTATTAAAAAAAAATGTTTTTAAATGACGAATGCCCTTTAAAACATTTTGATTGGTCCCCCACTGGTGTCCCAACAGACTAGATTTACGCCCACAATGCTATATACATATGCGTGCCTCAAGTATTTTTCGGTCGCAATATATGCGTGTTCATTAGACACGCATGCGCATTCTCTGTCTTGAAGAATTTACGATTGACGTCCCTGTAGCTCAAAGTATCGATCGCACCACGTAATCGATCCTAGCATTCTGCCATAGTAAGTATCGATGTATTTTGTAATGGTGCCTTTTACACAAATATTATGTTCATAACAAATAATTATTTTATCATAACAATAACAGCGTTATTTATAATTATAATGTTCAAATCCTAATTATCATAATCTGTAACATTCTTTTCGTTATACATTTATAATTTTTAACTTTATCTATTAATTGATTTTAAATTATTTCCTATGTATTTATATAACTGATAATGCTTGCTACGCAAAGAAATTTATATGCATATGGTCTCTTCTCAATTTGATTTTTATTGTTTCTGATAATTGAATTTAATATTTAGCATCTTCACTATTCTTTACCTTTTGTAACTTTTTTTTTTTTGAACAGGTAAATTTAATCTAACCTAATGAACCAAAAGAACGAATTATGTTCTAATACCTGGGGCGCGATCCGATATACGGCGTAATTTTCGGCGCAAGCAAGGTAACCCGCGCCGCCCGTAATATCACCTTGCACATCGGGGTATTACATATACGGTGCCGTCAGATGCTAAAGTGGCGTAAGCAGGACAAACTGGTGGTGGTCCACTCTAGGAAGCAGAATACAACCCCTGGCAGGAGATCATAAGCAGGTCCCTGAGTATCATAGCAGTCCGTGGACTTCCAGCTGCTCGTGACTCAGGGGTTGCAACCACAGCACCTCATGCTGGTGAGTAACATGCCACACACCAGCATGATA